>NW_015440948.1:1908286-2084552 GCF_000150705.2 Paracoccidioides lutzii | reverse complement strand
ATACCTGATATCCACAGGGGCATGGTTTGAAGTTCTTATCTGACAGGTCAAACTCTTCAATGCAGAGGGGACTACGAAGAAACAGAATACATATTAACCAAGAGAGATCGACAAGAGAACCAGCAGGGAGTGGGGAGCATAACATACCACGACTCGTCGTCATCATCAATAACTGAGTCATTTTGGGTTCGGGAGGACATCTCGCACTTCTTCTCCCAGCCAACCTAGCGCAACACTTCTACTACAACTATGAAATTGATCCAGCGTGCCAGGACACATGAACAAGTTGGGGAAAGGTTGAGATCTGATTAGGAAACAGCCTTGGAAGTTCGACAGCGGCTATAAACAACAACGCCGCAGAACCGGAGCCAGCAGGTGAAGAGAGTAGCAGGCCAAGAAGGGATATATGAATCCAGTGGCCAAGCAGAGTGTATTGTTGGTGCCAGTGTGCGTGATGAAGACGGATGGAAAAGAAAAAAAGACGATGAGGAACGAAAGAGGAGGTTCGAGCTTTCTGTAGGCGCTAGGCCTGTTTGGGCCGCTTAGATCAGCACCTAGTTTTTCTGCCAATCACAGGTTGTCACTCCTGCGCTATTCTTATTCAGGTAAAGTATAATCACATGACATATAGTACAGCTTACATAATCCATAACCTTCATCCCATCCCAAGGCTTCATTTTGAGAACCAGAACTATTCACTCAGCCTTCTCCTCACGCCATTCCCAATTGACCCACAGCCATGGCGTCCGCAAGGCCTGTCATGCGTCTGGGGAGCAGCCGCTCCCTGGTTGCCGTTACCAGACCCCCATCCGTTCGCTTCTTCTCCGCAGTGGCCCCTTTACAGCAGGCAAAGGTTGTGTCCAACACAAACCCTCCCAATATGCGGGAAGCGCCTCGCCCATGTCAGCTAAACTTCACCTCCTCTAGCAACCTGGTTTAATCAAAGTCTCTTTTAATTGGATCTGTGTTGCTGACTCTCTGCACATAACCAGCTGTTGGCGAACTCCACCACGCTGTCGTCAATCCCGTTGACAAATATGCCGAAAAGTCCGCAGCCTTACACAAATACGGCCAATACCTCATGTCCTGTCTTCCCAAATACATCCAACAGTTTTCCGTCTGGAAGGACGAGCTGACTATATACGTCCCTCCGTCCGGAATCATCCCGGTTTTCACTTTCCTCAAACAACACACCGCGGCGGAATATACTCAAGTCTCCGATATTACCGCTGTCGACTTCCCCACCCGCGACCAGCGCTTCGAGGTCGTGTACAATCTTCTCAGCGTGCGCCACAACTCGCGGATACGCGTCAAGACCTACGCAGACGAAGCTACCCCCGTCCCAAGCATCACCGGTTTGTACGATGGAGCGTTGTGGTATGAGCGCGAGGTATATGATATGTTCGGCGTGTTTTTTGTTGGGCACCCGGACCTCCGGCGGATCATGACGGATTATGGTTTTGATGGCCACCCCCTAAGAAAGGATTTCCCATTGACGGGATACACAGAAATTAGATATGATGAGGAGAAGAAGAGAATAGTCGTTGAGCCATTGGAATTGACCCAGGCCTTCAGGAATTTTGAAGGCGGAACTTCTGCGTGGGAACAAATTGGGGAAGGTATCGACAAGAAGCCAAGTGAAGTATGTTAATTCCAATAATCTCCTTCATGTTGATATTGCATGCTGATATATCCACTCGCGATAATAGTTCAAATTGCCTACTCCAAAACCTGAAGAGAAAAAGGAGGAACCAAAAAAGTAGCATGGACAGGGTGTATAATAATCCACCCCCTTTTATTATTGGCAACCCAATCTTGCATCAAAACCATATTTTTGTTATACCAATTTTATGTAAATAAACACTTCACACAGTTGTCGCCTAGATTCGTTAATTATGAAGATGAATCCATCGCCAACTATCTTGCCTGTGTAACTTCTCAAGCACGCATTTGTTGTTCCCTGGAATTTGTCTTCAAAATCCCATCCTCACAATCCAAAATACCTCAAATTCAAATGGAAAAGATACTGAAGTAAAAAGAAATATAAATGGACAGGGAAAACCTCTCGGCCTGACATCACATTACATCCATCAACATATTTAAATCACCTTTTGTTGGATTTCCCAGGCTCGTTCTGCGCTCCCTGCTCCTCCGCCTGCTCCTGAAGCACCAACTCATCCCTCTCCCACATCAACTCCACCACGGCGCCAGCCACGCCAGAAACAGCACACAGCCAAGCCACCTTAACCCCCAGCCCTATACATCTAACACTGAGCTTTCGAGCCTGATGCGCCGCCACATACAGAGATATAGCCCAAAGCAGTAGACAACCGGTTCCTAGCAGCTGATCCCACTGCAGGAACCAGAGCGCACCCTCACCACACGACTTCGCCCGCGCGCCTGACCAGGGCATAGCGTTCAAAAATACGCGCGCAGGGTGTAAAGCGGCTGCGAAGTCGCGAGCAAACAAGATAGGAAAAATCATTGTGGTGAAAGACAGAGACCATGTGGTGATGTGCGATACAGCGGCAAGGGTGAAGGCGAAAGCATAGACGTACCGGAGGGTGGAGAGAGTCTGCTTGGCAGATAGGGCTTTGTTGGAGCGGAATAATGCGGTTGTGATCCTGGTGGTTGCGGAGTGGATGAGCCATACCCAGATGGGCCAGGGCTGCCAGAAGGCGATTCGTTCTTGTGTCGATTGGAGAGGGACCCAATTGCTTTCGGGGAGTGCAAGGAAAATGGACGGGAGAAGGTAGCCCAGTGTTACGCTAAATGGAATGAGTTTCACGCCTGTGAGGGAGGAGGGGCGGATAGTGACGGTCTGGCGGGTTGGGTTGGAGAGTGTCCTTGATGTGTAAAGGTGTAGAGCGGCGTAAATGGGGATGGAGATGCCCAATGTTACCAGCTGGAAGAGCAGGCCAAATATAACGGGACTGTGTTATCACGGTTAGAAAGCAGCTTTATGCGTGCAGCTGATATATTACATGTTTTCAATGCTGTACCCCCAGGGAGCCTTGGGCCTTTTAAATGATCAATCGGACGGGATGTATTTAATGAAAACATTATCACGTACTACAACACGAAACGGGCTTTATTCCCAGTCCGGAACGACTCTAGCAGAATCAACACCCACAATGCACCAAGGGCTCCAGCGAAATTCAACCCGTGTAGCGATAGGCTGGGCGAACTACCATCGACGACTGGCCAGAAAAAGGAGACCAACGTAGTAAGTAGATTGTCCACCGCATGCACACCAGTGAAGGTTGTTCTCAAGCGCTCGTCCGTTTCAGGCAGCGTGCCATTTTCAACGTTCTGATCGAGCATGTCTATGAAGCCATTCTGTTTCCCAAATATAGCGATGGCATAGATGGCGAAGATGAAAGTGAAGGGTAGCAGGTATTGAATTGCCTTGGCGGACATTGTGAAGGAGACAATGGGCCCACGATGCTCTCGAAGAGGCGCATGTATATATGGAAAGTATATCTCGGTATATTCTGGAGCAGAGCTTGGTTCTTCTTTTCAAAGGCATTTATCGCGTAATTATATCCCAACCGGCCATGCCGACCTGAATTGAAATGGTGATGCAGGGAGTAGCAATTAGTTAAATACGGCGTCGACATATGCTTTTTATTTCTCCGCATTTGTGCTCAGCCGCAAATCTCTGGGCTTATTTTTGGTCCTTGAAAACCCTCCATTAGGCAACTAGTTTATATAACTCTGAGGCGGGGCGGAGATATAAACCATAAGGAGTCATGGGAGTAAAAGGAGCAAGTGATGAGAACTACCTTCGCAACATGAAATAGGATCATATTCCAGTCACAGTTAGCGACGATAGAACCTATAACCAACTATCGAGGCAAGTATATCCAAAATTTTATTGAAAATGCAGCAATTCTGTGTCGACCATTAAATCCATTTCATTGTAGACAAACCATATGTACTGAAATGTAGTATGGCGGGTATTTGAAAGTCATTATTGAACTTCGGCTTCAGCTCCGTTTAATAGTGAACATAGAGAGCACAAACTTCTTAGAAGTTATGGGCATATGAATGGCGTACTGTACTTGAGACTATGATTTGAGAAAAAAAGAAAAGAGAAGCATTGGCACCAATGCAGAAGTTCTTGCGGAGAATTTTTGACTGTTGCTGCTTCGGGGGTTTGGAAATACCGAGAAAAACCACGCCTTATTTTGCCCCTTTTGTATTAAACCCTCCGACCCTCATGTTGTTTTTCTGCGTTTCTCCGAAAGTGAATCAATTTCTTTCTTTCTTTCCCCCCCACCCTGATCTGATGATGCTGTGAGTCGATAGAGCGTAAGGTTGGTAATGGATCGGCAGGTCGGGACGGTGGTGAAGAATAGAGAAACGTTTGGCTTCAGGTTGGGCATCGGTCGGCAAAGTTTATTTAACCTAATAGTAACTTAGCTAAATGCCCACTGTATTGTGACCAGAGTTAGATAACAAATTCTTCCAATTGCATTCACGACGGCCTGGTATTCACCCCCACAATGTCATGTTTGACCCGTCGAAGGAACGTTTCTACTTTGCTCACCGGCAATGCAGTTTGCGAAACAGTTGGAGCTTGTTGTCGATTCAAATCAATTGAAGAGCTAATTGTGACAGACGCTTGCACCTGCTCGTCGGTTCTTCAATCCGACCAGTGGTCGAGAAAACGCGACATCCACCATTCCTAAGATAATTAACTACCCAATAAATCTTGACAGCAGGAATCAGAAGCTATCAATACCTGCCTCAACAAAAGCTGGATCTGGCATGCTAGTCGCGTTGCTGGTCCAACAAAGCCTACCTCAAGAGCTTCCCTCGGGAGTGGATTTCGTCGTAACACGTTGAGCTTGTAAGGATAGTTTTACAGACTATTTTCTTGCAACATGGGAGGCAAAAGTGGTTTTCGTCAGCCGCCTACCTTGAATCCAGACTTCATTGGTTTTAAAAGCTTGGTTTTAAAAACACTCCTATCCTCAGATTAGTTATGGAACAAAACAGGATGCTGGCAAGATAGAGAGGTATTTCAAACTGCCATCCTTCGTAGAGTGTAGGAACTAGTGGCAGCCATGGAGGTTTTGTCTATATTCCAGAGCATCTTACCTAACTTTAGCTATTCGCCGCAAGTTTTTTTTTTTTTTTTTTTTTAAAAAAGATATTCCATGCCTGAGCTCAAGCACTGCTCAAGGTGTGAGACAACTGGGTCGACATACAAAGGTGTAAACACGGTAGCGTTCCGGCATGTGGTAAAACACACCAGCTTAATTGAGAAAATAGCCAACATGAATTTGATCTCAGAGATCAGAACAAGCTCATGTTGCACCGTAAAACCGTTTGGAATAAGCGACCTCGCAAGAGGTGGATATTCCGGCGCGGGAGTATTGTTTTCACACACGCCCTATCGCCCCCGCCATATTGTTAGTTACCAGTAGTGAAATAGCATTACTTTGGAGAGGAATAGCGAGTTCCAATATTTTCCATGGATAGATAGCCGGTGGGGAACCTTGGTTTTCTCAAGCATTTTTCAAATACTTCTACCAGCCATTTTTGCTCTCCAATCATAGAGAATTCTGGTTAGGAAGTACCTAGCCAAACCAGATATTTGTCGGTGGCTTCATCGAATATTGGATGGCATGAGAGTTGCGAGAATAATGAAGACAGCGCGGACGCTATTTTATTTTATTTTATTTTAATTATTTTTATTTTTATTTTTATTATTATTTTTATTATTTTTTTTCATAAAGAACCGTGGTTGAGCTTGAGTTTAGCCGATAGAAGTGGGGCTCGGGAAACTGCCAAGATTCGGCCATCGGCAACCAAAAAACAAAACCATCGACTCGGCACTGGCAAGGCCGGCTATTGCATCCGAACAGCGTTGCATGCAACCTTGTGTGTGCGGGTATGCCGACACCGCCCTAGATATGACACTCCCATGCGCAAGATATCATCCAAAAGTTCTTCTGTAAATATTATACCATGTCTTATATTCGGACCGTGAAATAGTCGTCTATTATTTTCCATGGCGATTTCAGCACCCCGTGTTTCAAATAATCTAGGTGGAACTTGTGGGTGAGAGGCGAATGGATGAGAGGCCAACTCTCGATGCCTTTGAAAGCCATCCAACTGCATTTTTACTATAAGAATCCGACCTCACACCGTGCAATGCAAGAGGAAAACAAAAACATGCATAATAAATTTATTAAAATTGGAAATAAAACCGAACATTTCATATAATGGTAAACTCCAGTCGTCTCTCATGATGGCAATCACGACCCCAGTAGTCTGTATCCCTTGATTTCCAAAGCCGCTGTACAAAAATTTGCATAGAACAATCTTCCCCCCAACCGTTTTAGTATATAAAGAAAACGACAGGTAATTTTAAATTTTGAAAACATCGCTGTGCGCTTACAGAATCGGAAAGTATATCATTAAACACCTCCGAACGAATCCAGCAAACCGTGTAATTGTGCTGAAATATCGCGCGGCCAATTCAGCTCAGAGAAAATCATCGTAGAACTATGTGTTAACAGGATTTCGACCACAGGGCTTGTCTGAATCGTAGCAAACGGGAAAAAGTCCATGGAGTTTATAAGTGTCCCGGTTGCAAGATCTGCCAGCTCAGAGAGTGAGTTGGTGGGCCTTAGATCTATTGGGCGTGTGGGGGATCTTTCTTCGGAGACGGCAAATTCATTGCTGGCGGGCAAGCGATCAAATTCCTTGTCCAGCATGTTGGCAGATGGCCACATTTTGGCCATCTCTTTCAGGGCGATTTTGAGGATGCTGATGTGGTTATCTGCGGCTTCGGTAAGGGGCGGGATTTGTCGCACATGGAGAAGTGCTAAGATCGCAACGGCGATGTGCCATCCTGCCATGCCCTGAAGAAATCGAATGGACCCCCGCGCGAGGAAGTCTTCGAAAATACGGGCAACGCAAGACGCAGAAAGAACCGCGGTGATGTATGCCTTTGGAAGAGGCTGGGACGATTTGGTTAGGTAGAGAAGGGTTATTGTGGTAAGATATGGTAAATGTAGTTGGTGCACGTCTCGGTTGAATGGGTTTGTACGATTAGTTGCGATGGGTAGACGCAACGCTTCAGGAAGAGACTGCACCCAGTCAACCAATTCCCTAGCTAAATGGCCCCGAAATTGTGTCGTTTCTGGTTTCTGTAGGAGGTATTTTGCAACTCGCCCGACAACAGCTGAAAGCCGGACCCAATGTATGAACACTTGGGCTCGAAAATGATCCTTCGGTTCTGGAAAATCATCTAATGACGGTTCTCGGACATTGCAATCTAAAGGATCGATAATACAAGGCTTTCCCTGGCATATACTGGTTTGTCGCTCTCTTGCCTGCAAGTTATATTAGAGAATGATTCAATAATAATATGCAACATCTGGCCCACTTACAAACAAGGTCCACCAAATCCTTCGCCGCAAACCAGGGGTTTCGTTTGGTCGCATAATTTGGCCAGGTTTTGGTTCGCGATGCAAGCCAATTTGTTGCGCGAGCCGTATCGCAACTCCGGTCCACCACCAGACGGTATCAAGGCTGGGACTATTTGGCGCTGAGCCCCACCAATAAAATAGGAGGAGCGCTTTTACGCATGTTATCGGGTTGCTTTCGTGGTTTCCGTAAAAGAGTGCTTTCGCACGGTCATAGTAAACGCTTGGGGGAACATGCAGTAGAACTGGTGGCTGGATTCGGCTGCCAAGAAGCGCCAATGCTTGATTGAGGAGTATGGAATTCGACTCCTCCTGCTCCGAAAACAGCGTAGAGCTTTCGAAAATGGGACACCATGGGTAGCAATACTGGAAATATGTGTCCATGAAGCTTTCTTGCAATGCCGGTGGTGGTAAGTCGATGGGTTGCCCTGAGGGGTGGGTTAAGTTGAGGTGATCAATTCCAGATGCACTATCCAGAACGTGAAAAAGTCCAGCTTCGCCGGAATTCAATGGGCTTTGAACTTGGCTCCCTTCGCGACAGTTTGTTGGTAGCTTGTCTGTACGGTTTGACATAAATTGAACCGTTAGTTGCCGACTCCCTTCTGGAGTGCCAGGGTAGGAGGGCGGTGGCCTCCTAACTGCCGCAGAGAAGTGCGGAGAGGCACCTTCGGTGACCAGCCGGTCATCTGGTGCCGGCAGGTGAGTGGACGGGTCGGGTTTAACTTGAACCTGGCTTTGGTTGCTTGGTGTTGAGCTAGCAGTCGGGTCATATGGCAACGACACAACAGGCAAAGATTCAGATGCATCGGGGGCATCCAAGCTACCATGACGAACAGAACCCCGATTACCTGCTCCACGTCTGGAGAGACGAATCCTTAAAGCATGTCAGTGATGGTAATTCGGTGATCCCAGCTCAATTGATGCACTTACCGGCACTCATATCCGGCGACTTCACACCTTGAGCAACGGGGAGATTCGCATTCAGAATTGTTCACCTGCAAGTCACATTTGATCTGTGATAGCGGTCAACTTATACGGATCATGGTTTCATGCATACGGTTGTTACCTTTTTCTCATGGCAGCGAAGACAGACGTGGCGGGCGCGCTTATTACCTCTCGGTCCTTTGCGGTCCTTGGGCAGCGACTCTGGTGATGCGGATGCCATGACAGCTGTTATTGTAGTTATAAAATCTAGTGTATGAATGCCGATGCAGCATTTTTATATCGCCAGCTCTCTCGCGAACTCTTTAGTTAGCCGTTCTGCTGCTAAAATTCGTGTATGCAGGGGCCGCGCAAAGGTTCGAGAGCCGTGCTGACTTAGCACTGTCCACGTGATATTGCGCCCAAAAATCGATAAACTTCGCAAGGAACCGGGAAAAATATTCTATCCAACGACTATACTTCCTGCGTATATTTCAATGTCAATGTGTGGGGGGAGGGCAACGGATATATCATACGACTACGGAATCTAGGGGAATCACTCAATTGCACAAGAATGCCTAAGCGGAAACGCACTGAATTTGAAGAGGCAAATCTTTCCAACTCGGAGGATAGGAGGCTGGGTGCCCAAATTGCCGTCTTGGAACAGAAAATTGTGCATGGCTCTCAGCTAATCCATCGAGCTCTTAAAACTGCCCGGGGTTTCGAACGCCAGAAGCTTGGACGACGCCAGAAAACTGCAAAACAGAGGAATGAAACGGTTCAACTATCGCGGATCAGCGAGGAAATTCAAGCTCTAAAGGTAGAGTTTAGTGATTTACTATCAAGCTACGTGTATAATGATCCGGAATTGACAAAGTGTAGTGCCTGGATTTAACAGTTACTGCGGAACGGCAATTGCTCAAACATCTTGTGAAGACGAAACGAATTGCGGAATCTCCAGCGTTTGCGAAGCTATCGGAAAAGAGACCACTACCTGAAGGCCCAAAGAATGGACCAAAGGCTAATGTTATAGCACGTTTATTCAAGTCAAATCCAGTAAGAGATGTGTTTCCGGGGATAATAGACGGCATACGTGGAATTTTAGGTATTGTGGAGGGGATCCCTGCTGAAAAGATGAAAGACCATGAGAACACCACCAACCTGAAATCCAAACTGTCGGATGAGGTTGGGGCTAAGTTGAACTCTGGGGAACACGAGGACTTTGAGGGGGATCTGGAAATGGATGATGCAGACTTGGATCAACAAAATGCGCGATTGGCGTCTTCTTCAGAATCAGGATCAGATGATGACGATGAGGGCAGTGATGCACGACCACAAAGAAACACTGCCAGGTATGATCCAGCAGCAGATTTGTCCCTTTCATCGGCGTCCTCGGTGGCATCAGCAGACTCTACACCGGCAGCCAAAATCAACGGTTCGAAGTTTACCAACAAAAACCCCGAAACAACGTTTCTCCCTTCCCTGACAGTGGGAGGCTACTGGTCTGGGTCAGAGTCCGCCGATGAGGACGCTACCGCAGTTGCAGCCGCAATCCAACCGAGGAAAAATAGGATGGGTCAACAAGCCAGACGAAAGCTATGGGAGAAGAAATTTGGCTCAGGTGCTAACCACCTTATGAAAATGTCGCAGGAGAAAGATAGGTCACGAGATAGTGGCTGGGATATGAGGAAAGGAGCTACATCTCATGATGCTATGAGAGGGAAGCGTGGCAGAGGCGGAGGTTTTCCGAGAGCCATGTCTTTCCGAAGACCAAAGGACAAACGTGTTGAACGAGTTCCGGATCGGAATATTGGGCGCCCCAAGGCTCCCCAAACATCTGAGCAAAAACCGCTGCATCCTTCCTGGGAAGCGGCAAAGAAGGCCAAGGAACAGAAGAGCCAAGCCGCCTTCCAAGGGAAAAAGATTGTATTCGACTGATTCTCTTCTGAGTTGGCGTGAAACCCCGTACAAAAATAAGATGCTGATATTCCAAACTTTAAACTTAACCACCCTCGACTCTCCGTGTTTCCCGTATTTCTCCATTTCATGCCGAATAAGATGCTTGTTCCTATGTGAGCATGACAATCGTCTTTGAAGGTTACAAGCACCTTGGGGTTCAATACGAGGGATACCGTTGCGGAGTTACCTAGCCTGTTGGTTTTCCTTTGTAGCGTTTAGCGTTGGGAAACGCTGATGTTTCCTCCCTTTGCCCTTCTATCTTTATGTGGGGAATTTTCGGAGTTTGTATCATAATTCATAACACCTAGGGCATATAAATTATTAGGTAAAAAACATCAGCAAATTCTTTGGAATCAGACTCACTACTCCATGTAACTATTAGCTTGGCATAGAAACACAATTGGAGCGGAATGGAATAATTTAAGTCGAATTATATGTGGGGGTTGACGGAGGAACAAGGAACCCTCCTACACTTCGCGTCGAGGGCCGACCTCCCATAAAGGAGTCTCATAATTGGGCGCGTCGCCCAGGTCTGCAGCATAAACAAACTCGGCTGCGCTAGTCAAGCCAGGCTGGCATGATCAGAAACCTGTACTCGCCGGTTTTCGGGTAGCCAGAACGCTCATCGGTTTCGGAAATGGGCGGAAAGCGGTGTCGTGATGGGAAAATCATTAAACAAAGTCACTCAATGATATCATAGACTGCCAATTTAGTCGTTGAGCTATTAAGATTTTGGCCTTCCTCCAAGCGTTCTTGGTGATCTCTTCTCATATTTCAGCACGGGTTTACACGGAGCGGGTTATTTAACACAAATCTCCTGCCCGTGCCAACGTGGGCCTTTTTATCATGCTCTTCCCTGGCTAAAGTAATGGCCACCGCCAAACATACACAAATGGGGCAAATTTATGTCTCATAGCAAGGTGAAACCAAAAGGAGACACAACTTAAAATTGGCTCTTTCGAGATTTGCCCTCTGTTACTGCGAATATGGCTGGCGGATGGCGCCGTTTGCTTTAAACTCCATTGGTGCCCTCCAAAGGAGGGGCTGTTGCAACACGTTGCTTTGCATGATTCATCGTCATTCCGAGATTAGCGACAAATGTAGTAATATCTTCAGCATAATTATTGCTTTTCACTATCGGTTGGTGTTGTTGCAATTGTTCGATCTCACTGTCATTCCCCCCGCATTCTTTCTCTATGTTACCCACTCAATCCCGATATAGAAAAAGTTATATTTCTTCAAAATCGCTATTCGAGGAGCTCAACTTGAGGCATACATACAAGACAATGTCTCCTCGCAATGTTTACCGACATCGCGATAGCTTCTCGATGGGGAATCACCCTCTATCGCCAGCCCCATCATTTCTCCAAGCAACCCGACTAGAAGGTGACGATAGCAATACTGGCGAGTATATATACAGATGGATCAAGCACGATGGCCCAAAGATCAGTCGTCCGATGTCCAGCTACGGTATCCCCAAAACTGACCAAGATTATCGGGATGCGGAAAATCACAAGACTGAAAACAAACTACCTCTTGAACAAGCCGTAATGCACAAGGAGTTTCACATCGAAGCGTTGAGGGGCCAGATGCGGAAATTGATCAGCGAAAATGCTGCAGAGTGCTCTCTTTTGAACGACAAGATTCAAGGGCTTCAGACGCAAGTAGCTACTGCTCGAGCGAAATTACAGGCCACAGAGAATGAGCTGGAAACCGCACACAGAACCAATGCCGATTTGGAGAAGGAGATCAAAGAGGTGCGGCAAGATTATATTGAACGGTCCGAAGACATGGGACGTAACAAGCGGGAATTAGAGAAACAAGTGAAATCATTACAACAAAATCTTACGGAAAAGTCGACTCTCCAGCAGATACTGGAAGAAAAGGTAACATCTTCTGAGCGAAATTCTAGAGCCCTAGAGGGTCGCAATCAAGAGCTAGAGAAAGAGATTGAAAAGCTACGACGAACACTCGCTGAAAAATCTGAAACCTTAGAAAATGAAAAACGGAAGCTACAGGAAGGGATCGAAGAATTGAGCCAAAATTTTGCGGAAAGGTCGACAACTATGGAATGTCGACAACAGGAGCAGGAAGTAAATGTGGCTTCATTGCAACACAACTCGAAGTCCCTAAAAAGTGACAAGCGGGATTTGGAAGCAGAAATCAAAAAGTTACGAAGAATGCTTACGGAAAGGTTTGAAGCTTTAGAATGTCATAACAAGGAGCTAGAGCAAGAGGTCGAAGACTTACGACAAACTCTGGAGGAAAGGACCGAAACTCTGGAATCTCACAAGGAGGAGCTACAGATGGAAGTCCAAGCATTACGAATAAGCCTCTGGAGAAAATCCGAAGACCTGGAAATTCGAGAGCAGGAACGGGAGGATGAAGTTAAAGAGCTGCAACAACTTGTTGTGAAGACAAAGGCTCTGGAAAGTGAGAAGCGGCAGCTACAGGAAGAAATCAAATATCCGCAAAGAGCTCACGGGGTGGCTGATGACCAGGACCTCGACAAGGAGAACAGAGATATGCGAATATCTCTTTTAGAACATTCTTACACTCTAGAAGATTACAAGAAGCTCGAAGACGGTGTCAAAAAGGTGCAGCAGACACTCACGGAAAGAGATGAAGCTACGCCTTCCCGCGAGCAAGAGTTTGATGCAGAAGTGCAAAATCTGCGTCAAATTCCTGCAGAGAAATCGAACGCTTTGGAAGTGCGAAGGCGGCAGCCGGAGGAAGCTGGTAGGAAACTGCAGGCAGGTCTGGCAGAAAAGTCGGCGGTTTTGGAAAGTAACGAAAAGGCCACAACGGAAGCGCTCACAGTACAAAGAACGGATCTTGAGGGGAATTTCCAGGGTCTCAAAGACGAAGAAAGTCGAGCAACCGCAGTGCGACTAGAAGAACTAGAGAAAACACTGGTCGCCCAGCTCAACGAGAAGCATGCCACGGAGCTAGAGAGCCTTCGAGAATCGTTCGCGAAAGAGCTGCAACATATCCAGACGGCACATGCTGCGGCACTACACGAGTTCGTTGGGAGACTGGAAGGGAAACATGGGGCGGCGGGGAAGAACAGAGAGGGTAATCATCTGCTGGAATTACGCGATAAGAAACAGAGTCACAAAGGAAGCAAGGGATTGACGAAGGATAGAGGAGAGGGTAATATTCGCCCGCTCATGAGGGAGATTTTCAGTACAGGGAAGCTCAGACCAAAAAGCACCTCGTTCTGCGATCACGTTGACAAATCAGGGGCTTTTCGGGACGTTGATGTTCATTAGCTCTTGTTCATGTACAGGCACTGCGGGGAAAAGCATGATGCTTCATCTTAATGGCGTGTAATTGGTATTCAGGTCTGATTTGCGATTGCATTTTGAGAGGGATGGGGCGTTTATCAGAAGGGGCATTATTTTGTGATATTTTGTTTGCTATTTTGATTTCATTTCAAATACATTAAACCGTCGCTAATAATGATTTAATCTTGGAAGCCTATCCAATTCGCTATATAGAGGAATTCACTACAGAGGTTGAGCGTTCAAAAATACGCCCGAATATCCTGCTGCTGCTGATTTTCAAGCTTCCGTTGCTTCTAACCTTCTTCTCATAGTAATTAAGCTGTTGAATTAGACTCTGATCTCCCTGATTGCCCATCCCTTCTTGCTCAGGAGTTCTTAACGATAATTCAAAAGCCTCGATCCAAACAGAATAGGCGGATGCATATATACACATTTAGCACACCATAGGAAAGATAGATACGGTGTGTGACAAGAGCAATCCCCCCCCGGGTCCTCTCTGTTCCCGGTTGGTTCTTCTATCACGCGAGTTAAATTGGACTGTCCAGAAGTGAAGCATTTACAAAAGCTACAAAGGGAGTGGGACCCTGTTTTAAGGCTTGTCGGGGCCAAGCCGGAGAATCTTTGCCCCGCCAGTCAAACCTTCTTGCCCCTCCTCACTTCGAGCCCTGATATCAAATCCCTCAGGAAACGCTGTTTTCATTCGGCGCAGTGCGTCTTTTCTCGCGCCAATCCACTCGTTATTACCCGGGAGCCAGTTTCAATTAAGTTACTGGTCGAGTTATATCCATAGAAATCAGGATGGCAAACCTCCCGGACACATACGACGGTGCGGGACCTCAGCTACACGTTTACTAATTCCACATCCCCTTACTCGCGGGCAATTTTGGTGACCTGTATATATATGCCTACTAATAACATTTCTCAACGAGTTTGCCAAGATACCAGACCCAGTTCACATAGCCGTCATTGGCGGCACCGGACTTCGAGAACTGCCCCATTTCACGCAGGTGGCATCTCTCACCATCCCCACGCCATGGGGCAACCCCTCCTCCCCAATCACGATCCTACACCACGTCTGCTCATCAAGCGGAAAGACAGTCCCCGTCGCATTCCTCAGCCGGCACGGGCTCCACCATGAATATGCGCCCCACGAGGTCCCCACGCGGGCAAACATTGCAGCCCTCCGCTCGATTGGCGTGAGGTGTATCGTCGCGTTTTCCGCCGTGGGCAGTTTACAAGAATCAATTAAACCGAGAGATTTCGTCGTACCTGACCAAGTGATTGATCGGACCAAGGGAGTGCGTCCGTGGACATTTTTCGAGGGCGGCGCGGTAGCGCATGTCGGCTTTGCGGACCCCTTTGACGAGCATATGGCAAAGATAGTCAGGGAATGCGGACATAGCTTGGAAGGAGATGGCGTGGTGCTTCATGATCGCGGAACTCTGGTCTGTATGGGTATGATTCCTTCCTTCCTTCCTTCCTTCTTTCTTTCATTTTTTTTTCTCCCCCTTTTCCCTTGCCTTTTGTTCTTCAAATGATGGACATCAATAACTGATAATTTGATACGCGTCGCGATAAATAGAGGGGCCACAATTCAGCACTCGTGCAGAGAGCAACCTCTACCGCTCCTGGGGTGGGAGCGTAATCAACATGTCATGTATACCCGAAGCAAAACTCGCCCGGGAAGCGGAGATCGCTTATCAGATGATTTGCATGTCCACCGACTACGACTGCTGGCATAGCTCAGAAGATGTAAGCGTCGAACTAGTCATGGCTAATATGAAAATGAACTCGGCGAATGCAAGAAACTTCATTGGCGCGGTGCTGGATGAGCTCACCAAGGATGAGCACGCGGCTCTCGTGCGGGGAAAGCATCTTGAGGGCTCATGTAAATTGGGCTTGAGCACGGCTCACGGTTATCTGGGTAGTGAGGCTATGGTGAAACTCGCGTGGCTTTTTCCGGGGTATTTCACTAATTAATACTCAAGCGGACCACGGTTTGTCAAAAATGTTGGGTTCCGTGCCTCTTTTTCACGTTCTCGGTGATCATTTTCGGCTTCCTTTTTGGTTTTACTTTCGGTCCGGAGGATATTGGATCGTAATTGATACGGCTGATTAGGCAGTACCTAGAACGGGACAGAATTGCTTGGTTGTAATTTTCCCTGGGAAAGATAGATGATAATCGGATACCTAAAATCCGAATTGCGCATATTCAGTACTCCTCCCAACGTCAATCCTGAATACTCCGAAGAATTAAATAGCTCTGGGCAACGTTGGGGACCGTTTATACAAATGTGTGGGGAATTGACGAAGCCAAGGAAATCACGAAAGATGCCTTTCACTGTCAAGGCCCACAATGAGGTCCTGGGGTTGCCTCTTAAGCGTGCTATTGCTTAGGCTCCAGCATAGTGATCTAATGCCCTACAATTTTAGTTAAACTTAATTAATTAACCTTGGAATAATGAGATCTATCTAGCACCTTAGTCCATCATAGCATCTGGTTTGACGCCCCTAGTTAGTTAAGGGCGGCTAAGGCGCCTCTTCGCTCCGAACTAAATAACTATGGTTGGTCAACGAATTAATTTTATTTTGATGCTGAGCATAAATCCTTCCCCAGACTCCAAACCACAGCTGGCAAATACAACTTGCAATAAGGTCCTTTTGGCTATTTTCTGACCACCTAATAATATGTAGCACAGCGTCTGAATCCGGGTTAAACCCAAATCCCACTGGCAATGGAACCAAAGAAATATTCTGGCAAACAGTGAATTCAGATGTCGCATGATGGATTTCTGTGTTGCACCAAAACTGTCATGCTGGCACACAAGAACTTCCAGCAAGCAAGCAAAAGGGAGAAGGGAAAAACTGGAACTTCAATTAATGCTTCTTCTGGGATATCTTGTGATTGGGGCACTTCACCGGCGCTTCAAGGTCCAAGCCAGCATCTGTCGCTTGATCTTGCCTGGGAGAACAGTGGCAGCTGGCACCCTTCCCTCCCCCACCAGGGCGCTCGGCTCCTCCACACAGGCATACGTCAACTTGTGTTGCTTGCAGATCAACGGGAAAATGGAATGATAGATATCAGAATTGCTGTCTACTGCGCAGGGGAATCCCTTTGCTATGTGTGATAATAATTCATCAAATTTTCTGTTAATTACTCTTTGGGCAAGAGGCGCATACCTACCTGGGTAGTCTATATATATATATGTCTTTCCTTTCATTTATTTGCTCTCACTCAGTTGACTGAGGGTTTTTTTCTTCTTTTTTCTCTAGGCATGCCGTTCTTTAAACCGTTTCTTTTTGTGGTTTCTATGCTGGGTTGTTCTTCAACTGTTGCAGACCGCGATACCTGCCATTCCCCACCCCTCAAAAGCAGGCAGGGTGGTCTCAGGTGCTGGACGTCTCCCCCATACTACCCATCTCCAGTGGGTGGCTGGGTGCTTGAGTGGGAAGAGTCATATGCCAAGGCTCAAGCTGTGGTTTCCAACATGACGCTTGCTGAGAAAGTGAATCTAACTACTGGTACTGGATTTGCAATGGGGCCCTGTGCGGGCCAGACAGGGAGCGCAATGCGATTTGGAATCCCCAGGCTTTGTCTCCAGGACGGGCCTCTCGGTGTCAGAAACACGGACCACATTACTGCCTTCCCAGCTGGTATCTCAGTCGGAGCAACTTTCAACAAGAAGTTAATGTATGACCGCGGAGTTGCCTTGGGTAAGGAGTTTTGCGGCAAGGGGATAAACGTTTACTTAGGCCCGTCAGTTGGACCCCTTGGGCGCAAGCCACGAGGAGGACGCAACTGGGAAGGATTTGGCATGGACCCATCTCTCCAGGGAATTGCCAGTGCTCTCACAATTAAGGGAGTTCAAAGCAGACGCGTCATCGCAACTGTGAAACATTTTGTCGGAAACGAGCAGGAAATGTTCCGCATGGTGTTCCCTATCCAGCCCATTGGCTTCCTGCAAAAACCATACTCATCCAACATTGATGATAGGACTATGCACGAGCTGTACCTTTGGCCGTTCGCGGAGTCAGTTAGAGCTGGTGTGGGAGCGGTTATGATGGCATACAATGACGTACGGTAATTTACCGATCCTAGGATATAAAACCTAGCTTACGTTGCTTGTTTATTATCTACAGGTTAACAGCTCCTCGTCCAGCCAAAACAGCCAATTGATCAGTGGCATTCTTAAAGACGAGCTTGGGTTCCAAGGATTCACCATGACTGATTGGTTTGCCCACATCGGTGGCGTTTCTTCCGCTCTTGCGGGCCTTGATATGGCTATGCCTGGAGATGGTGTTTCTCCTTTGTCAGGGCACAGCTACTGGGCTGCTGAACTGTCACGTTCAGTTCTCAATGGGACTATTCCTCTTGAACGTTTGAATGACATGGTATGTTGATATACGTTGTTTCATTTTTGTCTATTTATAGAAGAAGCTTTCATATTATTCCTTGGGGAAGAGAAATGCCCACAATATTTGAATTGTAATCTGACTATTTTGGCCCTAGGTTGCACGTATTGTTGCAACATGGTTCAAGTTGGGTCAGGACAAGGACTTCCCCTTGCCAAACTTCTCGACCTACACGACTGCGGAAACCGATCTCCTGTATCCTGGTGCTGTGTTATCTCCAGTTGGAGTGGTCAATCGGTTTGTCGACGTTCAAGAAGACCACAATAGAACTGCGAGGGCTATCTCCAGAGAAGCTATTACTCTTCTTAAAAATGAGGATAATCTCCTCCCTCTGGCTCCCAATGCTGTCTTGAGGGTATTCGGTACGGACGCGGGACCCGATCCACAAGGACTAAACTCTTGTGCTGATAGAGGCTGCAATAGAGGTGTCCTGACAATGGGATGGGGCAGCGGAAGTGCCAATGTCCCATATCTTATAACACCTCAAGACGCTATCGTGGCCAGATCGCCGAAAACAGAGTTCCATCTAACAGATACATTCCCATCCAATTCCACGGCAAAATCCGACGACATTGCGATTGTTTTCATCAATGCCGATTCCGGGGAGAACTATATCATGGTGGAAGGCAATCCAGGTGACCGAACGATTGCCGGTCTATATGCCTGGCATGACGGAGACAGACTTATCACGGACGCTGCGAGCGTATTCTCCAAAGTAGTAGTCGTTGTCCACACTGTTGGGCCAATTATCATGGAGAAATGGATAGATTTGCCATCCGTAAAAGCTGTGTTAATTGCCCATCTCCCAGGCCAGGAAGCCGGCACTATCGCTGATGTTCTGTTTGGAGACGAGAGTCCCAGCGGCCATTTGCCCTACACGATCCCAAAAGCCGAATCTGACTATCCAGAAAGCGTCAATCTCATATACAACCCCGTAATCCAAATTCAAGATACCTTCACGGAGGGACTCTACATCGACTACCGCCACTTCATCAAGAACAACATAATCACGCGATATCCATTCGGCCACGGCCTTTCATACACGACATTCGACTTTAGCGAACCCAATGCCATCGCTGTCACGCCAATCACCGAATACCCGCCAGCGAGACCAGCCAGGGGCACCCCTCCAACATTCTCCAGCACGATCCCACCCGCGGATGAAGTAGCCTGGCCACAGGGGCTAAACCGCATCTGGCGATATCTTTACCCATACCTCGACAACCCTTCCTCTATCAAGCCAGGAAAAGGCTATCCATACCCGGAAGGATACAGCACGACACCAAAACGGCCTCCCCGTGCTGGCGGTGGTGAGGGTGGCAACCCCGCCCTGTGGGATATCGCCTACATGGTCGATGTGAAAATTACTAATACGGGCAAGATGGCCGGTCGCGCCGTTGCTCAGTTGTATGTCGAGCCGCCAGACCAGGCAGCTTCCGATACGCCCAAGTTGCAGCTGAGACAGTTCGAGAAAACGCGCGTGCTACAAGCCGGGGAGAGTGAGGTGCTGCGTCTTGAGATTACGCGAAAGGATTTGAGCGTGTGGGATGTGAAGATGCAGGATTGGCGGGTGCCGGGGCTTGGGCAGGGGGCAAAATTGTGGGTCGGGGAGAGCGTGGAGGATTTGAGAGTTGTGTGTGAGATTGGAGGCTGGTGTGGGAATGCTTGAAAGTGTCTCATTGCACACGGCGCTATCGGAGTAATTCTGGTTGATATATACAGCAGTTTCCGCTCCTGGCAGTGTAAAACATATTGCGGACAAATCTATAGTGTAATCTTGATACTCATTCAGTCCCTGTTTCTCTTCAGTGCTATCCGATCGAAAAAAAAAAAAAAAACCCTCAATGCTCTTTTTAATGGGAAGTGTTATTTTTCGCGTGACTGAGGTCTACCTTCGCCTTGATATTTAACCGGCCGATCTCCGGAAAACTCAAAAGTTAGTTATTGGAATCGATCTGTCTTTTTGATTATATCTTTGTGGTTCATGCAATCAAATCTTTGCTATCAACCCAAGCCTTCTCCCACCAGAGCTTCTTTGACATTTGACGGGATCTGCCCATCTACTCCAGCGTGCTACGTCATCTTTCGATTTCATATAAGCGGGTGCCGACTGGTGAGACTGTTAATCCAGTGTGCATACGTCATTCCTGAATGAATTAGGGGTAGTAGGGGCATCGTGCGGTGTGGAGGTACTAATACTAAATTCATATTTAATGTACCGACATTACGGAATGCAATAATAGTTAGTTACCACATACGAGTGTTGATCGCTGTAGATTTGTCCAGGAATGCTTGGGTACACTAGCTTGTGCGTCAATGGTAGATGAATCTGACACTGTCGCGAAAATCTCGCCCGATAGGTCCCAGGTTAAAAAGCTAAGAATGATTTTCCGTTATGGATTCTTGAAGCAAGAAAGTATTCACAGATCGTGAAAGGGGGATCGCAATACGATTTCCCCAGGGGCTGCCCAGTGCATTCAAATCGGATGGTTGTAAGTTTCGGCAAGGCGAGGTTAGATATTTCCTCACAGAGGGCTGTATACAAGGGGACGGTGAAAATACAGGTGCCTCATCTATTATACATCTGGGGACTAATAGATAAATGGCACACACATGTTCTATAATCTTGTATCTTGTTCTTTGACCCCCCAGTAAGTTTCCTCCACAGCCTGAAAGAAGATGCCCGTGGTATTCGGGATATCGTTTGCAGTTTTGACAAAAGGAGGATGCGCATTGCCCCTTTTTGGACATTTGTTAGGCATTTGAACATATTCGCAGCGGTCGTTTCCCCCGAAAATGGCAGAAGAACTCAATGAAGATTAAAGCAGCTGAGGATGAACCTTTTTTTTTTTTTTTTTGGCAGAGTGTAGTCGAAGATTAATAACGCATTTTAACAATGTCACGTGATACAACACACCTTTCACACTTCGTCTCTTCAAGACAGCTCTCTTTACCTCAACGTCACAAATCATCAGAATACGCACAAGACATAGCTTTTTATGATGTGGGAGGTGCTTTTCAACTGCGGTGTCTCATGTCCACTTCAGATGTCATTTTACTGGCAATAGCGCCTTGTTCCTTGCTGCCTAGTTCATCATCGATCTGCTTCATTCCTCCAGCGAAATAAAGGGAATAGACAACTCAGTCTCTGGACAATAGACCGCCAGTATGCAGGGCTTTAGTGAGTTTTACAATAAAGTGCTCTATGACTTCTTCCAAGGCAAAAACCATGTAGTTCAACTGCTGACACCACTCTCGAGATATGGGACGGTTCGTTCACATCACATCACCCAGTTTCCCATCTCATCGAATCTAACATAATTATCCAGCTATGTCCCCCCCGACCAAGAAGGTCTCACAACCGGCAATAAACTTGCCAACAAGCACCCTCTAGGCTCCCGCGCTCGCCACCTACACACAACAGGCGAACTAACCGTGCGCTTCGAAATGCCGTTTGCCGTTTGGTGCTCCACCTGCCAGCCAGCAGACAGCGTTTTGATAGGCCAGGGCGTGCGCTTCAATGCGCTGAAAAAGCGTGTGGGGAACTATTATTCAACCCCAATATACAGATTCCGCATGAAACACTCCATCTGTGGTGGCTGGATAGAAATTCGCACTGATCCGCAAAACACGGCCTATGTGGTTACAGAGGGAGGGCGGCGGAGGGATACGGGTGAGCTTGAGAAGGGCGGGTATGAAGAGGATGGGGAGATCAGGTTACGGCTTCAGCAAGCCGGAGAGGGCGGTGTTGGTGCAGCTGAGAAGGACGCATTTGCGAAACTGGAGGGAAAAGTAGCGGATCAAAAGCGGTTGATGACGGAGAAGATGCGGATGGAGGAATTGATAAAGGTGCAGGAGCGCGACTGGGAGGATCCATATGAGCAGTCGCGGAGACTAAGGAGGGCGTTTCGGGCGGAGAGGAAGAGGCGGGAGAATGCGCAAGAAGTCACAGAGGCGCTGCGGGATAAGATGAGTTTGGGGGTTGAGTTGTTGGAGGAGTCCGAGGAGGATCGGGTGAGGACCGGGATGGTGGATTTTGCTCCTGACCCTGGCACCATTGCTGGTGGGGATGTAGCTCGTCGTGTCATTTCGAAGCCGTTGTTTGAGACGAAGCCGATCGCAAAGACGCCGGCGGATAAGGTGCGCGGAACGCCGGGAGAGAAGGGGAAGGGGATGGGGAAGCGTGCCAGAAAGCCTGAAGCAGTTGTGGCACAGCGGAAGGCGTTGTTACAGCAAGAGTTGAGCGGAAATACGAGGGCAGCGGTTGATCCGTTTTTACTGGACGATGATACGGATTGGACTCCCGGTGGTAAGAAACGGAGGACTGCGAGATCTGCATGCGTGGTACGAGCTGGGGGAGATCCAATTCAAGAACGGATACATGAGAATGGGAATGATAAAGGTGATGAAGGTGAGGTCAATGGTGATGGTGGCACTCCGGATGGCGAGAATAAAAATGGAAACTGGCAGGTAGCGGCTACGGTAACGAATGATGAAACTCCCAATACGCCTCTGAGGGGAGAATCACCTAAACAGTTGGTGGGATACGGGTCGTCTGACGATTCTGAATGAGCGGCATTTTTGCTCATGCACTTCTGCGTTTCTATGTTCCATATTTTGCTTCGTACGTTACAGCTATTGCCTTTGTATAGCATGAGATACCCTAGGCGTTTTTTTGGGGATTATACATAGGAAGATGATATCTAGATATGCACGCATAACAACAGAGTGTATTTGTGTACGTCGTATGTAATTCTCGTCTCATGTGTTTTGTTCACATATTTTCCAGGTTATCACTGATATAATCCATTTGTTCCATCCCGTCTATCATACAAGAAATCATTCCATCAACCATTCACTCATAGATTAATTAACTCACCCTTCAAGGGGCGTAAGAGTACATATACTTGGTCGGATCTACCCCACCACAATCTCAACTTCCAACTAAAGCTCTGGCTCATCATGGAGCACCAGCAACATCACCCCTCGCCCACGGCGCCTTCGTTGGGAAGTTAGCCTCTACCCGAGGGCCTCCACCTCCACTAGTCCACGGCGCCCGAGTTGGCGCCCGAGGATCAGCTGACGGTAGCTGTCCCGTAATAGGATCTCGATTACTGCCCCATGGTGCTCTAGTTGTAGTACTCGTCAGAGGAGGTCGCGAGGTTCCGTAACCTGACTGTAACGAAGCAGATGGCATGGCCATAGAAAGCCCTGAACCAAAACCCATTCCCATACCTCCTCCCGCAGGGGTCGCCCAGGGGGCCTTTGTCCGTACTTGTTCACGCTCTCCGGTTAGAGGGGAGGCCATTGCGCCAGGTCTTATTTGGCGGTTGGCGATGTGGACGGATGGTGGAGGTGGGGTGGCTGTGGGATCGTGTTCCCAGCGGAGAAGGGAGCCGAAGGGGAAATGCTGGACGACGGGGAATTTGGAGAGGACTTCCACGTTGTACATTTTTATCATACCCTGGTATTTATATCTGTAAGTGTGGTGGAACGACATAGCTAACCTCGAGGGTTTGGGTGACCAATAGTTGAATAAATATCTTCCATACCTTATTTATTTTCCCCCATCCATCTCGAATACCCGATATGTCAAAAAGCATCGGGCTGTGTTCCCAGAACGGACCCCTTTTTACGTCATAAATAAACCCGACAGCTGAGAAATACATGTTATGTTTCCGCTCCTTTTCCACCATGTTTGCCTTGTCGACGGCGGACGGATCCGGAGCGTTTGGTAGTGAACCTTCAATGGGCGTATTATCAGATTCTGATATTGGAGGGGATAATTGCGCAGATCCAAAGATATAAGGGAGGAATGAATGGTCATCCAGACCCCAGACTCCGTGTGAGCCTGCTGGTTCGAGGGTATAGGTCTTGATCAAACGCCTTATCAATTCGAAATATCTAACCAGCCAGTCCAAATGTCAGTATCATGTTCCTGGGAGCGAAGTGTAAGAAAAGAAAACTCGTAGTTAATCGTTTCTATTATAAAGAGGATAACATACGGTTCAATAACACCCAAAACGATGCCCCTCTCCTCCACCCCCGGCCCCGCCTTCGGAAACCGATTAAGCTTCCACAGACAAGCCAGAAAAGCCACAAAGCTCAGCTCATGCCCCGTCCCGTAATCCAGTCTCTGCGGACTCCCAAACGCCCCTGTAAAATAGGCCGTAAGCTCCTCTTTCGCAGATACAGACTCTGGACCCTGGGCCCCCTGCCTCAGCACCTCGGGCTGTAAACACTCATCCAGCAGCTCCGGCGCCCGCCTTTCCACCTCTTGCCACCACTTGCGAAAACTGACATTTCCGAAGCGCCTTGGCCCCTTGTCCGGTGGCACTTCATCGACTATCGAATCAAGCTTGGACAGTAGGAGCTGCAGACGGCGCACGGGTTCCGAGAACTCGACGGCATCGCAGTTCAGCGGCCATGTCTGTACGCGCGGTGAACCATCTTCGTCGGTGGTTTTCTGGGGCACCATTGCGCGGTTAAGCTGGAGGATGAAGGTCATGATATCCCTGTAGGCGAGGGAGGTGAGGAAGGTGGATACATCGCTGCCCTCGTTAATTTTTTTGGAGGGGAGTGCGAAGATGTGTGGTTGAGAGGAGTCTAGGCGTTGGAGGTATGGGGCGGAGAATGTCCCTTGGGAAGCCATGGTGGTTGGGTGGATGTAAGATATGAAAGGGGTTCTAGAACATTGGGGACACAGATGTGGGATCTATTCCTGTTGCTGTCCCTATTGCTGGTGTCCTGGTATATGGTAGGCTAGTATCAGTGTTGTAAGGATGTTTGGTTGTGGGTTGGGGTGGGTTGTTGGTGTAAATATAACCAAACGTCGATATGAAGCTTGTTACCGGGGAAAGCAAACGTCATACAAGTTTAACTGGTTAGTTACTCGCCATGGATCGGGGAATCAGATTGCTTTAATGGAAAAAATAAAATAAAATAAAAAATTTAAAAAAATAAAAATAAAAATAAAAAAGGGAGATGCATCATCATGCTTATAATATGTAATTCATGGAATAAAAAGAATTTTTATTATTAAAACATAGCAGCAATTGATCCCATCTCCCTAATCAACTACGTAACTTAGCTCCCTAACAACTTTACCAGCTTCAGCACCACCACCAAACGACCTCCAACCACTTCTGCAACCCCCCCGCATTACTTTCCCCAGACTGATCCTCCGTAAATATCCCTGACAAGATACATAACCAACAGCACGAACACGAAAATGCAGCTCTGTAAACGTTCAGGCCGGCCTCAATACCACGCCCTCGCACCAGATGCGTGCAAGGCTTGGGTTTCATGGAATAGTGGATTCGCGGCAGACGTGGCTATGGTGGTGCCGTAGAGGGGGAGGAGGTAGCAGATGGTGCTGTGGAACCAGGCAGTGAAGTAGCTGGGGAGGATAGCGTTGGCTTTGCCGGGTGGGGAGAGAAAAGAAAGAGAGTTAGTTGACCAAGTATTCTTCCCTGCCACGAGGTCTCCACGAGGTCTCTCCAACGAAGGGATTTCCGGTTCAACCGACGTAAACCCTGTAGGTCACTACTCGGCAACCCGCTGCAAGGCATCTCGGGTTAGTAAAAGGGTCAGGTAGTTATGATATGATCTTTCGAGCAGTAAACAGAAAGACGAGATCACTTTCTTCAGTTGGTTACGTCCCCCGGGAGGAGAGGGGTGGCGGTCGGGGTTACGGTTGGGACTGGGATGAGAAGGAGGGGATATTTGTCTGTTAAAGGACAGACATGAAAGAACGGAAGAAGAATTCCAATTGCATTGTTCCCTGGGCCTTTGAGATTAGCGGTATACACCTCAGCCGGGGAGGAGGGGAGGAGGTATTATAGGATTATCGGATTATCGGATAGAGCCAGGCCCGCTCATAGAGCTCCCCTGGTTGGGATTCTGTTCAACAAGAAGATAGGCATTTTCAAAGAATCCTCCTGCTGAAGAAAGAACTTCATCTAATTGATCAAGAGATCGCATAGCCGCTTCATCCTTCTAGCTCAACCTCCAGAAGATCTGAGCGGGGTTAGTTACAGGGAGCATTTGGCATCTGGAAGCTGAAGAGAAAGAAAGGGAAGAGAGTTCGCTTCGAGATCTAATAGCAAACTGCATTAACTATTGCGAATATGTTTTGAATTGCAATCCATGCGGGGGAGCTAAATATCAAAACATCCAACATTAGGAGCTAACTAACAGTTCCAACACCAGCCACAATTAATCCTGGATAAATTAGTGATATCACCGGGCGATGTGCCCAACTCCTTTGGAGCTCATGCATTGCGTTGCGATAATTCCTAGCTACCAGACGTCTCTCTCTCTCTCATCTTCTCTGATCAACCCCACCTCAACGGTGCTCAACTTCTCCTCTTCTACGATCACTCCAACCACTGAACGTGTCCCCTGCGACAGGATTGCTATTTAATGCGTTGTTTCAGGCATGAACACATCCATCCGTAACACTTTCATGCTCACCTCGAGAGTCTCTCCCTTCGCCGCCCCATCTAGGGCACAAACGATGTCCTTGGTTGGTGCCACGATTGCCCGTGAGCTGTAAGTAACTGCCACCACGCATATCCTTGGATTCTGTTGGATGCATGCTCTTGGGGGCTTCAACTGCGTTGACTCCCCATTGCTCCCTCGTTAGCTCTAACCCGTGAGGGCGTTGGGATGAATCCAATCCATTGATCAGTCACCGCTTGTCTGGTTGGCTAGTTCTATGTTTTAACATCACCCGGAACCATGGATTGGGTAGTGATTATGGTTATGCCTTTTGATGATAACCTTTTTGTGCCTGATGGAATCGAAATTTTACAGCCCTAACTAACTGAATGAATCACAACCATCTTCATATGGTCTGGCGGAGAATGAGGCTGCTGGTTTGAATCGGTAGCTTCAAAGCTGCCAGCTTCATCGCAATCTGTGGTCTTCTCAAGACACAGGACATGTAGTGTAATCTCCAACCCTAGATGAAACGAAGCTGCTGAAGGCATTATACTTTTTGATTTTGTAAAAAGATATTCTTTGCTCTCGATGACTCTTGGCTCTTGTCTTCCTTTTTCGTCTCTTTAATTAAACACAGGAAAATTGGTTCGGTCATCAATCTCCTCCATAGTTAACTATTCCGTAGTGATACCTTGACATTCCTTGGGGCTTGTCTTCTCCTGCGTCCTCTCAACCACTTCCAACATCGACAGCTTCACACATAGGAATGTCTAGACGACATCACGATTGTTGAATATTTATTTATTTTATTCCCTTAAAAAGAAAGTCATGCTCTTTATTTTTATTTTTATTATTATTATTTTTCTTTTTATTTCTGTTGCATATCTGCGTCTCTTGTGATTGCGCTTGCACTTCATAATCCGCCCTTTGGAGCCCAAACAGTCCAACCCTTAATTTTTCTTCTCCCTTCTTCCAGCTCCACATCTTCTCCACCTCACCACGATTCCTTTTCACCGCCACACCCGATTTCCAACCATCTCCTCTCGTCGTTCTTAAGTACTGGTGCTGATTGGGAGTCTTCTTCCAGACACTGTCAATTGTTAATTGTCTTCGTCTTGTCCTCGCGTCCAGCCCAGTCCCTCCAAGTCCCTCCCACATCCTCCACGTTCAAGACGAAGCTTGGAGGACCTCCCCCCTGAGTGATTGCCCACATCAAACGTCACCCTAAATTGGCCACTCTCTTACCAACGACACTGTACTCAATATGGACTTGGTAGAAGAAGTGCCTATTCCTGCTGCTGAGCCTCCAACGCCGGAATCCCCGATCGATGAGACCATCGCGAATTCAGCTCTCACTGACGAACCTGATGAGCCGGCTCAACAGTCCCCTCCCAGCCCTGCTACCTCTAAGAAGGCATCGACAACGACAGCAATGACTGCTTCTCCCCGCCAGAGGACTGGTACTGCTGCTCCTAAACGAACTGGGACTGCTACCAAAGCTGCTGCTACAACGCGTCCCTTAGGCCCTACGACAACGGCAGCCTCTAAACTAGCCTCTGCCACCTCCAGAAAGTCAACCATCGGAAACAGCCTCAATCGACCCCCTACTCGTCCTCCTGTGTCATCCACCACCGTCCGCAAGCCCCCATCCACGACTACCGCCACCCACAGACCACGCGCGTCTTTGGGCAGCTCTGCAGATGAGAAAAGTAAATCAATTGCTAGTTCAGGGGACGAGAACAAGAGACCGGGCATTTCAGCTACCGTGAAACGGGCATCTCTTACCAGTACCGCTTCTTCCAGGGTACCTGCGAAGCCTACTTCTGACCGCAGATCCACAATTACCCCGTCATCCACTGAAAAGAGGCCCACTACAACACGTCCGTCTACCGCTCAAAGCCCTGCAAAGGCTACAACAATCTCGCGGGCTCCTACCACTGCCTCCAAAACAACTCCATCCACCACCACCACTTCGCGATCTACAAGACCAACTACCTCATCTTCTGCCACAAAGCCTACATCTTCTACAACCACGGAGTCTAAGAGACGCATGAGTTCCTTGTCTACAACTTCAAGCTCAACAACCAAGAAGCAATCCATTGACCATGGAAGGCCCGCGGAGAAAAAGCTCGTTGCCAAGTCCGCCGCTCTCCAGGAACGAGTCAAGGAATACAAGGCCCTCCGTGACCTGCTGCGGGCAGCAATTGCGGCGGAGGAGGCAGGGAATGAGGAAAAAAGGGACGAGATCCAGTGCGTGGTAGATGGGGATATTGCCCAGCTTAAAGGCAGCTTGAATGCGGTCAAGGAGGGTGATGAGTCCTCTAGTGCTAGCAAGCTTTTTGATCTCCAATCCCAACTTGCGAAAAGCGAAGCCAAAGTAGCAGAATTACAGACACAACTAGAGGAATTCCAATCGAAACTCGCAGCGTCCAGCAGGACTATGGAAGAAGAGGCGGATACTAAAGTTTTTACCGCTACTGAACTTATTCGTTCTGAACACGAATCTAAAATTATTGAACTTACGAAGAACCATACTGAGGATCTCAAGACCCTCCATGCTAAATTGGGTGAATCCGAATCGCAAAGATTGGAGGCAGAGTCTCGGTTTGCCCAGGAGCTTGAAGCTGCGAAACAGCTGGCGGCGCAGGAAGGCGACTCGAAGACATCTGAATTGCTTGAACAGCAAAAGGAGAGCCATGTCGCGGCGGTTGCTGCACTTGAAGCTGAACTTGCTGCTCGGCGGAGTACATTGGCAGATCTTACTTCGGAAATCGATACGTTGAAGGAAGAGCTGGCGGCCCAAACTGCCAGTCTGGAAGCAGCGGCCAAGTCTGCTACCGAGAAGGAAAAGGCGGATCTTGAAGCTCATCAGGATCAATTACTGAAGCTGGAAGCGGAATTAAATGGCCGCGATGGCGTCATCAAGAGCCTCAAGGATGAGATGCAGAGTCTACAAGATAAGAGGGATAAGGAGTTGGCTGCTGCCAATGAAGTGGCCAAGGGATCTGCTGAGATTCAGGCAAAGGTTGAATCTCTCGAGTCCAAACTTGTACAAGCGAAGTCTGAAAACGCGCAAGGCGCCGCCCAAACCACAGAGAAGCTTGCTGAGAAGGAGGAGGAAATTACAAGGCTGAGCAAAGTCATTGAACAACTGCAGGATGATATTCGGGCAGCGGAACAGGCGAAATCCGATGAAATTCTCAAGCAGACCAATCTTACCACCGCGCATGAGAAGGCAATGGCTGCACTTCAAGCTGAACGTGATTCTTCCTTGGCTAGCAAAATAGCGGAGCATACAGAGGAGCTTTCTCAAGCTGAAGACAAGGCTAAAGCTTCCACTGAGTCACTGCAATTGGAACTGAAGTTGCTAACTGAGAGGTTTGGCGCTGCTGAGGCGGATCTTGATGCTGCACAGGCCGAAGTTACCAGCTACAAGGCCCAACTTGAGACTGCTACACAGGGAGCTAGCGAGGCTCATGTTGCTACATTACAATCCCTACAGGAAAAACTCGGCGCAACCGAGAAGGCTCTAGAAGAGGCGAAGCAACAAGCAGAAGCCAGTACCGCCGAAAAGGAAGCCATCGCCGCTGATCTGCAGTCGCTTGAAGGTAAATTGCGATGCTCAGAAGAGGAACTTGCCACAGCTAAGGATAAAATAAGCTCGCTTCAACAAGATCTTGAAGCCGAAGCGGCCCAGGTCGAAGAACTGCAGAAGGGCATCGAGACGTTGGAAGAAACTACCAAGGCCAAGGATGAGTACTACCAGACAACAATTTCAAGACTTGAAACTGAAGTCAACGATATCAACATTTCGCTCTCTCAAAAATCCGAACAACTCGCTACTGTGGAGGAGAAATATACCGCCGCAACTGCGGAGCTCACAGAAGCCCACAGCGAGGAAATCGAAAACCTCAAAGCTGAACTACTCGGCTCCCATGACACAACCATCAAGGAACTGCAATCAAAATACGACGACCTCGTTGCCTCCGCCAGCGCTGCGGAAGTGGCACATACCACCGCCCTAGCGGAAGCCGAAGCAAAACTCACCGCCCTGTCTGAAACGCACAACCAGACCATCTCAGAACTAACCAAGGAATTCGAGACAAATAGAGCGCAGACCGCACAAGATGCGGGGGACGCGCATGCGCAGAAACTCATTGAGATGGAGGCGAGCCAGAATCGGGCGATTGAGGAGCTTCTCAGTGCGCATGAGGAGAAGTTGGGGAATTTGAGAGAGGAATTTGAGAAGGCAGTAAGGGAGAAGGCTGTTGCTGTTGAGGAGCATGCAGTTGAGGTTGAGGGGTTAAAAGCGCAGATTGGGAAGTTGGAGGAGCAGATACAATTGGAGAATGAATCTCTTCAAAAAGCGCTACAGGATGCGAAGAATGACCTCTCCGAAACCCAAGATCTCAAGGAGCAGCTCGCTGCTGTCAGAGAACAATCATCCGTTGCGGAGACTGAACTTGCTGCACAGAAACAGGTTCATGAGCAAGCATTGGCTGACCTTGACACCCTGAAAGCCACCGCTACCACTTTAGACGAAAAGAAAACTTCTGTCGAAACCAAATTCGCTGCCCTCGAACAAGACATGAACACCCTCAGCGAGAAAAATATCGCCCTTATCCAACAACTCCATGACGCCGAAGCAGCCATATCAAAGGGTAACCGACGGATCCGCGAATTGGAATTTGAACTCGCTGACTCAAAGATCAAGAAACCCGACACCTCGTCCCTCTCGAATGGGTCGAACGGGTCCAACGTGAAGTCTGCCAGCGGACTGGAGGATAGCAAGTGGGCGGTTAAGGATGGGGATGCTGAGGAGAAGGGAAGGGAGGAAGAGGCGGCTGCTGCTGCTGCTGCAAAGGTACTTCCAGAAGACGCTGGTCCTGCTACTGCTGAAGGTGAGGACCTTGGCTCTAATATTGAGGGAACGGTGGGCTTGCCTCGTTTCATTTCTTTATTTGCTGTTCGTCTTTGCTATCGCGTATTTTGTATTTGGAATTTGGTGGTGCGTTGCGGGTGGTGCGCGTGCTTGTCATTGTTCCGTGGCGTGTTGCAATTGGGTATTTTGAATTTTCTGCTTTTTGATATTTCCATTTCCTTTTGGCTCTCATTTGAGATTTTCACTTACATTTCCCGAGTGTTCTGTTTTACCCTGAAAATTTCTGATCATACGCTAATAAAAGTACAGATGGCCAGCATTCGGGAACAGCTCCGCCAGCTTGAGGATGTGAATGAGAGCATGTTTGACGAGAACGCTAGGTATGAGACCTTTTAGACTTGTTTATAAATATCTTGCTTTAGCCGTCTCATATACACCGATCTCTTGTCTTTTCTTCTTCCCTTCTTTTATTCCTTTTTTTTCTCCTTGGTCCTTCTTCTTCTTCCCGTTCCTCTCTCTCCCCGGCTTCATTATTTAACCGCAAGCCACCCATAGAATTGTCGACATGCTTTCCAAAGTTGGCCAGGATCACACACCACCAACCCCTAGCACACCTACTGCCACTGCATCCAACAACAACAACAACAACAACAACAACAACAACAACAACAACAACAACAACAACAACAACAACAACAACAACAACAACATCAAATCGTCAACGGACATGTCCAGTGAGGCCCTGGATCCCACCACCTAATGACCGCTGAGGAGAGAAGCTATTTATGCACAGTTTTGACAGCTGTGTGGATTGACTATCCATGGAGGAGGCCCCACTGCCTCTCCGACCAGTCAGGGCCTTCGTGATGTTTGAGATGTGTCATGTGGGTTGAGATGGCTGAATGTAGAATTGTAGTTTGTAGAGTGTATTGGAACGGGTAGATTGGACGATGCCCTGCCTGTGCTATGATATTTGTGTTGTTCTCAGCCCAGTGTTTTTGTCTTCGCGGTCGACATCCATCCCTGTCCCTTCCTGTTCCTCCCCCACTTCCCCCCTTTCAGCTTTTCAGAATATGTGGCCGGTGGGACGTTTCTCCCTTTCGCTCAGATGCTGTTCGTGTTTCTGAAATGTCACTTTTGTTGAGATACCTTTTTGTTATCGTTTTATCTATTTTATGTCTCATTTAACTTTTTCTCTATTTTATTTTTACTTTTCTTTTTCCATTTTTCATTTGTGCTTATATTTAACTACCTGTATCTGCTTTCATAATTAACAAGTTTTTCTTTATCTCACTTATTCCTTTTCACTTTTACTCTCCTCAACGCCGTTAATTTGTGCTTTTTCCTTTTTGTATATGCATGTGGTTTCCTTTTTGGATTCCTCTGAAACCAATGTTTTTGCTCGTACCAATTTTCGAAAGTATACTTACAATTTAAAGGCTTGTTTATGCCTAGACATCCAACTAACTGCAAGGGATGGTCAAGCAAAGCGACGTGGAAGGACGGGGAGGGGGGGACATTGATTGTTTCAATTAGTTGTTCGAAGTATATCACCTTGCTACGGAGTAGTAGTTGCTTGTATATCCTTACAATATTTAATTTATCTAAGTCGAAGCTCGTATTTGCGCGTTGATCACTTCTTAGTGGTTCGAGAATCACAATGCTGTTGGGAAAGGCGTCTTTTAGTTGATGGTTAAAAAGCGCTCTCGTTTGGCGGCTCAGCTTGGAGCTCCCATCGCTTTTTATTCTACTCTTTTTTCAGTTACCGTGGGCAGTCGTTTTACAACTAACTAGTTAAGCAAAGAGCAAATGAGAATCATCTAGTTTCTTTCCCCTCTCGGCCAAGCTGATTCTCCAATATTCCTCATTTCCAAGAAAATAGTTACTGTAACTTCGTAGCCAACTACCTATATCAATATTGATATGATTTGCACAGACCCCAAGCCCCAGCCAGCGTTTGCAACTCTCGGATCGACACCCATCACATCGGTCAATCTCCCCCGTGTACGCTGCGTATGCAATGACACGCCATAGCTAGCTCGCGACCCTGCATCGCCAGCATAAATAGCTCCAGTGCGGAGTATCGGAGTCCAATTTAGTAAATTAACCAAGGGAGCTTGATCGCCGCGGACAGAGGCGGACAGATATCTTCCCGATTTCTTGTCGCCTCTTGTATCCAAGGCCTAAACTAACTGCAAACAGCCAGAGATCGCTCGAATCTTTTAGCTAACTGGGCTGATTGATTAAGTTGGCTTCAGCTTAGCTACTCTATCCTGACATAGTTATCTGATCCTCGGTGCGGACCGCGGTTAACGAACGTTGATATCCCAGATATACATAGTACTATTCTCCCATCTCGTGGGCATCCCCCGTCCACCTTATATCCTACCTCATATCGAAAATAAAACAATATACCCCTCCTTCGTACCCCGCATTACCTCCCGCCATCTAAACGAGCAAAGCCGTGTTTCCCTTGGTTACCGCGTTGCTGGGTGATAGAGCAGCCGGCTGCATAACACGATCATGATGACGCACGCCTGTTGTAACCTGGGATTGGATTGAGAACCTGGGAATCCAGACACAACCAGGTTCTACATATATAGTTCTATACATTTTACTCAGTTGTGAATATCTGGGATACTGTCTAGGTGAAGCAGTTCGGTTGTTGTGTTCGAGCCGCGCTGGTTGTTCAGGCTCGGGTGCCGTGTTTGGGAGGGAGAGTGAGGTGGTTGTGAGAGCTGAAGACATATTTAATTACAGCACAGACGGAAAAACATACAAGCAGCGACCATGCAACCACGGAACTAAAGTGGAAGTGTCGGGGTATTCGGCTCATATAGCAATAATCATGCGAAAGTCATCTATCCAGTCACGGGGGAAGGGGAAAACTCCTGTGCGGAGAACAGCTTCGGAATCCGTTTCGGCACATGGACGAGTACGGGGACTAGGCGTGGAACAAAGAGTGAGATCGACACGTCTGGCTCCTGAGGCGTCTAATGGAGTTCCTCAAGTTTACCGCGATATGCTGGCTGAGATTGCTGGACGGGCAGGTTCACCACTATCTGGATCTGCGAGTAATGGAGGTGATGAGAGGCCTCTGAAAAGGAGGAGGGTGGGGGAGACAAGAAGTGGTACTGAAGTTGACGTGGAGAGGGGGAGAAGTGGGGTGGGAGTTGATGTTCAAAGAGGGGAGGGAGGCGTGGAGGGACATGGTAGTCGGCCTGTCCAGACTGTATTTGACGCTGACGCGTCGGACGATGAATCAGAGATGGAATGGGAGGATGTTGAGGTCTCTGCTGCTGAGCTCTCTTTTGCGCCTGGTTATGATGGGGCCGCAGAAGGGCAGGAACCTAATCACCACCAGGGAGTTGAGACCGAGGAGTCTGAAGGGTCGTTGCAAATTACGCTAGATAAACCAATGGAGAGAGGGAAGCAGCGTGCTGCTGGTATGAGACGAAAACCTGTCACGGCGCAGGAGAGGAGGTGGCGGCTCGATATCCATAAGATGCACGTTTTGTGTCTGCTGGGCCATGTGCAGCGGAGGAACTTGTGGTGTAATGACGATGGGGTTCAAGTGTGTAGAGCTGGCATGATCCTGAGCTACTCTTTTGTTGATATTTTCTCTTCCATATCGGATAAACTGACTGCTTTGTTCTCGCCAGGACGCATTGAAACGGATCCTCTCTAAGCATACGATTATGTGTCTGAACCCAAAGGCGAACCTACCGCAGTTTACGCGCTCGACTACATTTGCAGATGGTCTCAAGCAGGCTGGCGATGCATTCAAGCAGAGGTTCAAAGTCACTACACCAGGCATGAAGAGGCCCTATTGGCTTGAGCACCCCAATGACATTAAAGATCCAACTGTTTGATGAACCCCTCCTTTCTCGCAGTAAAAGGAATACATCCAGGTGCATAATCCGCTGACCAATATACAGAGCCTTCTAGATACTGCTGAAATTCTATCGTGCAAACAAGACTTCCTTAAGCAAGCCGTCGCGTTACAGGGATCCAGAGATCTAGGTGCGCAGCTCTTTTGTGCACTTTTACGTGCCGTAGGCACGGACGCGCGATTAGTTTGCTCTTTACAGGTTCTGCCGTTCACTGGAGTTACAAAAAGGACGATGCCCCTGAAACCGGATCGGGAGTATATTGTGCTCTCCGAAGATGACGAGGTGCGGTCTAGCAGTGATGCTGGGAAAGGTTCCCCGACGCAGGCAAAGCCCGGTAACGCCCAGCCCCAATCAAGAATGCGGCGCATTGGACAACCTCGGTTTTCACCAAGCCCTGTGGCAGCGAGTCCCAAGCCGAAACGAGCAATCGGTATGTTAAGTATACATGATTTTCCCCGTGTCTTGTGAGACAAATATCAATTTACTAACCACCATATTCAACATACAGGTTTGCCACGAGGATTTGCTGAATCTCCATTTCCCGTCTTCTGGGTAGAAGTATTCAACGAAGCCATGCAAAAATGGGTATCTGTCGACCCCCTCGTGACAAACAGCGTGGGCAAAACGTCCAAATTCGAACCCCCCGCCAGCGACCGTTACAACAACATGAGTTACGTCATCGCCTTCGAGGACGATGCCTCCGCCCGTGACGTCACGAAACGATACACGAAATCATTTAATTCCAAGACGAGAAAACAGCGTGTTGAATCCACCAAGAACGGCGAGGAGTGGTGGGCGCGTACGATGAGGTTCTTCGAGAAGCCATTTCTGGATGATAGGGATCAGGTGGAAATCGGGGAATTGACTGCGAAATCGGCGGCGGAGGCGATGCCGAGGAATGTGCAGGATTTCAAAGACCATCCTGTCTATGCGTTGGAGCGGCATTTGCGGAGAAATGAGGTGATATTTCCTAAAAGGGAGATTGGGAAGGTTGGTCTGAGTAAGGTATCTATTAACAAAAAGAATCCGCCGCTGGAATCTGTGTATCGCCGTGGTGATGTGCACGTCGTGAAAAGTGCCGACGGGTGGTATCGTCTTGGAAGGGAGGTAAAGATGGGTGAGCAGCCACTGAAGAGGTTCCCAATTTCTCGACCGAAATGGGCATTCGAACGACGCGAGGAGACATCAGATTACGAAGAGGAACTACAGGAAACACCCATGTATGCCATCCACCAAACGGAGCTATACAAGCCACCCCCTGTCGTCGACAACCGCGTAGTGAAAAATGCCTTCGGGAATATTGATGTGTATACTCCAACTATGGTCCCGGAAGGCGGCTTTCATCTTAGCCACGGAGAAGCCGCACGCGCAGCTAGGATTCTTGGTATTGACTACGCAGACGCGGTGACCGGGTTCCATTTCAAGGGCAGACATGGCACGGCCGTTGTGCAAGGGATCGTGGCCTCTGTTGAATATCGTGAGGCTCTTTATGCTGTTATAGATGCGTTGGAGGATGAGCGGGTACTGGCTGAGCAGGGGCGGAAGGCGGCGGAGGCGTTGCGGATGTGGAAGCTGTTGTTGCTGAAGTTGAGAGTTGCGGAACGTGTGAGGAGATATGCTTTTGAGGGGGAAGAAGAGCCGGATGATGTTTCGAGTGATGGTGACATTGACGGTGGTGGCGGCGATGAGGACGGGGACGAAGATGTGGAAGCAGCCGGAGGGTTTATATGTGAAGGTGGAAAGGGTGGTATCACCTCTCCCAACGGAGGCTTTGCAGGATTTGACGACCTGTCTGGAGCCAGTGGCTTCATTCCCGAAACAACAGGGGAAGAGGCAAGCTTAGGTGGAGGGTTTATGCCTCCGACTACAACAATACTAGATGAAGCAAGACCTTCCACTTCCATTTCAGCCGTCGGAAATGCGCGCATTCGACCAAGAGATAGGTCTTTATACACATTGTTAGTGACTCCGGGTGGGACAAGCTCACAACAACAGCCTGCATCTACTCGACCCTCCATCGAAATGAACGACCCCGAGCCTCATACTTCTTGTCCCATGACATCAACACAAACGTGTGGGCTTCAACGTCAGCATCAACAACTGCATACACAACAACCACAACCGCAATCAATCTCAACACCTCAACTCCCTCAACCCTCCACAACCGCAGCCGAAGGATCCCCGACCGCACCCATCACAGTCCCTTCCTCCAGTGGCGATGAGCCGTCCACGAGTGTCGAGGAGAAAAGAGAACTACCGGACCTTGTTCATGAAACTGACACTGACAGCGAGATTGATCAGTGTTCGATGCTTTCGCATGACCCCGAAGATGACGATGCGGAACCGGACTGGCTGCTCTCTGATAATTGATTGGTTAGGTTTTTTTCTTCTTCATTTTACGCCCTCGTCATTTGCTACATATATAGCTGTATATTTGCTGTCTATTCTTCTTTACACCTAGTGGTTTTCAATCAAAGGGAAAACATGACGGCTTTGATTTTGTTCTTACCTGGTAGGGTGATTGGAATATAGAGATACATTCCTGGGACTATGAGTTTGGAACTGAACGGCTTTATATTGTTTTGTATATAACCTACTTCATTTGATACCTCTGCCTTGCAGTTTCATATTATTTGATGTTATGTTGTCACAATGGCTTGATAACCGTCGAGTTGGGGTATTTGATACATGACTGTTTGAATTAACAACCAACGCAGCCTGGGGAGGTATTTCTCCTGTTCAGGCGTACATATCTAAATCCCATTAAGTCACACAGGTTCATAATTGTATATCATTTCTCTATCAACTACCGCCATATTTACACAATTTCTCTGTCTACATAATTCCCACTCCAAATTATACCCCTTTTTGAAATCGGGGTTGAAGCGAGCTGCTTACGTCATAAACGCGCTCGTCGCGTTCCCCGTTCCCCCATTGTGAATCACATGACATAGGGCATATCCCCCCCCAGTTTCAATAACGTTCCCATATAAAAAACAGTACATGACTGTCACTGATCACTTTTTCCACACTCCTTTTCCAAAAAAGGGAAAGAAAAAAAGACGAAGGGAAAAAAATGCCAAGTAAGGAAAAGATTCGGAGAAACGCAACCCGACTTGACAAACCCGACAAACCCAACCAACCCGTTCAACTCGAATCGACCACAACCACAACTCGACACAACATTCGACAACACACTAGACCCACTCGACTGTCCAAACCAAGAGTCAACCGCCAGCGACAACGATGTAGACTTGCGTTGGAAGGGAATGTACTGAGTCAGAAGACCCTGACTCAGATTGACTTTGTGAAACGGGCGCAGGCGTTGTTGGCCCCTGATGGCGACGACAATGAGGGTGATCTAGGGTACATTGATAGAGACGATGGAAATGGTGATTATGGGCTATCTGCTAGCTTGCCAAAAAGGTCGAGGAAGAGTACGGGGAAAGGAAGAGGAAGTAGCAGGAGAAATGTGGCTGAGCACGATGAGGACAATGATGATCGAACTCTCACCCAAATGGGATATGTTCCAACCTCTAGACTTAAGGGCCATATCGGCAGAATCCACCTGTCGCGCAGTAGATCGGGTGGGAAGAAAGGTGGGGTCAAGATGGAGACTATTGGGGAAGAGCCGGAGGTGGAGATCAGTGACAGTGATGTTCTGAGCCCCAGGACCAAGACCGCACACCAAATGCTCAGAACAAACAAGAAAAGGAAAGCCTCTGAGGTCGACATTCGCCAACCATTGCAAGGAGTTCCCTCATCTCGATATGTTGACAGTGATTCAACCTCAAAGATACCTGTGACAGCACGGAAATCAATTAGACTCGTGGTGCCATCATCACAGTCACCAGATAGCCCGAGTCTCCTGTTATGTCCACGGACGTTCAAGGAGACTCCGCCCAGGTTCCCGCTTGCACAGGTATTCTGCAATGTGACGCCAAAGAAAGTAGATTCTCCCGTTGTGAAGGTTGAGCCTAAGACGCCCGTACGCCCTTCACTGATCGCACAGTATGAAATCCCCGAATCGCCTTTTAATTCAACTTCAGCTAGCTCTCCTCCCCGGAGTTGTGCAGTGGAATCACCAAAGAAAGTGAAAACAACACCTGCCACATCCTCACCATTAAAACCGGAAGATAACATCGACGAGACGCTCTCTACGTTATCCCATTCTCTGCCAATTCAATTGCCTGAATATGACCCCACAAACGCTGATACAAATACCCATGTCCCCCAAAAACCTAGAAAAATGGTTATATACGAGACAGACGCAGAATCAGAGGAAGAGGAATTCCATGACACAACTTCTCATGTTTCCGCCGACGAGTACGATTCACAGCGTACCAAAAGCCAAAAATTACATCAAGCTGAAACTCAATACGAAGACATAAATGACCTGCATGGCCTGCCCACCCAACGTAGGAGTTCAGTTGCTAATCAGGAGACCTGCAATGATCTACCGGGAGCAATTCTTGGATCCGAGCCGTCCATGCTCTATTACCGCAAGCCCATGAGTTTTGCGTTTGACCCAGGCTCCGAACTTGATAATATCGATTCACAGAAGCTAGCGGAACTCTTTCCAAGTCCTGACTTGGGAGATCGGGAATGCCTCGCCCCTCCACTTTCAACAATCCCGGAAGAACTGGAAGAGGCTCAAAATAAGGGCCATAAAGCCCATGTGCCAAAGCCAGCCAAGGATCTGACCGAACCGCATCGCTTATTTGTCCCCGATTCCCCACCACATCGGCACGCTGTCGTTGCACCGGAGCGGAATGTTCTACCACCGTCGTCGCCTCCAGTCCTTTTGGTTGCGTCCTCAGAACAAAGCGACAATGATGAAGGACAGCAAGGTCGCGCTGAGTCGCAGGTTACCAATGGTCAGGGACTCGTAACTGTCAGTCAATTGTTGACGGATAGCATGATGGAAAGTGTTCCCGAGCTGCCGGTCTGGATGTCAAGTCAGTATCTTACGCAGGAAGAGGAGGAGGCGAGTGTTGAAGAGTAAATTCTAGATCCAGCTTATATTCCATTGATATAATCTATTCATGTGCATAGTTCTGTTAGCGAACGCTCAGGAGTTAGGGAATATGGCTGCTAGAGTATAGTTTTGATCGGGATACACTGGGAAGTTTGGAGTTTTGTGGTAGTATTGTTATTTTATTTTCATTTTTCTATAGACTTATCCATCAAGCTATTCATCTTTCAAGATACCTATAATTATTTCTTCCTGGTCGTTTGGTTCTGATATCACGTGAATGGCACTCTACGTGCTTTGCCGTCTGCCGTACTTCAAGCATCAACTAACTCCAAACCACCAAATGGCAGAGGATGAACATTGAACCTCCATGCGACATCAACTACGGAGCACAAGTCTGAGAGACATCACCAACACTGACATTTTGCATGTAGTGACACGACCGGAATGAATAACACATAGCCTCAATTAATTGGAGGTTTAGCAACCCTGCATGTGAATACTGAATCATTATCTCCAACTATTAATCAACTCCAACTCCAAACCACAGTCCCTCAGTCGATCAGACCGCGGTTATGGATGTAGCTTACGATCACATCCAAGAGGAGATCCTCTCCTCAAATAATCAAGATATCCAGTTCTCCAACCAAGTGGCAGGTTCGGGCGCAACCGACACATCCGCGGAATCCTCTCCGCGTCCCAATCTCGGCCTCACCACTGAATTTCAAGAAACATTTCGCGCCTTCTCCTCGAACCCTTGGGGAGCTCGACTGGGCGGACTGTGGGGCAATGTTCGCAAACAGGGAGAGACATACTATCAAGGAGCGCTCCAGGAGTATGAGGCTGCGAGCGAAGAGGCAATTAAGGGCTTCACGGATTTGCGAGCTAGTATCGTTGGGAGAACGAGAGGATTGACATTGGGAGGATCGTCGAGGGCTGAAGATGGTGGTAGCGGGGCAAAGGACAAGGGGAAAGGAAATGAAAATGACAACGAAAATGAGGGGGATGTTGTCACTCCTACCGCTGCGGGTGCGTACCAGGACAAGGCTGCTGGGGATGACGGAGATGGGGAGGGTTTCATTTCTCGATTCCGCTCTGAGGCTGCGAAGCGGTTGAAAGATATAGAGAAGGCAGAGGATGCTGCGGATGAGGCGCTGTTGCGTTTTGGGACTAATATACGCAACTTCCTTCGTGATGCCGTGAGCATCGCGCCTCCTGAGAGCACCGATGATAATAATAAGGTTTTGTTCGAGAGTAGGGATGTTGATGGGAAGAGGGTTATTCATACAACGCGATTTGAGGCTCAGCTACATGCTATCCATTCGAACTTTGATCGCTTAACGCACGATCCCGTGAGCGGGGAATGGCCCGCATGGAAGAGTGAGTTCAGGGTTGATAGCAAAACTAGTGACATTACGACGGACCTAGAGATATACCCTGAGCTGCGGAGGGCGATGGAAGCGCTTGTTCCGGAGAAGGTTGACTATGCGGATTTCTGGTGTCGTTATTATTTTCTCCGTATGGTGATTGAGACAGAGGAGAAGAGACGGAAAGAAATGTTGAAAGGTTTGTTTCATTAGCTTTTTTTTGTTTATTCTCTACAATTTCCCTGCTCCTACTAACAACGTTCACAATAGGCGCCACGGCCAACAACGATGAAGAGGTAGCCTGGGACGAAGATTCCGACGATGACGCAGAAGCTCCACCCACTCCACATGTGACCATCGACAAGAATGCTGGTGCTTATCCCGCAGTGACTTCTCCGACAGCAACGTCGGCCTCACGCCTCTCCTCTGGAAACGATACGCCAAAGGCTGCTGAACCTCGTCATTCCAACGACCAGCAATCACAGGCCGGCAGCGATGCCAGCTATGATCTTGTCAGTGGTGCTCCAAGCCGTGCTTCGGATAGTCCCAGGGGTATCGGGAAACCTTCAGCAATTTCTTCATCCGCTGCGAAAACCGATGATAGTGACGAAGAGGATTGGGAGTAATAAATCAACGGAGAATCCGGTCTCTGTTCAAATCTCATGGCTTTGCGAGACGGCTCGTGTATTAGTGACTACCTTATCTTCGTTTCAAGATAATAGCAGTACTGGATTTCATCCCCATTGCTACCAATATGTACGCACACGTCTGGGCTTGCATCTCCAATCCGAGATTTGTTCTCCATTTTTTTATTTTCTTGTTTTCAGTCTCTGCTTGTGCTTTCACTATTCCCCCTTGAAATCCATGTGGTGTGCTTTTCCCAACCACCCTGTGATGGTTATTGGCGTTCCTTACGTTCCTCTTTGTTTTTATTTCGGTGATGCATGTTTTGTTATGGTATATTATTTGTTGGATATAGTCAGAGGTTTGAATTTTATTGTAATTCTGGCTTTCTGTTTTGTGTTTCTTTCTGTGCTTCTTTCCCTTTTGAATGTTTTCTCTTCATTATTTTATCAATTTACTTTTCATCTTTTCATGATTTCCATTAATCATTCGTCTAGGTATTCTGATTTAATTAAGACTGGGACTTCACTCCTCTGGTGTACAAATGTCAATTACGAATATCAACATTAACTGTCAATTCACATGTATATTGACTACCTGTTGGTGATGAGGTATATACAGTCTAAAAGAAATCCAGGCGGGTTACGAAGGTGGGGAAATCACAAGAATGCTCACCAGAGTCTGAAGAGTGTTGTGCATTGTAGCCATTTAAACAATTTCTAATTGAATTTATAATTCTTAACTTGTTATCGTTTCCCCATCATTCCCCCATATGCATTAACTAACTATCCGACTCCTTCCCTGAAATATTCTGTAAAGATTCGGGACTAGTTCCTAGCCCTTCGTCTTTTTGGCTTTCCTGCGGAGGGATCAGAGGACTACTCTCTCGTTGCTGTGGTTGTCTCCTAAGTGTTTTCGGCTTCCAACCTCCTGGGCGAGACGGGCGTACAGAGGGTGACGCTGGGGAATCCAAATGGTCCTCCAGGGGCGTCGTTGAACGACGTGAAGGCCATCTAACCTGACTAGATTGTTGGCTCTCACGGCGAGATATGGGATACGTGCCGTTGAGCGGTGGTGTCAATTCACCTGCTCTAGCGTTCCATACTGTGGAGTTAGGTGTCGCAGTTATCACCTGGTCAAACTCGCCGTTGGTGCCATTGTACTGGTAATCCTCACCGTGAGGTTTTAGGGGACTTTCGTTGTACGGGTCCCAGCCGACTTTGCGGCGGGCTTCGGCACGGACACGCTGGCGGTGATGCTCGTCGCCACCCGCGCCAGTTGCGGAGGACTCTTCCAGGAAGAAATTAAGGAGCTCATCGGTTATTGAGAGGTGAGATTGTTGCTGGAATTGTTGGAGGGAGGTTAGGCGCAGGAGGGTCTCGAGGAGTGAAAGAGATGTGCGGATGTTGTTAAAGATGGGGTTGGAGATGGTATACGGCTGGTGATACTGGGACTGTTGGGTATATGTCTGTGAGGCAAACTGTTGCTGTGTGGTGGCAGACGCTGGTGAGAATGAGGGTGATCTGTGATCCCCGTGGATATGCAAACTTGTCAGTTTCTCGGATATCTGTGCATCCAGGGATTGGGAGAGTGGCTTCCCAGTTGAGGTTGAAGCTGATAGAGGGGCGGGGGGTTCTGGTTCCGATTCTGCTTCAGTTTCGGAGTCTTGTTCGTCGCTTTCGTCATGGACTTCGAAGGCTACCCATTCGAGATCCAGGTCGGGTGGGAATTTGTATTGCTGAGGTTCAATTGGATTATGCTGATTAGTGGATGATGGTCTCTTTCTTCCTAAGAGTTGTGCGTCGAGTTGGGATTGCTCTTCATCTTCAGAATTGTCACTCGTTTCTCCTTGAAGCCGATCCAATTCGGCTTCACATCGGTCTATCATACGTCGAGGAGGGATGGCATTGACGTCTCTTTTGAGAAGTAACACAGGATTATTCACTTCCCCTTCATTTCCAATATTGAGAATCTTGCCGGTATCAGCGTAAAATATTTTTGAAATCTCGTGAATAGGAATTATCTCTCTGATTCCCGCAAGAGCAACATCTTCAAAGCTGCCATGCTTCTCTTCGTCATTATGTACACGACCATCATCAAGGTCTTCGATAATGAGTATTTGGTATGCAAATTCATCTGTTTTGGCTTCGCCGCTGATATGCTTCTCACTAGAAAATTCACGCGGAGGATGCAGGTTTGTGTACGATGAAAACATCATATCCATAGGTACCCGCCGTACTTTGACTCTTGCTTTGTGGATTACTTCTTTCCAAGTAGTATTCCGGACGCTTACTTCATCTATTGGTCGGATGTGTCCAGAAAATAACATGTACACTGATAATGTGAATGTCGGACCTATTTGTACCGGCTGTGAGGGTGACATAGAGTATTGTGTATCTCCTGTAGTCAAAAAGGTGCTTGCTTGAAGCAATCGTGAGGGTGATACGGACGCAGGAAGCGAGGTAGATAGACTTGCCCCCGACGTGGTAATAGCAAGGTTAATTAACGGCACAGCATCCTCGATCCTCTGTAACACATTTCGGATATCCTTGATAATGAATCTAATTTCGTCATCAAGTCCAGCACGGGCCTTGGATGAAATTGCCCCTTCTTGATATAATTCCTCCACTGAAACAGCTTTCGCAAGTCGTTCACCAAGACTTTGAATATCCCATCTTAAAGCCTTGGTAAGTGACAAAGCGGATTCGAGAGATGTATTGCCACGTGCGGCTCTAGCGTTCTGTTAACCATAGAACATACAAAGGTCTATAAAGGAAGCTTACATCAATTCAATCATGTCAATGGCTGGAGATATTATCTAATTGCTTTTTCAGTCAGTATCTGAGGCCTGTAATGAGGAACAGCACAAATGGGTATATTTGATAAAAGATGAAATCCCAGGAAGAAGCAGGAAACACACCCTTATTTTGCTCTGCAAACGATCCTGGAGCATTTGTAGCTCAGACCGTTGGGAAACACTGACATTCTAATGAAGGGGTTAACAAAAAATAGCTCCGACAACCGTCTAGGGTGTACATACCTTGAGCAGTTTAGAGGACTGGCGGATGGCATATCCCGCAGTAATGGCAATTCCAGAGCTAATATAAATTAGCATGCTATGGGTATGGATCAAAGCCAAATAATAGGATTCCTACCGGATAGCATAGTTCATCGCCTGCTGGGTTACCTGGGAACATCGGTCAGTTGATGATGTAAACCCACCTCATAGCAAAGGATCTTACTATTTTCATACCTTCGCAAGAAACATATCCATCGTGAAAATTAATATAGCATTATGTCACTTATACAAGTAGGCGAACATAATCACATAATGGTATAATAGAATGAGACTTGGGGGGCCTGATGGAGATGTTCTATAGCAGGCAGCACGCAGTTCTAATACCTCAAGTCTCATACACAAGAACGTTGCTAAATTCCCTCTTTAGTTAGTACCATAGCGAGCACAGGGGAGAAACCAGGAATCAACTGAAGAATGTCAGTTCATATTAGATGTCTTTAGAATTGAAACGATGTTTGTTGTCGGTCTAGCTGGGAAAAATTGACTAGGGGAAGCGCTAAACTTTGGAGGAGTTGCGCAGCTAATTATGTCATCATCAAACGACATTACCGCGATATAGACTAGACCTGAAATAGGTTTAGCGGTCTGTGCCTAAAAATCAACCTCAATTTAGTTGTTCCCGCTCCCAACTTACACCCATCGACAAATCTACTCCTTTTATTCCACCCTCTGCGGTTATTGATACTGTCAACGGCGGGGATACATGCAGGTAGTTTCTGTTTCTTTCCTTTGGCGTTGTATTGCTATAACTACTGGTGTTAGTTCTTTTTCCTTGCCATTATGTCGAACAAGCCGCTAGACTCGTGGGAGGATGACCCCGCCGCACAAGACGACAACCTGTCCAGACAGACTCAGCAGAGCCTGAACTTGAGCAATCAGCCGCAGCAATCATCCTTCCGTCATGGAGTTTCGTCATTCCAACCGGGTGCGGCTTCATTCCAACCCGGCCAACAATTCCAGCAATACGGATACCAACAGTACGGCCAAGGCTACCCACAACAAAACTATGGGTTTTATCAGCAACAGCCGTATGGCCAGTATAACCAAGGCTATGGTCAGCAAGGAGGGCATGGTCAGGCCTATGGTCAACAGTATGGGGGCTACAACCAGAATACTGGCCTTCCCCAACAACAGCACCAGCAGCAGCAACAGCAACAACAACAACAACCGCAGCAGCAGCAGCAACAATGGCGCCCGCAGTCAATTGCTGAACGACCTAATGCTGGCGCTCCCACCGCCCCCAAACAGGCCCCTGAGGCTGTGAAACCGAAGATGACTGCTACGGCAGAGCCATCCAAGGCAAAGGTCCTGTCGATCGGTGGAGATGCTATGAAACCCAAAACCCCAACTTCATCTACAGCTGTTACACCTACCCCGCCTTCTTCCGGCATATCTGTCAGCGAATCACAAAATGCGAATGGTCCGTCGGCAGCCATCGCTGCCTCGAAGGTTACCGCTGCTAAAGCGATTGAAAAGACTGACAAAAAGGGCATTTCCAGTGGCAAGACATCGCCCACACCATCCTCCGGGCGATCTTCTCCTGCACGTGGCGGGGAAACCAAAACTGCAGCTCGTGATGCCGACGCTATCGCCAAAGAGCAGGCAGCGGATGTCGATGAAGCTACGCTTAAGGAAATTTATGGCGAAAAACGTGAACACATTAATTTAATTTTCATCGGCCACGTTGATGCAGGCAAATCCACTTTGGGTGGAAGCATCTTATATGCAACCGGTATGGTGGATGAACGAACCATGGATAAGTACAAAAGGGAGGCTAAAGAAGCGGGACGTGAGACATGGTACCTGTCGTGGGCTCTAGACTTGACAAATGAAGAGAGAGCTAAGGGGAAGACTGTTGAAGTTGGTCGGGCCTTTTTCAAGACCACTGGAAATACACCTGATGGTCCAGTAGAGCGCCATTATACTATTCTCGATGCGCCAGGCCACAAATCCTTCGTCCCAAATATGATTGGTGGTGCCTCGCAGGCTGATGTTGGTATTCTTGTTATCTCCGCTAGAAAAGGCGAATATGAAACGGGTTTCGAGCGAGGCGGTCAGACCCGAGAGCACGCACTATTGGCTCGGAATTCAGGTGTGAAAAAGCTGATTGTGGCCGTCAACAAAATGGATGACCCTACTGTTGAATGGAGCAAAGCCCGATATGATGAATGTACAACCAAAATTGGCAAGTTCCTTCAAAGCATGGGTTATGCCAAGGCGGATCTGCACTTCATGCCCATTTCCGCGCAGAAGACTATTGGCATAAATGCGCCCGTTCCCAAAGACCTTGCGCCCTGGTTCGATGGTCCCAGTCTTCTTGATTTCCTCCACAACATGAGAATGCCCGAACGTAAAATCAACGCTCCCTTCATGATGCCAATCAGTGCAAAGTACCGTGATATGGGAACTGTTGTTGAGGGGAGAATCGAATCAGGTGTTATAAAGAAGGGCTCCTCGTATATTATGATGCCCAACCGCGAAGAAGTCACAGTTACGGCGCTGTACGGTGAAACGGAGGATGAGATTGCAACGGCAACATGTGGTGATCAAATTCGGGCTCGACTTCGGGGTGTTGAGGAAGAAGATATTATGCCAGGATTTGTGTTGTGTTCTCCCAAACGACCCGTCCACTGTGTTACTGCTTTTGAAGCGAAGATCAGAATTCTTGACCTCAAGAGCATTCTCACGGCTGGATTCAACTGTGTTCTCCATGTGCACGCTGCCATTGAAGAAGTGACCTTCGCCGCGCTGTTACACAAACTCGAGAAGGAAACTGGCAGAAAGAGTAAGAAACCACCTCCATTTGCAAACAAAGGGCAAACCATCATTGCCCGGCTAGAGACCATTGGGGGAGCCGGTGCCGTTTGTGTAGAGCGATTTGAGGATTACAATCAGCTTGGTCGTTTCACACTTCGTGATCAGGTAAAACATCTCCCGCCAATTATGTATCCTTTGAATGAGCTCTAACTCTTTCCCTGCAGGGACAAACCATTGCCATCGGCATGATCACTAGGCTAATTACCACGGACCAGGCAACAGCAGCGTAAAGCAACGTTTTTATTTCCAAGGGAATCTCTGTCTTAATTTTTCCCCCTTCTTTGGATCACGGTTGCTGTAACGCATTTAGTATCCGGCAAAAGTGGTTGGACGATGTCATGAAAGGGACGTGCATAAGAGATCCCCCGAGGAATTATAGCGCGTTTTGATATCATGACTAAATAGACTATTCTACGGAATTTTCTATCCATATTATTTTTTCTTTTCACCAAAAAGCGGGTAACAGGTAAAATTGAACAGAATTTTATATTAGAGGACAGCTCCTTTCGTCACTACGCGCATACTCTTACCTGATTACAGCGCCAAGAATGTCTTTTTCTATTTCGTAACTATTCTCTAAGGGTTTTCGTAGAAACGGTGATAAATGAAAAGAAATAAAAAGAAGATTAATCAAACACGCTATACGCCATTCCCAATAATTGTATGAAAACCATGCACATCGTTAAATCCTAACAAAATTGAATGCAAGTAAGAGACAGGAGGGATGATCTATCATCGCCGCCTCTTTGAAACCACCTTCGTGAACCCATCCTCATCAACCACAGGCTCAGGCAAGAATTTCCCTCGTTCCCATTGCCCATGTATTCCCTTCTTTGTCTCCTTTGGAGGCTCAATCTTCGACACCTCCATTGGCGCCGTTGATGCATCCTCCATTTCAACATCATCTGCCCAATCCACAATATCATCGTCGTCATCGTCGTCATCTTCATCCCCATTCACCTCCACCTTCCTGAAAGCCCCAATACTCGCATCCGCATCCGCATCCGCACTCGCACCTCTTTTCCCCTTCCACTCCTCCCACATCCTCGTCACCCGCCCAAACTCCCCCCTCCCTGTCTCAGCTCTAACCTCCATAATCCTCCTCGCTACCTCCCCTGCACTCTCATCCTCAACCACAACATCAAACTCATCATTCATAACTTGTATCAGGACATCCTCCACATCCTCCGCATCGGTCTCTGGCCGGTCAACAAAGAGGTCTGAGATAGCACCGCAGAGCCAGTCGCGCTTGTCGCCGGATGCGGGGCCGCCCCAGTTATTGTGCACGGCGAGGTTGAGGGCTGGCCAGGAGTTGAGGATGAGGGTTATGCCGAGGTCAAATTGAGCGGAGGCGTCTTTGCTCACTGCTTGCTCTTGTTGCTTTTCGGATGGCTGTTGTGTGGAAAGGGTGGCAGTGGTGGCCATTATGTTTGGTGCGGGATCGACGAGAAGTGTCCGTCGGAATAAGGAAGGGTGATTGAGTGCAGTTTTTACTGTTTTCCGCCCCTGTTTTTGATGACTAACTGTGGAAAGGAGAAAGTGCAGAAGAGGACTCAGAAGTGCTTCAAGATATCATTAAAAAGAGGAGAGAGTGCAGGGTATCGTTGCAGTGTGCCCTGTCTCAGGAGGAAAGTAAATATTTGGTATGGGAGTTTATATAGTTCCAACTACAACAATTTTTTTTGTAAGGTTTTTTGGTGGTGGAGAGATTACCAAGAGACAGACTCCCATTCGGGACTAGTGTGATCGCTGCTCTAACCAAGTCACCTGACGGGTGATCCCAGTGAGTTGGAGACAATTAGCTGGTTTAATCGAACAACTTCACCGTAACTGAAGCATTGGCCTTCCACTTTATTTATGCTGGAAACTATGCCGAAGCTCGGAGCCCAATATATGAAATATATCTATATATATATATATATACATATATAGATATAGATATAGATATTTTCACCCTTGCGACGGCTGGAGGTCGCCATGCATAGAATAAAATTAGGTTCCAAAGAAATGTCTGTCTATGGCCGTGTGAACAGAGTGCACAGAATGCAATTCCCGGTTGCTAACAACTTTTGAGGAAATATATGGCAGATCCTAAGATGATTTGCTAAGAAACCAAGACTTCACCCGGGTTAAGACAAGGCCCTGCGCCGACAGGCCCGCCTGTACCACCACTACCGATCGAAACACGACCCCACAATCCATGCGGGCATTTATCGGTTGGCTCGGCCCCACCATAGTTTGACAGCAATTGACAAGAGCCTCCAGAAAACTGGAACCACAAGTTGCAGCCCTCAGTGTTGAAACAAGCTCGGCAGCAGCCGGACCTGTCGGTAACACCGTGAGAGGACCATGTACCTCCCCCACTCCAGGCCAACGATCTCCATGTCTCGACGAGAAGAGTCGGGTTGCGACACGGGTCCTCCTGACACACCTTTTTGCCGGTCGGATCAGCAGGGAGTGGCGCGCATAAGCCGAAGGATTCACAGCAATCGGAGGCATCAATGCATCGCGCTATATGAGGATTCCATTAGCTCGTTTTTCTCTGGCTCTTTGGCTATACCTGCACATTGTGTTGTTTCAGGATGCCTAGGTATTTATTTATATGTAGCTACTGTACATACATACCTCCGATATCGTAGCATTTGGGGGCCTTGAGGTCTAGCAAGCAGAGACCTCCGGAACGCGGAGTAAGGCCAGCGCATTTATAACCGGGATGACAGATACCATCTTCACATTTCCCATTCAGGACTTTTGGGATGCGTGGCCTTGGTATCGGGATTGGAAGGATGTTCTTTGGTACGAAATTTGGACTGTTTTGAATATTGACTGACTCCGGGGTTTGCTGGGTGGAGAGCCCCACAAGGCTCAGTAGCCCGGCCAGAAAAAGTGACTTCATAATGCTTTCACAATAACGAAGTGAGGTTTTTTGTAGAATTCTGAGCCCTGAGTGTATTCAATGCTTAGATCTTGCCTAAAACACTGCAGTCTACTACGAGAGAAGAGAAATGGGTGAGCTGCCTTCTTTTAAGTAGTAGCGTATCCTCTGAGTTACCATCTGCTCTTCAGTTACGGGTTTACGATAGAAGCTAGCTGTAGCCAGGAACGTGGCTTTTTCTCTGCCCTGCCTCGTTTTCCCAATCAATTTTGGGCCGCCGTTTCGCCAATGGAACGAACAAGCAAAGGAAATGGAAAGTTGGATTGGATGAACTGGATGCATCACACTTCGTACTCTTGGTTAGGTAGCTGCCGCTGCCCAGTGTTCCCGCCCCCAACATTTTTGATCTGATATGACTGGTAGCCAGAATTCTGCTTGGTTGCCGAAATTGCTCTTTCTATCCTACAACGAGAAGCGGCATAGAAAGTCACCCAATTGAGCTTTGCTCAAGCACTTGCATTGCATTCAGCTCAATCCCATAGCTCAGCCATTGTAGAGCAGAATTCGACGTGCAGGGTATATTGAGTTTTGCGTCTGAGAAAGAGGCCTTTTTTTGGTATTAGGGAAATTAAAGATACGTGCTTGGCCATTCGCTCAGCTAACATTGATTATTTAACCGTTACTACCCCAAAATTCAATCCACGCATTTAAAAAGATAGCGCGAAAGCAACCCGGGAGCAGGCAAATCGGCGACAATGATCAAGCGAGCGAAAACACATGGTTTTCAATTATTGGGTTCCAGGAGAAAAAGAAACCTAGAAAGTGGCACCCCATCATTCAAGAGTAACTAGATGAAGTGCAATTCGTTGTTTCCGACGCAATCCATGAAGTCTCAGACATCAAGTTTAAGTGGCGTCGCGTCGGCGGTGTTTGCACAGCATAGTCAGCCACGGTTTGCAAAGTTTCCATGTCTCTGTGTAAGTGGCGGTTGTTCTGAATGATGATTCGATCGTCGAAGATGCATTGACACCCTGCGGGCCAACCCCAGCCCGGCAGCGTTGGCCTTCACGATGAAGTGCCAAAAAAAATAAAATAAAATAAAATAAAACTCCGTTCTTTTTAACAGTCGTTAAGATCGTTAAGACCCAAGCCACGCTAAAAATGCTCCGCCTTGATTGGCTAACAAACTTGTGGTATCAACGCATGGCGCAGGAAACTAGAGTGAAAGTTCAAGATTTCGATCGGACACAAGTCTCGCTGTGCAGATAAGGTTGGAGGAAGTTGGAGGCAGGTAATCTGATGGGGGATTGGAATCAGGATCTGCTTAAGTTTTCACAACTGAGGGGCGGTCTCTTGGTAACTAGTTAAGGTCCAGGTCTTGGAGAATAGAATCAATTGGAACGCCACGAAAGAGGGCATTTTACGGAGCACCGGTTGAGATGGACCTGATGAAGAGCCAAGGTTTCCGGCAAGCAAGGTGAGTTTGCTTCAAGGTTATTATCGATCTCACATCGGCACGATCGCTCGGAGAGACTTGATTTACTGATAGTTAGTTGGCTCAGCCAAACAGCTCTACTTTTATGACGTGTCGGGATGGGATACTTCCAAGGTCATGGGCAAGTTTTTACTGTCCCATGAAATGTGGTTGGAGTTAGAAAGGGAACGGGATACGATCAAAAGAATTTGTAAACAAACCGTCAATTTAAGAATCTACCTCACATCCTTCATGTAACTAACAGACCTCAAACCTCGTGTTCAAGAAGTTGATAGCCGAAACATACCTACTATCAAATCTGCTTGTAGTTACGGCTCCGTGATCGTGCATCTCAAAAGTCGCAATTCCACAAGTCTGGACTCGTATTTTGTGGGCCAACCCAGTAATAATTTGCCATGTTCTCGATATCGCGCGGCCTCAATCATTGAGCGGTGTTTAATGAAGGGTCGGTCGGTTCCCATTCTCTCAGCCTTTGGGCAAAATCTCTATCATTCGGCCCACGGAGCCCAGCCTGTTTCACTAGATGTCTTCTTCTCATCATTGATCAGAAACAGAGAACACCAGAACAGAGTAAGGTATACACAATTGGCAAGATAATGGATCCACTGCATTATTCGAAGGTAGCATGAAACGTATTCATTCAAGTGGATCGATCTCATCTTCCCACAACTTGGCATGAGGCTCACCCCGGGGGGTTGAAGTTATTGGATTATGTCAGCCATGCCCATTAGTTACTAGTTATCACGTGCCACTGTCGGATTAACTAATGCTGCTTCGCCTCGGTTAAGTTAACTAGCTCTGAAAGGGGTGACATCATCGACATCCTCCCCTTTGGAACAAAGTGGCTCTTCGTGCCAAAAGACCTTGATATCTTTTTATCGCCAGTCTCGATTGAAACTACATCAAAACTCCATACAGTTTCCATTGGAGGCAGAGAGGATGCCTTTCAATGCGTTGACCGTTGGTGCTGCGGTGGCACCCACTGTCCTTTCGACACTACTCTCTCATGTAAATACGAACCCCAGAACGTAGTTTTACCCGAACTTTGGAACTAAAGCCCAAACTAGTATACAAATCGCAAAGCCTATCGAAAGAAACATGCCGCACGCATTTCTTATCACGAAGGCCTGGATATCGTTCGTCGCTTTCTCTATTACTCTTCTCTCCATACCGTTGAAGACCTGCAGTCGTTTACATCGCAGAGGGTTCCTTACCCCAGATGGATAAACGTTGATGCAGTTGTAATTCCCGAGGATCATGTCGCAGCGGCAGCCGACCTCCTTATTATCCAATTGGGACCAGACGGCCTGTCGCGGGTTGGGGGCAGCAAGTGGTGGCAGTGGCGCGGGAGTAAACGCACTCTCCAAGGGGAGTGGATAGAGACGGTGCGTGATTTAGCAGCCCGGCAGCGGCAGGGTACTCATTGCAATCGAATAATGCTCTACATTCATGGAGGAGCATACTATTTTGGCAGCTTGAATTCCCATCGATATCAGATACAGAGACATGCAAGGAAACTGAGGGCTAGAGTTTTTGCTCGGTAAGTCCTTGCATTTCCGTGCTTTCATATTTTGTCCATCAGGACGGCAAAGAAGGTCTAATCAGTGGTATGCAGTAAGTCTATTACCACCTTATACCTAAGCTGTAAGCAAAGTCACATAATCCAGCAAATTATAACCGTGAATAGCGGCATACCGGCTAGCTCCACAGTTCCCTTTCCCTTGCGGGCTGCATGATTGCCTCGCAACATATCTTTATCTGCTAAGCAGATACAAGTCTTCTGAAATTATAATAGCTGGTGACTCTGCAGGGGCTGGAATGGCCCTGTCGTAAGTATCCTATCCTATCGTATGCGATCCGGAACATTGAATGTCTGATATCTCATCTAGCGTTTTGGTTACAATACGCGACCAAAGACTGCCGTTACCCGCCGGAGCAATACTAATCTCTCCTTGGGTTGACTTAACGCATTCCTTCCCATCGGTGTCCGGGAATGGGGACGGGGACTACATTCCCCCTTACGGTTTCATGCACCGCCCATCTAAGTCATGGCCTCCCCCTAGCGCGGATGAGCTGGATGAAATCGTGAGAGTTGAACGAACTGCCCGAGCAAAACGGCACTTGCCTGCTTCAAGCGCTACTCCAAATAGGATTGAGGACAGCCAAACTTCTGTCCGGCGGTCCCCTGGACACGCGCCATCTGTACGTAGTTGGAAAAGTTCAATGGGACGTCGATCGTTCTCTTCAGTTAGTGAGAATTATGATATATTCCCTAATCAAGCCAGCTGCTTGGAGATCGAGATCGACGGGAAAGTCGTTGAAATAAAAGACCAGATCCACATGTACACCACAAACGAGTTGCTATCCCATCCACTTGTTTCTCCTGTTCTTCAGCCTTCCCTGGGTGGCTTACCGCCAATGTTTGTCCTTTCAGGAGGCTCGGAGCTGCTTCGTGATGAACAGATTTACCTGGCTCACAAAGCTACCGATCCACATTCCTTCCTACCAAGCGAGGAATATCTTAACGTTCACGACCCACACCGCAATGCTGTCAATGGATATCCACCAACATTCGTTCAGCTCCAAGTATGGGATGATGTTTGCCATGTGGCCCCTACCCTCAGTTTCACACAGCCAGCCAAGTATATGTTTCGATCAATAGCCCAATTCGGCGCTTGGGCACTGGCTCGAGCCCAGCAGACAGGAGTCGAAATTCCTAACCAGGTATCGGAAATTTCGTCCAGAGATGTTGACACTCCATATTCGGCGACACAAGGCCGCATGTCACCCAGTCCATACTCGGGTTTCACCAAGATTGGAAAGGCTGGCGATCCTCTCCCGCCTTTCCAGGACTACATGATCCGCCAACGGGTTGATATAGATGGCAACATATATCCCTTGGCAGCAAAAGCTTATCTTACCGCATTGCATATAACTCCTGAAGATATTGGCATCCCTAAACCGGGACCAGTCCGGAAATGGCTGAGAGCCAAGGAGGCGTGGGATAGAGCCTTTTCGAAGGAAAAATCAGCCTGTCAGCAACAGAGGCTCGAGGAGATTATGCAGAGGATTGGTGTATTTCGGCTTGGAGAATTCCCCCCACCATGCGCATTGGCATCAAGGAAGGATATTTCTGTAGCATATGAAGAACAGGAACACAAGAAGAACCACGCGATGTGGTTCTGGAGTCTTCTATCATCCAAATATGACACGAAGACCATGGAGAACGAAAAAATTATGATGGGGATGGCGTACCAGGAGGGCAGACGACCTTCTGTTAGGTCTTCTCTCCGGAAGAAATTACTGCCACATGAAACGGAAACGGAGAAACGCCATCTTCCAGCAAACCGTAATGGATCTTGGCCAAGCTACTGAATCTATTCCAGTCCTTGTGCTTTACCCAGGGTCAGAACGCCGGAACTTCTAATCAACGGGGTTACCAGATGCCAACGCTGACCCTTCTGGCCAGCCACTGGTGATACAGCCCATTGAATCCCAGCCAGGATTCGCTGACCATTCTTCTAAGTTTATGGACGACTCTGGAGCTGCGGGACAGTCTTCACCAGAATACACAGATGACGCAAGCGCCGTAAAGGATGGGAAAGGGTTCATCTCTCCCATCCCCACTGCTGAACGACCGGATACAAATTCCAAAAATCCGTTTGAACAGAAGTCCCCAAATGGTACCGCATCCAGTGCCTCAATTATTCCCATCCAGAATGGCATACAGGATAGCGGCGGCAGTCAAACCAGAAAGGAAGGTCATGCTTTTCGACGAGTTGTTGATCACAGCCAGCTTCTTGAAAAATGCAAGGAAGGGATTGGTCGCGTTGCAAGTGTGAGTGAACCAAAGGTACGGCCTTTTTTGGAAGAGAATGGAAAACCTAATGTGTGATTTTGAATATCTTACCGAGTTCCCCCTTCAATTGTGGAAAATTCCCCTCACAGGGTTCAGCTCAATAACGCAAGAATTTATTCAATTGTATAGAACGGAGTACGATTTCTCGGGAGACCAGGCTCAATAATTGATTAGCAATTGGGGAGACATTGTATTTTTTGGGTTCAGTTTTCCCCCAAGCTGTGGAGGTTGGGAAGCTGCTAGACTTCATGTTCCGAATGGTAATTTTATTTAGTCCACCATTTTCATGCATTTTTCGTGTGTCGTTAGGACGGCTTTTGATGATTGATTAGACCTATACTCTCAATTGGGTGGGACGATTGGACGGGTACCTACATATCCAAATTTATATATAAAACGAGAATTTGGCTTATAATAGGCGTTGACCAGGAACTCCTTTTGACACTGCATTCAGAGTACCACATCAAGATATAATAAAGATCACCAAAGACTCTTTAATCAAGAACTGCTGGCTTGCGTTACCGTCATTCTAATCCGACTTTGCGCACAACTTGCTCCGCAACTTTCATAAAAGCATTTCTCCTAGTACTGCGCTCATCGCTTTCCTCAGCCACAACGGTTGGAACCCCCCTGTCCGCATCTTCACACACGCGCGCATCAAGAGGGATGTCGCCCAGGAAATCTATACCCAGTCGTTTACACGCTGTTAAAACGCCCCCACCGTTATGTGACTCAGGATGTCCAGCCTCCAACTCAATTTCAGATGGCTGAGAGCCTCTCCCAGAAAATATCTTCGTTTCCTTGCCACAATGTGGACAGGCAAAATACGCCATATTTCTCACCATGCCGAGCACTGGGACATTTAATTTTTCGAACAAACCAAAACCTCGGACTGCGTCACGCAGAGCGATATCTTGGGGCGTTGACACAATCACCGCTCCGTCAAGAATTATTTCCTGGCCAATTGTGAGTTGTACGTCACCCGTTCCTGGAGGTAAGTCTAGGATAAGAATATCGAGGGGCCCCCATGATACCGAGTGTAATAGTTGGTGCATTGCTTTCGTAACCATTAAGCCACGCCAGGATATGGGTGTTGTATCCATTATAGGTGAGGTTGGATCATCGGTAAGGTGTTTGGAATCGGCAGGTGGAGCTGGGAGGAGGTATCCCATGGACATGGATTTAAGGCCGTAGTTTGTCAAAGGTATGAGGCAGTTATCTACGTTGGGAAAGAAATTAGATAGTCGATCTTAGGCCAGATTTTCAATTGTTTCAAACGTGATGGCTCATATCCCATACTTTGGTCAAGGCGAGGTTCTCCAGAGAGGTTTAGGAGAGTTGGTATGGAGGGGCCAAAAATGTCTGTGTCGAGAATGCCGGCTCGAATACCTCGACGGGCCATTGCAAGAGCAAGATTCACTGTGAATTAACATAGTAGTTAGCCAATGGCCACTCATGCGAGAAAGGCCATCATCTCCACCGCACGGTAAGGAAGTCGGAGGCGCATACCAGCAATTGTAGATTTCCCAACCCCGCCCTTGGCCGAAGAGACAGCAACCACTTTATTGACATCTTGAATTTTCCTTTTCTCTGGAAGACCTCGTCGACGAGGGAATGATGGTGGCGTTCCAGAACGGGGCAGGCCCTGGAATCAGCATCTTAGCTCTGTGTAGTGAGTCGCAGAAGGATTGATATATGTACGTACCAGTGGATTGTCGTAGTGAAGCGGCCGCAGGGTAGAAAACAAGCTGCGCCGCATATTGGCGCAAGAGAACTGATCCCAATATGGTAAACACTAGTGTTCACATTGCGAAATATCACCCAACTCAGCTTTCTGTCATCAACGTTGTCAAGATGAAGAGTCCCTTGAGAGCTGAAGAGGTCGAATTCGATGTTTGGTCATGTGACTCGGCAATGAGAAGCGGATCAAAAGGCAAAATTTAACCGAACGAGGAAAATTTCGCATCAAGACAAATCTACAAAAATATACAGAGAGAAGCACCAAACTCCTGCTCCACTGCCACGCTGCGAAGGCTTGCAACGAAAGGCAGCCACCATGTTGAAGAAGCATGGACAAGTCAAATCCTTAGCAGAGCAGATTGCTGAGCTAGAAAACCCAACTTTCAGAGGTGAACCTACAATCCGATGCACAGCTACCTACGATCTCCGGTTGCAACTAACTGAGTTATATAGATTTTGATCCTGAGAATTTGAATGACAATGGGGAAAGCAGCGAAGATCAGTCTTCTGGGGCGGAGGATGATAATGCCGCTGCTGCTCGAGAGCACTATGTAGCTGTTGGGTGCGTATCTCTTTTTACATCCATAATGTTCGCACGAATAAATCTGTCTAACTCTCCAACAGGAAGAGTAAGCTCCGTAAACCGGAAAAGCCATACCTCGGACGTGAATACGCAGGATCCCGAGTTAGCCGAGAGGCGCTTGAGTGGGATGACGGCGAAGACGATCGATTCCGCAGAGCTTCAAGTGAAGACGATTCAGACGAGATATCCGGGGAGCTAGACGAATTGGAAAATGGTCTGGAGACCAGGGAAGATGGTTCCGCGGGAGAAAATGATAGCGATGAGGCTCTTGGGGAAAACCACGTTGTTCATTTGAAGGATTCAACTTCCCGTTTCAGCAAAACGACGAAGCACTTAGACTTGGAGATTCATTCTGACGATCTGTATAATGACCTGGGGTCTGAGGAAGAGTTAGATGGACGAACTGATCCTGAAGAAGATGGAGAATTCAGAGGTTTTGACGAGGGTGAAGAGGAGGATAGCGACGAAGATGATTCCGGGAGCGATAATTCCGAGGATGAGGATGAAGATGACGATGATAGACAAGCGATTGTCCCAACAGATGACAGAGCAGAGATAAGACGACTAATGGCTTCAGACCACAAAACTGTTGCCCTGTCTCTATCCAATGCCGCCAAGGCGGATGCTGCAAAGGGAAACGCCATCAAGCGACAACGTTTGACTTTCGAAGCCATGTTAAATGCCCGAATTAAACTTCAAAGAGGCATTACGGCTCTTACCAGCCTAGCTCCTTCAAACGAACATGACAATGCAACGGACCAAGCCTCTATCAAAGCCGCTGAGGCTGCTGCTCTAGCCCTTTGGAGAACAATCGAAGATCTTCGTCATGCACTCGCAGACGCCCAGACTAACAACGCTACCTTTTCGAAAAAAAGAAAACGTGGCCCGCCTCCAACCCCTTCCACTTCTTCTGCAGATATATGGAATTGCATGGAGGAGCTTGAAGCTGAAGCGCGCCCTCACCGTCGTGCCGTCCTTGATAAATGGGCTCTCAAGACGCGTGGCTCGCGAGCGACACTACCAAATGCCAGAGGCAAACTATTAAATCATGGAGCGGCCGACCAACAAACAATAACTGCTGTGCTGGATGCACATGTAGCAGCGGAGATTGAAAGTCGTCAATCCAAACGTGCCATGACGGAAAATTCCGGACAATCTCAAACAAATGGTTCATCCGACCCTCACACCTCTAACGAATTCTATGATGATACTATGTTCTACCAAACTCTGCTTCGCGACCTTGTTGAGGAACGCATGTCAGCCACTAACAATGGCGTTGAAGCTTTGCAGATAGAACTTTCCTACGCGTCTTAATATACATCCTACAACCGGAATGCGCAAGGATAAGGTTAAAAGAGCCGTGGATACTAAGGCTTCCAAAGGCCGTAAGATGCGGTATACGGTCCATGAAAAATTACAGAATTTCATGGCTCCGGAGTATCGTGGTTCTTGGAGTGATCGAGCTCGAGAGGAGTTCTTCGCTTCGTTGTTGGGAAGAAATGCACGGGAGATTCTGGGTGATGATGACGATGAGGATAAGGTTATGGAGGATGAAGATGATCATCTTGAGGAGAGTGGCCTCAAGCTATTTAGGAATTAAGAGTTTAGAAATGGGAAATGATATATTCTTCTTTTCCTTCCTGTGTCATGGTTTTGTCGCCACTGCCTTCTCTGAAGTCATATGTGCTACCAATATAATAAGGACTATATAAGTTTATATAACAGAGCGGCCCAAATCCAACAATATCCATTTTCTTCGCGTGTTTCTTTCGACCTCGAAGGGTGGTGGAAAGATGGGACTTGAGGATGACGATAAGTCCCTCATGAGGTTATCTTACCCGATATTTAACAATGCTCCCTATCGAAACTTAGAAGACCAAACCTCCACCTAGTTAATACAAAATATTTATTAGCAAAAAAGAAATATATCCCATACTCAACCAGCCCCCTGCCTTTTTTTTTTTTTTTTCAGAATTTCAACAAGTGTGAAGGGATCATAAAAGAAGAATGGAAGAAATAAAATAAGAGTGGCTCGAAAACTCATCTGAACTCACCATCAACGACAATATCTGCTCCATTCACATAACTACCCGCAACCTCACTACACAAAAACACCACAGCTCCCGTCAACTCTTGCGGGTCTCCCATTCTCCCCATCGGATTCCTATCCGCCCAGACCTGGCGGAACGGCGCCAGCGAATCACCGGCATTGAGCACCGTGTCCATGTATCCGGGCGAGATGGAGTTAACACGGATTCCATACCGGCCCCATTCGGCTGCAAGAGAGGCGCGCATGTGCAATATTCCAGCTTTGGAGACGTTATAGGCAACTTGGGGCTGCGGGAAGTTTACACGATGACCGCTGATGGAGGATATTAGGACAATACGGCCGCCGGCGGAGTCAGATATCATGTGTCTGGGTGGTGGTTAACCAAAATGGACCTTAGCTGGAAAGGGGTGTTATCAATGATGTTTCTATCACCTACTTTCCAACAGCCTGCGTAACCAGCCATGTCCCAGTTGTGTTAACATTGAGGACCTTCCTCCATTGGTCTGCGGGCATGTCCTCCGCAAGTACACAATTTACAATGCCCGCAAAGCAGCACAGGATGTTCAGGGGGCCGAGCTGAGATCGCATGTTTTCAACGACCCTCGGCACACTCTCCGCGTCTGTGACATCGATGCCTGCGCTGAGGATTGTCGCTAAAGGGAAATCTTTGCAGAGAGCATGAATCGCATCGGAGATGTCAGCTCTCTTGAAAGAATCTGGAAGATCCAGGAGACCTAGGCCTGAAAGACCATGTTCGAGGAGAGCACGGGCAGATGCGAGGGCGAGAGCGCCAGCTCCGCCGGTCACTTGAACCTTGTTAGCATACTTATTTGGGCGGTAATGCATTCCCATACTCATATTATCATCCATACAACAAGCGCAATAAAATCCTGTGTAGGAATTGCCGGCCAATCAGCCATAAATGTTTAGGCTATCAGATTTGAGAAAGATGTTGCATAAAACAATATACAAAAGGAGAGCAATGTTGAGGGCTACCACCAATGTATCTATGTAGGAACTATATCCATGGGGTAGATGGTATCCAAAATCGATGCGAAGCAAGGAAATTCCTTTGAATTATCCATAAAAACAAGAACCACAAAAAATATAAATTTGAGAAAGAAACTACCTACATATTGCAGAACCCCTAATACTAAACCTCAATTTCGCACGCTCGGATGGAGTCGCAATCATCATAAAAGACTCAGGCAATTTGTTTGATAGTGTGTTGGGATTGCCTAGATGCATCCAAGGTATCTTCCTCTCTGCTTTCTTCTCCTCCGCGGTATCTTTTAACGGTTCAGCAGAGCTTACGTCAATGGGTATACCGCAGTCCTGGGTCTCTGTGAGTGATTTGTGACTCGGGTCAGATTGATCCATGGTGATTGCTGTATGTAGAGGGCGCGGGGTAAGGAGGGGGATGTGAAGTGAAAGTGGCAGAATGAAACGGAATCAAATTGCAGGAAGAGGAGGTCAGGAAATGGTTGACTATATCATGGACACACATGTGGAGAATCTTTTAGGGAGTAAGATCTAAAAGGGAGTATTTTTCAAATTGAATCTCTGATCTACGGAGAATATCGTGTCGCTGACATTGTTTCTTCCCCTTGTTATGGTGAGGCTAAATATCTCACCAGGCCACCCAGGCTCCAGATGTGCACCAAATAAGCTCATATTTCCGAAATAAAAAGGTCGAGAAGTGATATAAATATTTTTGTTTTGCTGATATAAGCATTTCTTTAATCTATTTAGATTGTGTTTGAACGGGAAAAATTACCTACTCATCCTGATCCCTATTTCCGCTCCTGTCGGGCAGCTCCGGTGTGTGAATGGTACACCCAAGTATGCGAGTCTCCAAATGTGTAAGTTGGCTAGAATAACATGCCCCGCTTCGTTTTATCAGATAGATTCATTAAAATAAAGTATGATAAAATTGAAGAAAGTGAGAAAAGGGAGAGTGCATCTATCTCTGACGCACGAATAATACCCTTTATACAATGCCCTCGAATAACAAAGAAGCTGCCGAAAAAGTGTGTGTTTATGTAACTCCCTTGCCCCTGGATATTTGGTAGCAAAAGTAAATAATCTGCTCGGGACCATGATGCGAAGTTAGCGACGAGAATTTTCCAAAAAAGAAGAAGAAAAGGAAAATAAAGGATGAAAAGAAAGAGTTAATCAGAGCCCCTAAAAAAAAAAAAAAAAAAAAAAAAAAAAAAAAAAAAAAAAAAGGGTTCCCCTCTAGCGTCGCCGAACTCCCCTTGAAGCTAGTATGTGGAGAAAAGATTTCATCAATAATCGTCTTCGGCTTGTTGATAGATATGTCGACTTCTCGCAGGATCCTTGCGCATTTGTTGACCAGAACCGGTAAAACCAACTGCAACAAAATCGGAGTTAGCACATACGCTACCTTTAAAAGGGACATCACGGCAGTGTATATGTAAAGTGCAAAATTTGGGGCGGACGGGTGGGGGTGGATATAGGGGAGCGGCTCATACCTCGTGCGTTGATGCCTTCAGGTGTGCGAAACATGCTCTCCTTCTTCCCAGCCTTCCCCATCTTACTTTTGGCCGCAAAGTCCTGCCATTTCGACTTCCCGGCCTCGAGCTCCCTTGTGGCTTTGACTTTCCGGGGCAGCTTAGCTGGGCGCGGGGGTCCGTCGCTGACTTTATTTGGCTCTTTGCGCGCCTGGTTGGCCAGGGCAGGATTGATATCAGCCGCTGCAGAAATCACACTGGAATTAGCAGGGACAGTCTGCGGGGATGAGGTGCCTGGCATGCCATCAGCCTTGCGTTTTCGCGTGTCAGAAATAGGTTTGATGTCCTTTGCCGTCAAAGTTTCAGTAGTTCCGTATGACTTGAAGGAAACTATATAAATGGGGTTCGTGGATGAGCCGGTAATAGATGTAATGCGGGCCGGGTAGAATGAATTATCTCCCGATGCCCACCGTGCCAGGACATTATCGTTTACGGAGAAGGATACGGGAGGTGATGGCTGAGGCTCCTCGGGCGGCGCAGGTTCGACGGTAGGCTTTTTGTAGCCCGCTTGGTATGCTGGGTGGTTCTCTTTTGACCATTTCTCTTTGACAGGAGGAGGGGAGGGTTTCGACTTCGGTTGCGTAGGCCGCAATTCCGAGATGGATTGCTCCGTGAGGGATATGAATTCTTCAAGTTCAGTCTTCAGGCCCTGCAGTTCCGAATTGTCTGGATCTACCTGCAAGCTCGATTGTACAGCTTCAAGCTATAAGATCGTTAGACTTGTGTGTAGAGTATATCTCCGAAACGCCCACAAGGAAATTCAAGACAAATGGAGTGAGGAGAATACTGATCAGGATATACCTGTATTTTGAATTCCTTCACTTCCGCCTCCAAGGCGACAACTTCTGCGTTCATTTTTTCTCGTGAGGTTCGCGGTGGGTAGGTGGTTAGATGCACTGCAATAATTATACAAAATAAAATGGGCTGGAAGGTTCTGCAAATTATAGGGAAACTGACGATGAGGTGGGAAAAAGCTGATTCGGATTTAGTTAAGGCGGTTAGGCTGGAGAAGGTTAAGCTCTGTATCACGTGATGAAAACCGCTGTAGGCGCCGGGGTTACACTCTTCGGCATGCCGAAAACGACAAACTTTCCACTTCTCAACTTTGAACGTTCTCCACCTTGAGCTCATGTTGAAGCAGCCAATACACCACAATGCATTAAACAGTATCACACGTTCCATGTTGTCTATTCATATATAATTCAATTCATACCCGCCATGCAGAAACTAAATGTGATTTCCTTGCTTCAAGACTGGTCTTTGAAGTTCTACGTTTGTGTCCGTTTCAATTGGTAGAAATTCACTTGTTGAACATCTTATTTATCGTGACTGTCATGACTTGGGAAAGGCAAAACATAAATGCAGGCCTTATCTGGTTGCACATAAACAACATACAGCGGCATATTTGTTCCTTCACCTCCTGGTGATTGTTTCGCGGGATTTCCCTCATGAAAACACCAGTCATATGCTAAAGATGGTCATTACTGTTATGTGGGGAAGAAAGGATCCAGGAATTGGCAAAATTTACAACCAAGCAGCATGTGACTGAACCATATTCTTTTCAGAGCAGAATGCATGCACAGCTATCTTCACTCTATTGAACGGCAACTCACCCTCCATTTTCTCTTTCATTTTTCTCTTCTCTTCAAGCTAGCTGCCATCTTTTCTTAACGGAAAGTTTCTTTCTAGCTTAATCTCCCAAGCAACTAAATTCTTCAACGAAAATACGTTAAATCCATATCCGTTAAAGCGGCTATATCATTTAAGTGAAACCCTGCGCTCAAATCCACCCGAGCGATACATACTTGGATGCCTCCATCAGAACCAGGGCGTCCTGTTCGACCCACGAGAAATGTCCTTAAGCCACAGTACTTGAATTCCTCGCCTTCATAGAAACACATGAATAACGATCATCATCGTTATGTGCGGCGTGCACTTTATGTTATGTGAACATGTCATACCAGACATGCATCCATGCATTCCTGCCAAGGAAAGAGGACACTTATTGTGCACAAATCGACCTGAAATTTTTTTTTTTTTTTCCTATAATAATGCTTTGTGTTCGCCCGCCTGCTGTTTATTGAGTAATTGAAGAGAGATCCCGTCCCCACCCAACCAGAGGTGATATCTTTTAACACGATGGGACCTGTTACCTGTTTGAAACGCTACACTTTTTCTTAAACTGCATCCTTGCAAGCATAACCAGAGATACTCTACAATATAGATGGTAATGATCTTTCAGTCAAAATATCACAGCGCTTGTAAACTAGCAAAAATATTATGTTAGCGATTTAGAATAGGATATCAAGTGCCCCGTACTCTCAGAGAAGGACTCCAAGGGACAAACGATGCCACAACAAGCAAGGTTAAGGGGTAGGTTTTTGAGGGGTATTAGGTATTAGGATTAGGGGGAACAAATCATCACTTATATCGAAGATAAAATTTACACCATATCCCGCATCAACGTCTCCTTTCTTCCCCCCCCCCCCCCCCCCCCCTTTTTTTTTTATTTTTTTTATTTTTTATTTTATTTTATTAATAACATGTATTTAAGCGCGCTACATTCGCGAGGAAGAGATGGGAGATGCAGATGCAACCAAGCTTATATTTATCAGATCTAGCTTTTTATTCTCATTTATCAATCGGGTTCATGAGGCGAGGCGCGTCTGCCGGAAATATGGTTGGTTGGTAGGGTTTCAATTCTTCCTCGCCAATATGCCACGCAAGCATGCATATTTCTCCACTCAATGACTATGAAGCAGAAGTTCTAGACAAACGACCTGGGAGTAGCCAACCACACTGCCAATAAATTTAACTGGCTCTCGCACAAATGCACTAGAAAAGAAATGACGAAAAGATTTCGGTTCTTTTCGAACAAATCCTACAGAAGCATCAAACAACCTCGTATTCCGAAGAATATAACGGTGTGGCCCGAGTCACACAAACCCACCTGGATTCAAGCGCGTTAAACTCTTACACCAACTGCCGACTTCGGAAATACCTAGTCTCTGCGGCTTGAACTTTTGTTTCGTTGTTCGCGCGGTATTTATGCGAATACGACTACTGCTGATGGGTTTAAAGGGAATCGATCACACGAAACAGGATGTGGGTAAACTTCATAACCATGATGATATCGAGATCATCATTCGTTGTGGAAGAGGCAAAAACCACCCTAGGTAAGAGCAAGAAAGGCACAGAACATGACCTTCTCTATATGGTATGACCAGGATAGGATACAGGTGCATGGGGGGCCGGAGATAACGCTGGCACTGTTGCATCTGCAGAGACCGTGGCTCGGGATAAGGCGGCTATAAGTTAACTAAGGGCCGGAATCTATCTTCCCCGACAATCGGGGCAAGGTAAAGATCGACCTTTCCCCAGACTACCCAAGAATCGGGAATGGGAGCAGTGAATGTGACTGGCGTAAATATCACGCTTCGAGCACTCTAGAGAAATTTGTTTTTCTCCGCCTCTGAAGAGAAGGAAATATGGTTGGCTTGGATCAGAGCTGGAGTCGGCGACTCGGGCCAATTTTTTGCGGCATTTGGAGCTAGTTCCACTTTCTAGCGCGGGCACATTGAGAACTGCTGCCGTCGAGTCAGACGCTGCCAGCGCCGTATGCTGACGTAGGTGGAATCCCGTGAACCAACCACGGGTTTCCATGGCCCAGGGAAGATTGGAGGCTCCTGAAGGATAAGGACTCCATGGGGAGTAATGACATGACTCCTCCTAATTTGAGAGAGAGACATGTGGGCATATTTTTATGTGGGGGTGGGCGGGCGATTCCCTCCCCTTTTTAAATAAGCCAATAGGAACAATCATCCATCATCCATTTCCAAAAGCATCTGGCGAATCTTTGCATTTTGAACCTCAAGATAGTTTAACTCCAGAACTCTGCGTGTACCTTTTAAAATTGATCTGATAACAGCATCTGCATGCGATCAACATCCTTGCATCAAAACCTGCGGGCTCGCACGGTGGATTTATAATCAAGCATGCTGTATCCTAAACCACACCCTTGCAGCCTAGGCCCATTCAACTCCCCGCTCTAACAGCAAGGCTTCAACTAATTGAACAGCCCAATCCCCCATATCCCCCCACCCATCCGTCTATTGAACCCCCTCCCCCTGAGCCGCGGTCTGGACTCCGAATATACGAGGCTGACTCTTCGGTGTCTTTCTCCAAGGAATGCTCCATCAGTCAGATAGTAATCAGTCAGCATGTCAATTCGTCCGCCTCCGCTTTGGTTCTCTTCTCCCTCTCACAACCTCCACCCTTCCTCGCTGTTTCACACTCTCTGACGACGCCCTTCTTCTCCCTCTTGGTCCTTAGATACCTGACACCAACGACCAGTTATTGGTTGATGTAAGCTGTTTCTCCCTTAAGCCACACTTAAACTACTCCTCCAATCCCAGACTACCTACCTCCCTGCCTTGCCCCATCCCAACCATTTCCATTCCCATTTCCCTTCCATCAGATTCGCTTCCTCTTCTGTTCACCCTCTCACCCTCTCCCTCTCCACCTCCATCCCACCCACATACCTCTTCTGCCCCTAGTTGATTCTTCTGCTCCTCATTGTCATTCGTAGCCTTAGGTAGCTTTACTCTTGTCTTCAGATTCACCTCTTCTTTCTTTGACATGCAAGCTGCTATCAGCTCAGTCAATTATTCATTTCTCCCTTTGGGCTGCCCCCTACTCTCTGCTCTTGCCTTGCCACTTGCGTCATACCCGCATCTGGTCTGTGCTGCATAAGAAGGATCCTTAGACGTTTGTACACCTTCAGTTCTCTGCCATTGAGGATTGTCTTATGCTCTTTTTGCCTCTTAAAATTAATTCCCACGCCTTGTTCGTTTCGTGGCTCTTCCTGTCTGGTAGATCCCACCGGATGAGAAACAGCCCACAGTCCCAGCTTATGCTGCACGGGACCTTCCGCCACTACTACCACAGCTACATTTCCTCTGTGGTTACTCCTGCGCGCTGTCAACATACACATATCGTTTGTAGTGCAGGCTTCGGGTCCACATACTGAAAGCTGGGGTGGAGTTGCAACAGTATTGTTTGGTTTGCCAGGAAACCGATTCAACAAGGCTTTCTATTTTACAACCCCCCCGGAAGTTGTCTGGGCTTCTCTATCAACCAGTCTAAACCTGAACTCCTAGATCTCCTGGTCTCGAACCTTCCTTAACATCGCTTACTGAATTACGTTCCACCACTCCTTTGCCTGTACCAATATCCAATTTTCGGTTGGCCGTGTTGGATGTTCGGTGCATAGGTATCCGAGAGATATTGTCCACCAACTCTCTTGGTTTTTTTATAAAAATATTAGCATCCCACTGATACTAAAATTTGTCGGCGGATTTTTTCTATTCCTTCAATTTTGCCCATCTATTTGTCGAGAGAACCGTCTTACGTCCATACTTGACCTGGATTTTGTACGATTAAGTTAACGATGTCTGATTTCGGTTCTCTCTACCAACAAAGCCTTTATCTTTCTCCAGATCAACAGGACCTTCTTCTTGCAGCACTTTCATCCACGAGTAAGACAACAAAAGTCCCCAAAGAAGCGTCTCGTCACAACTCCCAATCTGCCACCAAGATACTGGACTCTCACCCCAACTCCTTCTCTCAGCAAGTTACTGCCACTACCTCTGCCCAAGACTTGCTTGAGTCGCCAACAGAGGAACCTCTTGACTCTGGGCAATTGGGTTTTGACGGGAGCCCTTTCCTGGATTTCGATTTTGATGTAGATTTCGACTCTAGTGGCATCGGAGATTTAATTGGAGATATTCCGGGAACCTCTCCAGGTGACGACGCTGAACCCAGAGAGAAGAGAAAAAGCATCGACGGAAACGACGATGAGGAGGAAAACGGCAAGAAACGAAGAGAGACTGATGACAAGACGGCTAAGAAGCCTGGACGAAAGCCGTTGACGTCGGAACCTACAACGGTAGGTATTTGATTCTTGATGCTATTATCACAGCGATTCCTTGACCCATATGTTCCTTTAAAAGGGTTCATGTAAGTTTTTATTTTGTTAACCATTGTTTGTCCTTGTTATAGAAACGTAAGGCGCAAAATCGGGCTGCCCAAAGAGCCTTTCGGGAACGCAAGGAGAAGCACCTAAAGGATCTGGAAAATAAAGTCGACGAACTCGAGAAGGTATCACAGTCGACAAATATCGAAAATAAGCTTCTGCGCGCTCAAGTCGAAAAGCTCCAGATAGAACTGAAGGGATATCGCAAACGCCTGTCCTGGGTGAGCGGTGGAAATGGTGTATCGCCAACATCAGGCTTTACCATGCGCGGCGCAGGATCCAGACATAATACCCGCGACAACGGCGACAATTTCTCCTTCGAGTTCCCAAAATTCGGTGATCTCCCCGGCGCTCGCTTATATAATTCCCCCTCACAGCCAGTCTCTAACCATTCTAAGGCTACCAAGTTACCCCCTTCCGCTGGATTTAACTACAGAGCGCCCAATATCAGCCACGGAAATTCGTTCAAAGGCACAGCTGCCGCCTCACAACGAAGGCAATTTATCCTTGGCAGCCCCTCACAATCCTCACCGGTGCTAAACAGTATGCCTCCAAATGATAACCGAAAATCCAATGGTAGAAATCACCACAGCCCTAGTATAGACAGTTTCAGTCGATACTATGACAATTTATCAGGTCGTTCACCTATACAGAACCCAGGCATACCTTATTCCGGCTCCGGATCTGGTCAAAACTCAATCTATTCAAATTATCAGTCGCAACACCACTATGGAAGTTCCAACGTTTCCAATTCCGCCTCACCATCTGCCTCTTCAGAATCACAACCCTGCCACGTTTCTTCAATGGGCACATCACCAGAACCGAGTCTGCACTCACCTCCAAGTGGCAAATTGAGTGAATCCGGATTAACAAACACGATCGATAATGAACTAAACTCTGCACGCAGCACGGGAGAAGGTGAGAAATCCTTCTACGAAAAACTAGGCTGGGCCTGTGGTTGCGCGGAGAATCCACTTCCGGCTTCCATGACTGATTCTAATCCTCCGTACAATTTTCCAGATCACAACAAAGATAACAGCAATAACAACAGCAACGGCAATAACAGCAACAATTATAACGATACCACCATCAATGCTTCAGACACCCTGCTAGGATTCGACTGGCTCGTGCAGCAAAACGGCGGGCAATTCGACCCTGTGTTGTTCGGTGACTATCGCGATCCACAGGATGCCGTGCTCTCGCAAGACTTCGGGACCTTTTTCAACGAGGCCTTCCCGCTTCCTGACCTGGGAAGTCCGCTGCTTGCATTTAGTGAGCTGAGTAACAACCATACGAACAACAGTTATGTCAACAACGTGCCGCCAAAGCCCGACCTCCTCAAGCAAATTGACAGCGCTCTCGAAGCTGATGATGACGAGGAGGTAGTTCCTGGTGAGGACCGCTCGCAGATGCTCTCGTGTACGAAGATATGGTACGCTATGTTTAGTTTTTTTTTTTTTTTTTTTTTTTTTGCTAAGTTACTAATATAAAAAGGGAAACAATTCGTTTCAACCTGCTAACTTAATTATTATTATAGGGACCGACTACAATCCATGGAGAAATTCCGCAACGGTGAAATCGACGTGGATAGCCTGTGTAGCGAGCTGCGGACAAAAGCTCGCTGTTCTGAAGGCGGCGTTGTGGTTAAACAGGATGATGTGGAGGCGATTATGTCGCGGGCGGAATAGAGAGACTTTGACATGATCTCATAGATCTAGCTACTATCTGTCAACAAATAATCCCAAGGAAAACAATAAAAAATGAAAAAGATAGATAGTGAGAGAAAGAGAGCCAAAAAAAAAAAAAAAAAAAATCAATTCGTCATTCCTCTCTTGATATATTTCCCAGTGTTTTATTTTTTACTTCCATTTTTGATCTAAATTCTTCACAGTTTTCATTTTTCTTCATTTACTTTTTATCATACGTGTCAACATCTACCGTGGCGATTCCCCGTACGTTTTTGTGATGGCCTGATATCATTTTCTGTAGCTGTTTGAATCAGTCTAATTTTCGTGGCCATTGCATTCTGCTTGATTGACTAGCTGATTATGTTATTTTTTATGTCATGATTGTATATTCAACAACCAGGGAAAATGGAAAAGGGCAAAACAAGGGGCAAAACAGGACACAAGTCGTTATTCATTGGCACACGTGGGGTTGTTTTGTGTTGTTTTCTATCTGTGGGATATTCTTTAATATTGACATTGGGATGCAAGTGTCAATTTCGTGTCGTGGCGACTCTGAGGGGATGTTGTTGATATCTGGGTTGGGTGTTGATTTGATGAAGGGATTAGGGTTTATGTTTATATAAGTTATTGAGGTTCCTAGGTATGTATATATTACATTAAAAAATTGAGTCTATGGGATACATGTCTATCTTTTTTTTATTAATATATATCCACATCTCTCCTTGTAGATACATACTATTATAGCAGAAGTGTAGTCATACTAGTGGCTGGTCTCCCTAATATCCCAGCAGCTGCATGCAGAGAGAAATCATCGATCTAAGGATCCGTTGAGATGCAGCCCTAAGCATGTATGGGCTCCCAGCTATCAGTCCAGGCTTGGCTAGGGTCTGTAGAACGTCGAATTAGAGCGATCCAATTGTAGGTCTATACTTCAGCTATGTTAGAGATTCCTATTAGCGATGTCTCTGCGCAAAAAGGGGGCCGAGCGAATTCCCGCCCAGCGCATTGCTGACATAACCCCGAGTACAACACGTGACTCTGCGCTTTTCCCGAAGCAGCAGCCCTGGGTGCTCAGGTGCATCCTCATCGCCAATACCGACCGTCTCTCTGCTCTCTTTCGACCTCCATCTCTACTTCACAAAGTTCATCCCCAGCTCTCCCCAACTCATCCCAGCTTAACTCTCTCTACGCCTCCGCCATCTCTTTCTCTCCTCTCTCTCTGCATCTCAACCCCCGCAATTCTTCTCCGGGTTATATCCATAACACACTTCCTCGTTCCTTTATTCTCCGGTTCCGGTTCCGGTTCCGGCTCACATCTCCATCTCTAATATCCCATTCCATACTTAACAAAAATTCCCCCGCCGTTCCCTGGTTTTGCTGTCTGCCTCACTTTGTACCACAATATCCCTTGTTCTTCTGTTTTTATTTTAAATCTCATCTTTTTCAAAATACCCCATACCCAGCCAAAAAAAAAAAAAAAAAAAAAAAAAAAAAAAGCTTCCACGTTTTATATTTGGTTGTATTCTGACCAAACCCAAATCCTAACACATTCTCCAAACTATACCTGTCGAGCTTTTTTATCTTTGACGTGTGTTCCCTTTTTTTTTTTCTTGTTTAGTTTATTCATTTCCTACGTGTAAGTTTGATGAACATCCACAACACGGTAAAAAAAAACGCCACATCTCTTTGAACGGTAGATCATCTGACAATCAAAGAAGCAAGACCGAAAAACCACAGACATAAAAAGGCTTGATTTTTCCTCCTCCAGTTTAACAAAACAAGGTCTTTCTATTTACAAACCCCTCCATCCATGGCTTCAGTAAGTTTGCCCGGACTCACTCATAGAACAAACCCTCATTCGCAGACTCACCTAACCATCTTACTTCGACGCCCTATAGCCACGTCCCGCCCACGCATTTAACAACCCTGGTTATAATCTTTCCAACGGCTCCACGAGCGGCCCGACCCCAGGAGCCACTGCGTTGCTCCCGAATAATGGCAGAGTTATCCAGACTGGCGGTGTGCGAGTGCTTTGCGTTGCAGATGTAAGAGGTATGGGATATATTACGTTTGTTTGCTGCTGTGAGGCAGTGCGCTTCATATATGCAATGTGTTGTGTTGGCAACATGCGCTGATTGCTCTGCTTTTAAACAATGAACAGGAAACTTGAAGTCTCTCAATGAACTTGCTAGGCAGGCTCGCGCGGATCATATTATCCATACAGGTGACTTTGGCTTTTATGATGATAGCTCTCTAGAGAGAATTGCTGATAAGTATGTCATTCACTTTGATTACCACTCTTTTTACTGCGCCGGAAAGTTCCAAACTACGCTATATTAGCATTATATCTAATGCTATGGCTCTTCGCCACTGGTGCTTTTTTCATACAGGACCTTGAAACACGTCGTGCAATATTCTCCCCTTCTTCCAGAGGCAATCAAGAGAAGCATCTCCCAAGTTCCTCCCCAACAATCCATCAAACAACGTTTCAGCCCTGAACAGCTCCCCCTCTCCGAACTCCCTCTGCTGCTCAACAAGCAATTGACCCTCGATGTTCCCGTATATACAGTCTGGGGTGCTTGTGAGGATGTTCGGGTGCTGGAGAAGTTTCGATCTGGTGAATATAAAGTGGACAAGCTACATATTATCGATGAATCTAGCTCGAGACTACTAGATATCGGTGGAGTGAAACTGCGCCTGCTGGGTCTTGGGGGTGCGGTTGTTATGCATAAACTGTTCGACAATGGAGAAGGAAAGACGACGATTGCAGGCGGGCAGGGAACGATGTGGACAACGCTATTGCAGATGGGTGAATTGGTCGATACTGCTAATCGCGTCTACGATCCGTCAGAGACACGCGTTTTCGTCACGCATGCTTCCCCGGCTCGTGAGGGCATGTTGAACCAACTCTCTGTTACTCTCAAGGCTGATTTTTCGATCTCGGCCGGGTTACATTTTAGATACGGGAGTTCATATAACGAGTTTAGCGTCAATCCTACTCTGGATCATTATCGTGGCAAGCTGGCGGCTTCCAAGGCCTCTTTTAATGATGTGTGGGACACGGTTAAGGGTGAAGTCGAGGCCGCTATTAATGCCAACGAGGCTCAGAGAACCTTACTAGACAATGCGTTAAGTATCGTCGAGAAGATGCCAACAATTGCGAATGGTGGCAATCCTTTTGGAGGCCCTGTTGCGGCAAGCAACGCTGGTGGCCAAGTCGACGAGAGTGCGTTCAAGAATATGTGGAATTTCAATCTGGCAGATGCCGCTTTCGGATACCTTGTTCTGGAAATTGAGGGTGGACGAATCGGAACAGAAATGCGTGCTCAGGGCTTCAACTTCGCTCATCGTGCTGGGAAGCCATCAACGAGCTCTGCGCCTATAACTCAACAACCTGTCGCTCTGTCGGGTCTTCCAGGCGCCCCCGGTGCGTCTGGCGCTGCCCCTAGTGCTCCATCTGGGGCCCAACCGAGATCCGCTGGCGGAGTTTCCCAATTTGGTCAAGCTCCAGTCCCAAACCGCACCACAGTACCCACGTATCAACAGCAAAACCAGGTTCCATCTCAAAACAAGCCCGCGGGACCACTTCCTCCTAAAACCACCGTATCACCAGCCCCGGTAATCCCAAACAACAAAGCTAAACCCGCCACGTCTCAGCCCGTGGGTGCTCAGGTCAACGTTCCCACCGCGACAGACAAGGCCAACGAGTCCAACGGCACCGTCCTCGGCGAGCGGACGGATTCAAGAACTAGCACCGGACCTACTGAGCGCAAACCAAGCAGTGGCCTCTTTATTTCCAACGTCGACTCTGAACAAGCGATCCGTGACCTATTCCCCGAGGAAGACAAGTCCAAGATCCTAAAGGTGGAGAAATGGGGTAAATTTAACCACGTCGTCACCTTCTCAACACCTGAGGAAGCACGTGTGGCTCTCGAACGCCAGCCGCCTGAACACAAGAAACCAAGCCCACCAGGCCCCAATCGTAAGCCGAACGTGAAAATGTTCGAGGATCGGGGGAGTCGGCGGGATCGCGATGGGCAAGGCGGAAACGCAGGGACGTGGCAGGCTAGTAATCGTGGTGGCCCTGCGGGGGGCATTGGGCAGCGGAGCGGGTATCAGAGCGGTAGTGCGACGAGCGATGGTGAGAGTGGACGGGGGAGAGGTGGTGGGTATGGTGGGAGGGGCCGAGGCGGGAGAGGAGGTGATAGAGGTGGACGGGGCGGTAGCGGCGGTGGAAGAGGGGCGCGGAGTGGAGGGTATGGTGGTACTGGAGGGCCTGGGAAGGGTGCTGTTGGAGGCGCGGGGACAGACTCTCCAGCGTCTTCTACGTCGACGCCTGTGCCTGCCGGGGAAAATAAAGGGGGAGCTGGTGGGGAGTAGAGTTGGTGATATGATGTGATGGATTTGGGTTGGGTTGTGCTTGGTCAATTTCTCTTCTGTTGTTTGGCTGTCCTTGTGTCTTTTCTTTTCTCTCCATCCTTCTATCTTCTTGTTTTCTTCTAGCTTTCCTTTTTGTCCGTTTATGTCAGTTCTTCTTTTCTTTCTCTTTTGTTTTTTATGTTCGAAACTCTTTTTCCCAAGATTCGTTCTCATATCATATCATACCACAACTGCCATACCACTAACCAGTACTACTACCATTATCCTACCTAACTTGCCTACTCTACCACCCGTCTACCAACCTGCCAACTTTATTCTTACTACATCTTCATACCTCATCCTGTCGCATAGAAGCCAGGCGCACAAAAATACAGGTGTTTATTTTCAATTACTCAATGAATCTATGTAACCTCTCCTGGCTTTTAGAGTTAGACTCGACCCCGTTTTTTATATATTTACCGGCTAGATATTTTGGTTGAGGGGAGCAGGATTCTCGCCCACCCAACCAAGGCGGTTATTTCACGGGACCTTGAACCCTTCAATCACTCCTTGGACACGGAAAAATAAAATATACAAGAACAGGCAATCTGCACATAAACAGGGAAGAAAACAGGGGTATTAGAGAAGGGTTAAGTCAAAAGAATAGGAATTTTAAAGGTGGAACTTTTCCATGTGCAGTGGTCGCTATCAAAAGTATACCCAAAGCACTAAAAACGTCGCCTTCATTAAGATCACTAAATCTTTACCACTAGCTAGCTTAATAGTTGTTGATTATTGACGCTTTAATGTTTAAGACGTCCCCAACTAAAGCACCGGCAGTAAACAGGCCTGGGAGTCCCTAGAGTCACGCCTAGCGTGCTGGGAGTGATCTTCACTCTTTTAATTTGGATTTATATTGTTTTTGGCGCGGTTCAGAGTTTCTGATGCCCATGGATAAAATATAAGGAAATAGGAAGATTTCAGCTGCATGAGTTGTAAGTAACTTAATAGCAGTCTATGCGGAAAAGAAGAGTCTGGAAATTCGCTGATAACTACCCGGTGGTGGTTCATTTGCTGATATCTCTTGCGGGCTATCAAACACGCGGGGATTTCCTGGCTAGCTTGCTGCAAATGCGACGACTAGCGACACCATAGTTGCGATAGTGGAAAAGGGGGCACAGAGACAAGATCCCCGAGGTCCCATCTATCACCCGTGGGATCATGGCTAGAGAGTCCCAACTAAATAATGTTCATGGTACCGAGTATGAGCATATCAACCCCTGAATGATAGTAATAAGCACATACAATGTTTAGGGATGTTATTAGTCCAGCATCCCTTTTGCATGTGGATACTTGTAAAATTATTGGGTATTCCAAATAATGAGCCGGGCAGGAAATAATACCACATTATTACGGGTTCTTCTGTCGTTTGTCAGAGGCTAGACCTTCCCATGCCTTCTCTGGATGCGAGGGCTGATATGACGTAGGCTGGTGTGTGGGGATCCATTTCAAGTTCTCTATTCCTCAGCAGGGGGAGGGGGCATAATGCTTGCAAGGGGTTACAATCCAGCAAGAAATTCTCTCACATACTTTAACTGATTAACAAGCCAAACGGAAACTTCAGGAGCATCAGTTACTTTGTTTCTGCAGTGATACTTCTTGTTGCACCGTGACATAAAAACGTCCCATGGTAGCTCTACCGCCAAGCCTCGGCAGATCTGCTCCACAGTTGATGTCATCGGCTGACATAAGCAAATTTCCAGCCATTCTCTTGTCACCACATCACTCCATCCAGCCTCCCAGCATCTCGACACAAATACATAAACAGTTGGGCACCTCTGCTTGCCTACCATATATTCTTATCCTCTCGTACGACCCGACCGTTTTCGTAGCCGCTCCGTCCGTCTCCGTATTAGATTCTTGTTTCCGTCGGCGTAGGATATCATTGACCGCCCTTCCCCCCCCCCCCCTCTCCCGGTTGCGTGTCGGTTGTAGCTGCAGGTCGTGAATACAGCAACGTCCATCGACTCTCCCTCCAGCACATCTAAGACTTCTGGTAGCCTGCCAGCTCTGAAGCGAATGTTATTCGGATTATAGGGTTAGAAATATTGGCTTTGTCTTGATGATCTGGTCCTTGTGTTGGTGAAGTCCACTGTGAAAAGGGGGAACTTTAGTCGGTGTGCTGGATTAGTCGGAGGTTCCCTGACAGCCTCTGCCTGACCAAGTTTATCGCCATGCATTTCGCGTGTTTACCGCTCCTAGCAGGACTGGTAGTTGCCCAGAGCAGCTCTGTCTTTGCTCAAGGAGAGACAAAAATCCATGAAGAAGGTCGATGCGCCATTCGTGGCCATTGCGGAAAACTATCGTTTTTCGGTGGACAACTACCGTGTCCCGACAATGGACTTGCGAAAGCACCCACAGCAGATACGCGGAAGAAGCTGGTATCGTTATGTGGAGATAAATGGAAGACGGGTAATGTTTGCTGTGAGGATCCTCAGGTATGAACCTTCTTGTTTGGAAGCTGGCGCGTTGCTTCGGATATAGGGAGCTGGAGATGTATCGCATGCTGACTTTTGCGCCCGCATTTTTGATAGATTGATGCTTTATCCTCGCACTTAAAGATGGCTGAAGGCATAATTGCGTCATGTCCAGCTTGTAAAGAGAACTTTTTCAACCTATTCTGCTCCTTTACATGCTCCCCCGACCAGTCGCTTTTCATCAACGTCACGCAAACAGATACCGTCAAAGATAAAAAAGTAGTGACCGAATTGGATAATCTGTGGTCCGAAGTGTACCAAGTTGGCTTTTACGATAGCTGTAAGGACGTCAAGAACGGTGCTTCTGGCGGCAAGGCGATGGATTTCATTGGCGGAGGAGCTAGGAATTTTACCCAGTTCTTGAAATTTTTGGGCGACAAGAAGCTTCTAGGAAGCCCGTTTCAAATTAATTTTATGACCCAACCTAAGGGACCCATGGATGCTGGTATGCAGCCTCTACCGACCACTCCAAAATCATGCAGTGATGCAGACCAGAAGTATCGGTGTTCCTGCATTGATTGTCCCGCTGTTTGCCCACAATTGCCTGCGCTACCAGAGGAAAGCTACTGCCATGTTAGGCACCTACCTTGCTTATCCTTCTCTGTCATAATCGTCTATTCGGTTTTTCTATTACTCATGGTCGCCGCCACGCTCGTTCATGTAGTTTTCCGGAAACGTCAACAGCGCAAGTTGGAACGGGCTAGGCTCCTCCAAGATACCAGCCCAAGCGATGATGAGGACGAAGGAGATCTCATTGACGATGCCGGATTACTTGACCGCCCCCAAGTCAGCTATAAGCTGAACTCGGTTTTTGATGCGGCGTTCAGCCGTCTGGGTGGCGTGTGTGCTCGATTTCCGGCATTAACCATAACGACAAGTATTATTGTATGTGGATTGCTGAGTCTGGGTTGGCTACGATTCACTGTCGAAAGGGACCCTGTCAAGCTCTGGGTGAGCCCCACCTCGGCCGCTGCTCGAGAAAAAGCTTTCTTCGATGAGAATTTCGGACCGTTCTATAGAGCGGAGCAAGCGTTCCTTATTAACGACACTCACCCGGATGGACCAGGCCCTGTATTAAGCTACGAAACGCTCAGTTGGTGGTTTGATGTTGAGAATCGAGTGCGTCGCATGATTTCCCTAGAAAAGGGCCTTGCTCTGGAGGATGTGTGCTTTAAACCCACCGGACATGCTTGTGTTGTCCAGTCATTAACTGGATATTTCGGAGGGTCTTTCTCCAATGTCGACCCTAATAATTGGAAATCTCATTTGAAATACTGTGCCGAGTCTCCTGGATCCATTGAATGTCTCCCCGATTTCCAACAACCCCTGAAACCGGAAATGATACTTGGGGGTTATGGACAGACTAAGAATGTGTTGGATGCCACTGCACTTGTTGTTACATGGGTAGTCAATAACCATGCCCCAGGCAGCGAAAATGAAGCTGGGGCAGTAGATTGGGAGGATAGTTTGAAAAGAGTGCTCGAGGTCGTGCAAGAGGAAGCAGGTGAACATGGTCTACGAGTTTCTTTCAATACGGAAATCAGCCTTGAACAGGAGCTGAATAAATCTACAAATACTGATGCGAAAATAGTTGTTATTAGCTACGTCATTATGTTTATTTACGCTTCTTTAGCCCTTGGTTCGACAACCCTGACGTGGAAAAGTTTCTTCAGCAACCCAGCCAACAGTCTTGTGCAGTCGAAATTTACACTCGGTATCGTTGGCATCCTAATCGTCCTGATGTCTGTCTCCGCTTCCGTTGGCCTTTTCTCAGCAGCTGGTATCAAAGTGACGTTAATCATTGCCGAGGTGATCCCGTTCCTCGTTCTCGCAATCGGCGTCGACAATATTTTCCTCATCGTTCACGAATTTGAAAGGGTGAACCTGAGCCATCAAGAAGAAGAAATCGATGGGCGCATTGCCCGAGCCTTGGGCAGAATGGGCCCCAGTATACTTCTCTCTGCAGCAACAGAAACAATTGCATTTGCGATGGGAGCCTTCGTGGGGATGCCTGCTGTGAAGAATTTCGCAGCTTATGCAGCCGGCGCTGTCCTCATCAACGCGATATTACAGGTCACCATGTTCGTGTCCGTGCTGGCTTTGAATCAGAGACGGGTTGAGAGTCTCCGTGCCGATTGTTTTCCCTGTCTAACAGTGCGAAAAGCAAATTCGTCAGGAATCCCTAGCGGTCAGTCGTATGACCATGCGGAGGAAGGTATCCTGCAACGCTTCATCCGAAAAACATATGCTGCTCGCCTTCTTAAAAATCACACAAAATTTTTAGTCATGGTTGTTTTCCTTGGGATATTCACTGCCGGTCTTGCTCTCCTGCCAACTGTCGCCTTGGGCCTGGATCAACGAATCGCCATCCCCAACGATTCATATCTTATCGATTTCTTTAATGATCTGTATGCTTACTTTGGGAGCGGACCTCCTGTCTACTTCGTGACACGGGATGTCAATGTTACAGCGAGACATCACCAGCAGCAGCTCTGTGGAAGGTTCTCGACATGCGACGAATTTTCGTTAGGTTTCGTTCTCGAGCAAGAATCCAAGCGTCCCAATATTTCGTATATCTCGGGCTCGACTGCTAGTTGGATCGACGACTTCTTCTACTGGCTGAATCCTCAACAAAACTGCTGCAAAGAGAATGGCAAGACATGCTTTGATGAGAGGAATCCGCCATGGAATATCTCCCTTCACGGTATGCCTGAGGGATCCGAGTTTATTCACTATGCAGAAAAATGGGTAAAGTCACCCACAGACGAATCCTGTCCCCTAGGCGGCTTAGCACCTTACTCCAATGCCCTGGTTCTTGATTCAAAATCTATAACAACAAACGCAAGCCATTTCCGCACGAGTCATACTCCGCTTCGCAGCCAGAAAGATTTTATCAATGCCTATGCCTCCGCACGTCGGATTGCAAACGGCATTTCGGAAACGCATAAAATTGATATCTTCCCTTATTCCAAATTCTACATTTTTTTTGACCAATACGCATCCATCGTTCGCCTTACGGGAACGCTTCTTGGATCCGCAATCGCCATCATCTTCGTTGTCACTTCAATTCTCTTGGGCTCTATAGCAACTGGAGCAGTCGTGACTGCAACAGTTATGATGACGGTTGTCGACATCATCGGAACCATGGCTGTTGCCAACGTTTCTCTGAACGCCGTCTCGCTGGTCAACCTGATTATCTGCGTTGGAATTGGGTTCGAATTCTGTGCACATGTTGCGCGTGCGTTCATGTTTCCTTCCAGTCCACTCCTGGAACAGGCTCGGGGTAAATTCCGCCATCGGACAGCACGGGCATGGGCGGCGTTGGTGAATGTTGGCGGCAGCGTTTTCACCGGTATCACAGTTACTAAACTTCTAGGCGTGTGTGTCCTTGCATTTACTAGAAGCAAGATATTTGAAATCTACTATTTTAGAATATGGCTGGCGCTGGTAATATTTGCTGCATCTCATGCGTTGATATTCTTACCGGTAGCTTTGAGCTTCTTTGGAGGTGACGGTGAGTCCTCCTAACACGTTGATTTTCTGTCGCATTTTACCTATATATAGGGTGTGAATGCCCAGATATACTGATACGATTTTCGTTTTGTCTTGATAGGATATTCTGATCCCCAAATTGACGGGGGCCTGGAGGATGATCTTGCTTCCAGAAGGTACCGATCATTACTGCCGGACGACGACTACGATTCTGAGGACGACTCGTGAATTATTTACTTTTATATCCCCGAAGATGCTTTTATCTCGTTGCTCGTTTTTGACATGATTGTTCCTTTCTTTACCTTTCCAGCAGCTGTTGGCATAGCCTTGGAAACCCAATCACACTTTATAGACACGCAACGGGGAATCAACAATATATGTCGGCTAGAGAATCTGGGCGGAGTTTCGTGTGAGGGAAGGAAAGGATAGCTATTGATATGTGAGATTTCTTATACCTGTACTGTATATGCGCATAGTCTTATGGTTTGCACTCGATGATCTGGATCTTCTCTTGATCCCCATGTTGTTCACTTGCCGCGTTACGATATTTGGATATTAGGCCTGAAAGCCGCATGACTTTTAGCTATATTTAATTTGATGATTATCCACGGTAGACTATATGTGGTACGCAGCTATCCCATTGGGCATTGGGCGATATATGCACAATGCCAATTCGATATAAATAAATTAAATACCTGCGACATTCTCCTCTTTATTCTATTTTGACCCAATTTTCTTCCATTCGAGGTTGCTGATGTAAACAATGCAAACATGGGATCTCCACCACCCCACCAAAACAGACTAGCGGCCGCCGAAGAAAAATATTGAAACATCCCACTTAAACACCAATTTTTCTTCTTTTTCTTATATATTTCCCAACCTTTCTCCTCTATTTTCTCTCCTGTCTTTCCTTTCCCTCCTCATAAGATACACCATCTTTTTCTTACTTGTTAAGGTAGTTCCTTTCTTCAGACTGGCTGGGCTTCCGCATCTGCTGCCAAGGGAATTCACGTATCTAACTCAACCGTCAGCCCAATTCCCTCTCACCTATTCGAGTATCAGGACCTCAAGAGTAGTCCATCATGGACCAGCAGCGATTCTTGCAACAGCTGCAAATCGTCCTTGATCGTGAGTGCCCAGGCCTTCATGTGCCTATCCTCGTAGAGCCGTCAGGAGTAAACATTTGCTGACTTGATGAATTCGTTACGATTCCGTAGCAAATTTGGGCAGCGTCAAGGAAGCCACTGGCGCCCTGAAGAAAGAATTTTATACCCAACCAGAATCACTCCTCTTCCTTATCCAAGTCGCCACCTCCCATGATGACCAGAACCTGAGACAGCTTGCCGCTGTTGAATCGCGATCCCTCGTTAACAAGCATTGGCTCAAGATTGCCGGGGAACAGAAACCACATATTAGAGAGCAGCTGCTCCGTGCGGCTCTAGGAGAGGGTGGTCCATTAGTCCGCCACTCCTGTGCCCGTATCATTTCAGCCATTGCCAAGATTGATCTCGAGGACGGGCAATGGGCGGATCTTCCCGCTTTCCTGCTCCAGGCCGCCGTAAGCCCCAAGGCTGATGAGCGTGCGACTGGAATGTACATTCTCTTTACCATTTTGGAAACCCTGGGCGAGGGTTTCCAAGAAAAATTCAGCGACCTTTTTGCTCTGTTCGAGAAAACCATTCGCGATCCTGAGAGCGCTGAGGTTCGCATCAACACCCTTCTGTCATTGAGCAAGCTGGCGATGCACTTGGACTCGGATGAACACGAGGCGCCAGTTAAGGCTTTCCAGAATATTTTTCCCGCTATGGTTGCTGTCTTGAGAGACTCGATTGATCAGGGCGACGAGGACCGGATCATCCAAGCTTTCGAGGTTTTCCAGTCACTTCTTGGCTGTGATCCCCAATTGATGAATCCCCATTTGAAAGAGCTCGTTCTCTTCATGAACCAACTTGCTGCCAACACCGACTTGGCCGAGGATACCAGAGGCCTGGCCATTAGCTTCCTCATGGAATGCGTCAAATACCGAAAATTGAAAATCCAAGGCATGCAGATTGGCAAACAGCTTACCCTTGCTGCTCTTCAAATCGCAACCGAGCTGGATGATGCTACCGTTTATGATGATGGTGACATCACTCCAGTCAGGTCCGCATTAGATCTTTTAGACTTACTTGCACAGAGCCTCCCACCAAGCCAGGTTGTCGTGCCTCTCCTCAACGCTTTGGGGCCATACTTCAACAACAAAGACCCCAATTATCGCCGTGCAGGTATCATGGCTCTTGGCATGTGTGTCGAGGGCGCTCCCGATTTCATCAGCACTCAGATGAAAGAGATCTTTCCTGTCATCTTTCAATTGTTGAACGACACTGAGCCCAAGGTCCGTCAGGCAACCCTGCACGGTGTTTCGAGAATCGCAGATGACCTTGCCGAAGACGTCAGCAACCAACACCAGCAGCTCATGCCCCTCCTCATGAAGAACCTTGCCAGCACAATGCAGGAGTGGAAAGGTGAGGAAAACGGGCTGGTCATCGACATTATGAAGGCTGCTATTAGCGCCGTAGACTCTGTTGTTGGCAGCTTGAGTGAGATTGATGTTACACAATACTTGGTAGAGTTGGTGCCAGTTTTGCACAAGTTGATCAAACATCCAGACTTCAAGATCAAGGCTCTTACTGCCAGCGCTTTAGGATCCATTGCATCATCTGCTGGCAAGGCTTTCCTCCCATTCTTCGATGAGTCGATGCATCTCATGCAGGATTACGTCACCATTAAGGATAGCGAGGATGAACTGGAACTTCGTGCTAGTGTCACTGACGCCATGGGAGAGATGTCTACCTCTGCTGGACCAGAACACTTCAAGAACTACGTTCAGCCTTTAATGCGCGCCAGCGAGGAAGCTCTCCAACTTGGCCACTCCGGCCTGAAGGAAAGCACATATATCTTCTGGGGCTCCATGTCAAAAGTTTATGGCGAAGACTTCACTCCATTCTTGGAGGGAATAGTAAAGGGGCTTTTTACATGCCTTATACAGGAAGAAACTGATCTTGAGGTTGAGCTTAGCGATGCCGCGCGTGACCTTGTTGGTCAAGAGGTTACCATTGCTGGTCGCAAGGTTCGCGTCGCTGCCGCTGGCGACGATGAGCAGGACGTGTCCGTCCTCGATGAGTCCAACATTGAAGATCTTGATATCGATGAGGAGGACGACTGGGAAGATCTCACCACCGTGACTCCTCTCGCCCTTGAGAAGGAGATTGCAGTCGAAGTTCTTGGTGAAATTATCACCCATGCTAAGAAGGCCTTCCTTCCATACTTCGAAAAAACAATTGAGCAGATCCTTCCCCTCTGCGAGCATCCATACGAAGGTGTCCGAAAGAGCACCATCAGTACCCTTCACCGCTCATATGCTGCTCTATGGCAAGTTTGTGAGGAGTCTGGTCAGATGGAACGATGGGTCCCTGGCAAGGGGATGAGGATGGTTGAGCCTCCCAATGAACTGAAGAAGTTCACTGAAATACTGATGACTGCTACGATTAAGATGTGGACTGACGAAGAAGACAGGTACGTGCAAAAGACTTGTTTTATGTTCATGAATTTTCGCCTTGTTTTCGGGTTTTTTTTTTGCCTTTTATCTTTTTCTATGATGACACACCTTCGTAATCCCAGCTCACTCATACACACAAAATGTGTGATTGATGTAAATACGAATTCTTCCATTGTGAAGCTGAGAAAATATCTAACCACTTCTACTGCTCTTTGAGCATTCTGCTGTTTTGTTTTGTTGGATATTTACGCATTTGGAGACTGCCTTTCAATCACTAACATTATCAATTTTTCTAGGGCGACCGTTGCTGATATCAACCGCAATGTTGCCGAAAATCTCAAATATTGCGGACCGTACCTTGTCGCGGATGCCTCTGTCCTCAACAATATCGTTACCATGGTCACCACAATCATTACCAAGCAACATCCCTCTCAGCAAGATTTTGGTGTGGATGATGACGACCGTGCTGCCCTGGAAGAACTCTCTGAGTTTGACTGGGTGGTCATTGACACCGCTTTAGACGTTATCTCCGGCCTTGCCATTGCACTAGGTAGCAGCTTCCTCGGACTATGGCCTCACTTTGAACAGTCTGTTCTCCAGTACGCTGGCAGCAGTGAGCCTCTTGAAAGATCCACCGCCACTGGAGTTATTGCAGATATCATATTTGGTTTAGACGACGCCATCACACCGTTCACATCCAAGTTTCTTCAACTACTCCTGCACCGTCTTGGCGACGAGGATCTCCAGACAAAGAGCAACGCTGCCTACGCCATTGGACGACTTGTCGAGAAATCGAACGACGATGCGGAGATTACCAAAACCTATCCTACCATCTTAGAGATATTGGAGCCCTGTCTACATATCGCCGATGCTAGACTTAAAGACAATGCTTCTGGCTGCCTTAGCCGCATGATTCTGAAGCACCGTGATAACGTCCCTGTGGCTGATGTCCTTTCCGCCCTCATCGATGTCCTCCCTCTCAAGAATGACTTCGAGGAGAACGAACCCGTTTTCCGCATGATTTGCCAGTTGTGTATGATCTTCCTTTCCATTCCCCGCAGTTTACAAGAATCACATTGTAACACATTCACTAACACAATGATCAGATAAATGGGAAGACGCCACTGTCACCGGCCTAACCCCACGACTTATCCCCATCTTCCAATCTGTACTTACTGGAGAACCAAACCAACTCGACAAGGAGCGACGCGCAGAACTGATCGAGCTCGTCTCTTGGCTGAATAAGATGCAACCGGGGGTGGCTAGTTGGATAGAACAGTTGCATCAATAATTTGGTTGCCCCCACAAACCTCCCTCCTTTCCTTTTGCCATTCCCAGTAATGAAACAGCGGAAGGTGACGACTTACGACACAGCAATTACTATTTTTTTCTTCTTCTTTTATTTCAAGAAATGCATTATGATGAATGTGGATAGCAAATACCCCCTTAGCCTGCAAGTCCGCACGACGCGGATGACGGGAGTATGAAGAATGGCTTGGCATGGTCTGGCATGGAATGGATTGTGATAGTGATGGTATTGGGTAAAAAGATATAGCATTGGTGTGCCGACGGCGGCCGGAAGGAAGGAGAAATTAATTGTATACCCCCTGCAAAAGTCGTGATGGGCCGGAAAAGGCAGAGTGAACTATGAATATATCCAACGGAATACGATGTTTAATGAATTTCGAGCTACTCTCATCAAAATTTTCATCGTTTGCTCAGTTTCCAACTTATATTCATACCCGACACCAGTCGTGATGAAAACGTCTTTAGTGAGAAGTTTTATTGAACCATGCTCCCGTTCTTCATATGTAGTGAGAAGACCCCCCCCCCCAAAAATAAAAGGCCAGTGTCCAAACCGTCGCTCCCATGTCTACAATTTCACTATCCATAGTCACAGCCCAATAATCATACCTCTTGGATCTTCACAATCACCTTCCCCTTCGTATGCCTCGTCATGCTCCGCTCATAAGCCTGTACCCAAATGGAAGCAGAACAATTTAGCAAAATACTCATTCCTCTTGATAAAAAAAAGATATATAAAAGCCTAGTAGTAGACTGCTAAATACCTTCATTACACCGTCCATCTCCCAGACAGAGCCCACGACAACTCCCAACTTCCCCTCCTCAAAAAACTTGCTCACTTTCTCGATCCTATGTTTTGAGGGGCCTGTCCTGACGAGTGAGTAACCACCCGGCCCACCGCCCAGGGATCAGGGGAGAGATACAACTGCTCATCACTGTACAGAAAGTCCGCCGCAACACACCCATGAAGTCTGTGGGGCATTAGAGCACACCGATACAGAGGAATGTTTGTGGGAGGCTTGAGATGGAGCGCACGAGGTAGGCAGCGCTATGCGTGTAGAGGTCCTGGACGCTGATGGTGTCAAAGATGAGGTCGAAAGGACCATTAGCGCTGTCGTGGGAGTGGTGCGTTACGGGATGGGAATGTAAAGGGTCGTGGGTGGTGTAGTGGATGACCTATTTTTGATAATATATAACGATAGTTACCCACTCACACACATCTTGGGTACTCGTCCCCACATATATATCTTCTTTTTTCTTTTGTCGTCTCGATAACTACGCACTTCATCCACCCTTACCCCCTTAACTGCTGCCTCACTGTTCACTGAACAAACCGCCACAACCCTCCCCGTCACCCCCACAATATCCTTCACGAGTTGTATAGTCATCAACCCGGTCCCGGAGCTACCTCCATTAACTAGTACCCTATCCCCCTTTTTCACCCGGGTCCTTGTCACAAGATTCATTGCCGTACAAGCCACAGCTGCCAACCCCGACGCCTCGGCAAAGGATATATTATCCGGTTTCCGAATCAAGCTCTCCGCCGTTGCAATGACGTATTCTGCTAAGGCACACGGCCTTTACGAACCGCCTCAAAGATGCGATCATTCATGCCCAGCACGGGAGCGCCGGGTGGGAACTCTGCTCGGAGAGCCGGCTTTGCATTGACAGAAAGAGCGACGACGATACCTGAGAAGTCGAATTCTGGGATCGTCGGGGGTATCTTTTGGAGTAGGATGGTTAGATAATAGGACATGATCATACGCATCGTGGGATTCCCGGAGGCATGTGAGACCTTTACGAGGACCTCAGGAGGGCCGAGTGTTGAGAGGGACGGAAAGGGTTGGTCCGTGGAAAAAAATTGAGGACTTCAAAGGATGTGAGCCAGGCCGCGAGTAGGTTAGCACGCCCGCTTTGTTAGCGGGAGGGGGTGCAGGTTTATCAAAAGGGCTTCCACGAGCTTGTGGCATCATGGCTAGAGAGCTCTATATGTTGTCACCTCTTTCTCTCGCTGGTGATTTGTTTGGAAATCTGTAGGCATTTTACTTGTTTTCACAGAAGACCCCGGTGACTCCCACAATGAAGAGAATCTGAACATGGGATGTCCTTGAAAACAGAGTACCCGTTCTCAAATAAATAAATAAATAAAAATAAAAAATGGTGCTCGGGGATATAATTGCTCCGTTCAGTGAAATGGATTGTCTGTGGACATCGAATATGATATGCAGACGATGTCCAATTTTTTTTTAATAAAAAAAGAGCTCTTTTGTGCTAAGTGAAGGACATTCCTTAGTGTTATTGCGCGGCAGACAGGCTTTCGGCGTTGATAACAAGTCATCTCGGTCTGAGTTAGCAGAGTGGAGGTTGGGGATAGAAAGTCAACGTCTTGATGAATAAATGACACGTCTACCAGGGGGTTGGTCAGTTAGTTGAGCAATTCAGGGGTTCGGCGCCGAAAAAATAGGGGGGGCTTCTTTAACTATGACCAAGAAACCAACCAAACCAATATCAATCACAGCACAATATGAATGTAATTCCTCCCGCAATTATCCATAACACCGGATGCCAGGCAGCGATCTATCACAGGATCTACTACACATCTACCACAACTAGTTACCTGTTACGTATTTGATGCGTGATCCGTGTTTGGTTACCACGATGTCATCACCCGCCGCTGGGGCTGACCAGCCCGTCAAGAATATCTCTTGCTAGAGCACACGCACCGAAGGGTAGTCAGGACAGCTCATGAGCCTGGTCTTCTTCTGTCCCATGCAATTCTATCTGCACCAGCCTTAACGCCTGCAGGATCCGGCGCATCAGGCCCCTAGCCGAAGCGCTCCCAGCATCTCCATGACAAACAGCCCGAATATGCTGATTCCATGTGAGAGAGGTCTTCCGTGATGCATGGCAGCCCCTGGTTTACCGCAATTGGGTGATTTCGATTCATCGAGGAAAGGACCAGAAATTTCCGAAGCATTGGAATTTACGCTGGTCGCAGAGAAAATAAGCCATCCGAAGAAGACCGCGGATAGCAGGCATCGTTCGTTTTCAGGCGCCCATGTTCCAGTGACCAGGAGCCAAAAACTTGTTTTATTACAAACGGGAGCATCCTTAGCCAGGTCTTCTTGAAAATTGAAATCGCACAGAAATTCTTACAGAAGGTGAAGTAAAAAGGGCCCGCACAAGGATTCTAACAAACAGCTGATGGAAATGACATTAGCCAACTACCTAAGGAGCTACAAAGTCATTTGGGTGCTTCGATAGTTAAAACTATCTCATTCTGCTTAACCTCGGAAGGTCGGGCCCGCTTCCTCTGTCTTCCTTCGGTGAAAGATTGTGTTTGTTCTGTTTTTAAAGAAAAGTTCAGGATATCCAGGTTCTGTCACTTGTTGATACAAAATATATCTCCTGTGCAGAGAAATCGTGGGGTTTTGCTGTTTACATCCCCATCACCATTCCTCATCCGTGCAAAATATGGGAAGATCTGGAGCAACCGAAAGAAACATCCTGCAGGTATTCTGGGATCAGGCTCTCTTTTGTTTCCTTTTCCCGATCTTTGGCAATCAATCAATCTATACCCCCCACCGTCCAACTCTCTATCTATTCCCTCATGGTATTTTGCCATCCATGATTAAATATGTGCCGACTTCAAATCATAGTGTTCCAATTGCTCCTGGGTTTTACGAGCCAAACAAACAATGGCCTCCATTGGAGTCAAAGACTCGCAGTTGCTGTTGTCCGAACCAGAAGGACTACATTTCCCGCAGAACAGCTAACCAGAAAGTTTCGTAAGATCTCAACTGGAAGAGCAATCAAAATTTACTGCTCTAAGCTCAACATCGCCTACAAAGAGGTCGCACTGAAGGATAGCTCCACCAAGGCCCAAACTGAGCCATGTCTGCATGTCCCACAGCCAACCTTGCACTTTGTCACTCCCCCGTCAGCCTCTGAAACTGGGCCGATACTGCTGTATTTTCATGGAGGGGGATACGTCAACCCCCTTCAAGCGCCCGGTCACATGCCTTTCGCTCTACGGTGTGCCGCAGCATGTAAAGCCAAAGAAGTAGTCTTTCTCGAGTTCTCTCTGGCTCCAGAACATCCGTATCCGTCGCAACTCGTTCAGGCCGTGGCTCCTCTTCGATATTTACTAAACGAGCTCTCCCTTCGGGCTGACGACATTATAATCGCGGGCGACAGCGCGGGTGGCAACTTGACAGGGTCGTTACTAACGCACATAGCTAAGCCGTCACCCTTATGCGGCACCACTAGACCTTGCTGGCCGCCAACTAGAAGCTGTGTTGTTTGTGAGTCCCTGGGTTATATTGGGAACCGATCAAGGCAGCTATCGTACGAATCATGGGAGGGATTTTCTCACCCTGGCACAGGAGAATTGGTTTAAGGCGCGGTGGAATGCTAATGGGATTGCCAATGAGGAAGAGGTATGGGCAAATCTACGTGAAGGGGAGGGTGCCACGGATGTTTGGAATGGGGTGTTTCCATCCTCCGGGGAGTCACAGGGCCTGGTTAAGAAGGCGATGGTCACAGTCGGCACAGCGGAAGTTTTGCTGGACAGTTGCCGGTTATTTGCTAGAAACTGCGTGAAGGCAGAGACGGTTGTCGCTCAGCGGGAAACTGACTGGAGTGTCTTCCATGGAAAGGATTTCGTTTTTGCAGAGTGTGAGGGTGCGGTCCATATCCAACCTGCGCTTGACGTTGCGGTGAAATACTATGAGGGATATATGATGCAGGCAGCTCTATCGCGGCTGAAAGCGTATGATGTTTGATTAATGTGGGGCCTGGCTCTGGTATTGATCACGTAGGATAACTAGCTGTTTCCCGTCAATATATATTTTCTCGGACGCCTCCTTGTCCCTTTTCATGTTTCCATTGTCTCAAGGGGATCTTATAAGAACAGTGTTAGCCTGAACCAATTTTGTAAAGACTGTGACACTCTATGCTGTGAACAATGCCTCCTGGCAATATCACGTTTGCAGGTGGTAAATAAAGTCAACTTATGCCAAAACCAAAGGTTGGTAAATAAAAGTCAACAATGCGTTAACTATGGGTGACGTCATCAGAGGCATATTAACTATTTATAGATCAAACATTTGACGCCGCATGATTTTGGTAAAGCTCCAGTTCACAGCAATATATGGAGTTTCAACAAGCTGGAATTTTGCTCGCTCAAACCAATTCTGGAACCAAAATGAAAGTATACATATGAAGACATCTAGCCCCTCCCTTACAGAGATCTCATGCCCATATCCCTCCCTCCTCCCTCACCCTAGGAGGAATCATCAGCAACCTCGCGCGTCCACGCATCTCTTAAGCTCTCACTGACGCGAACCTCTGATCAAAGTTACTCTCATCTATCTACTGAACCCTCACGACGGCCAACCTTCTCCTCCAGCAACAACATGGCTTTCTCCGCTGGCTCTCAACTCGTCAACTGCACGCTTCCCTCGTCTGGCTCCTCCGCGTCATCAACTGTGAGCAAACCCATCAAGGGAGCGACCAAGCCGTGCTTGAGCTGCGGGTGCGGTGACGAAGACTGCGACTGTTTTGTCTGTGTAGTTATGTGAAGATGAGTTTGGCGCTCTTTATACGACTTTTATGTTATGGCGTCGCTGCGGGAGATGGCGATTCAATTTTTGATGACTTCTTGACGCTGGATAAGGCGTTAGGCTGAATTTTCCTGTCTCTTTTCCTCCCCGATGAAGCGAGATTAGCCCCGGTTCAGCAGAAAGGATTCGCAGAAACGGCTGTGTCATTTTGTTTAGTTTCACATCTGTTTATGTCTAGCGGTTATTGTGTTTATTTGTTTATTTTGTGCTATTACTCAAGCAGGTGAGGATGGGCATCTGCTTAAATTGGGGGTGTCTAATGGATTATGAGGTGATTGCGGCCAAGTGTGATATATGACATGAATCTCCTGTCTAATAATATATGAATTGTATTTTCCACTTCAGCTGCCTCCCACCGTATTCAAAAAAATAAAAATAAAAATAAAAATAAAAATAAATAAAAATAAAAAATATGCTGAAAAAGAATTAGAGTAAACAAAATAACAATCTAAATGCTAAGCTAAATAGGAATCCAAGCCCTTCCAGAATGACACAGACGCGAAAAAAAAAAGCGGGGAAGTAAATAAAAAGGAGAGGAAGACAGTAAAGTCTTCAATTACCACCAGCAGCTCCCATTATAACAAGCGTCTGTAAAGCCCTCCGGCGATCGATCTCCTTCTTCAGCATCAAGAGACAAGTAGTCACGACCAGCGCCTCATCCATGACTTCGAATGCATTCCGATCAAACACCAGCTCCCCGCCATTCCCTGCTGTGCACATCGACGTCTTCGCTGGCATTGTTTGTTCATTTCGTAGAAGATGCGCGACTCTCCTGCGGCCCGCAATTTCAATTTTTTCCAGCACCATGAGCTGTTGCTTCTTTCCATCCGGACCGCGCTCCTTGACATACCTCCATTCGAACGCAGATCCATCGGGCGTAGCGAAGTTTGTTGTTCGTGAAATCCACTTTCCCGTGACTTTGATCTCTGAAGACGCCTTTTCAGACTCGGCGGAACGACGAATGATGGGCGCCTTATTTGGTCCAAAAAAATACTCTGTGGAGATAAGGTTGCCGCCCTGGGGCGATGAAAGAGTGCAATTCCCTGACCAGCGCTTCTCACGTGTGGAAATGAATGCGAGTGATCCGTCTGGGTTGCTGATGTGGATTTCTAGCTGTGAAACCGGTGTGGGAAGGCGAAAAAGTTCTTTTCCACGGGCGTCAATGAAAAGTGAGGGCCCCGGTGTGAAGGACGATGATGTGTTAAAAAGAGTCTCGGCAGTGTTAACTGAGTGGATTGAAGTTGCGGCAGAACCCTTGAGGATTTCTATATCCTTCTCTGAAAAGCCCTTGTCTGCAACGGAGTGATCTGATGCCATCGTAGGAAAACGGAAGAAGGTAGCTAGCTCTGTGAAGAGTTGGTCTCTGATAGAATACCTAGTGTATTTGTTACTAGAGAGATAGCGGATAGCTGATTATGCGTGAGGTGATTATGAGGAGAACAGCAATTCCAAAATCCATCTTCTGGCGGAGCATGAGGGATCTTAAAATACCAGTCCATGTCAACCACGCCGACAAATAATCTTCAGAAAGTCAATGTAGCGCCTAACATGACATGCTGGTCAGCCTCGCCGTCCTGACCAGGCGGATAGCTCCGTAGCACTCCCTCCACGTCTACATGGGGCTGTGGTCTGAGGCGCAGGAAGAATCGTGTGAGGAAACTTGTCGTATCTCGTATAGGTAAATCGCATTTCGGCCGCTAATTCACTAACAAACCAGTCAAACCAGTCAAACCAGTCAAACCAGTTAGTTAGTTACTCGTCGATGAATTAAGCTATTTCCAAATAGGGAAAGAGCTCGTAACGGATCCCCAAACCTTAAAAAAGTGTGGGGAAGCGGATGATGTAATCACTTCGTCTGTGGCTCTTCCGCGGGTGTCGAACGTTGTTTCGAGCGTATTTTGCGCCATGAACCCTGGTATTTTGGTCTCTGGTCTCACATTTGAAGGCGAAAGTAGTGGAGCAAGCCGTGAATATCAATAATCTACCGAATTCCATGGGGAGAAGGGCGCTGTACGCGCCAACTACCATCAGATTTACACCGTGTTGGGTTGCGACCAGGTTGTGAATTAGCTCTAACATCATATTGGTGTCGGTTTTTGATAGTGCTGAAACAGTCGTTGAATATCTTGCCAATTGCGAGCTGTCAGCTTGAGTGCTAGGTCCTAAAGATTGGTGGATAGTTGTCGACGTTGCTGTCCTTAAGCACGGCATGCCGCTATCCCAGTTAGTATCGTTAAAACAACGAAAATTCGAAACCACAAAGGCAGCTGTGTGTTCAATGGCACTGTTCAAGTTCCCTTTGAGGTTGGTGCGCATACTTTTTATCTTTCTGCTAGCTCTTTTTGCCCTACGGCGGTTCCTACCAAATACATCATCATACGACATTGAACACTGCCGCTCTTACTGGTCTCCTTTCTTCAACCTGCAGACAATTTGCCCACAATGGGCGCAAATGGCAGTTATTCTGGGAGGTGCAAAAGTACCATCCGTAACTATTCGTCAAGGCACCGTCATTGGTAGGGTTCTGCGACACAACCTGCCACAGTCGGTGGAAGCGTTTCTTGGGGTTCCATATGCTCTTCCTCCAACCGGCAAAAGAAGATTCATGCCACCGATTCCTGTCAATTCATCGGAGGATGTTATTGATGCCACTAGCTGTGGGAATAGGTAAGTGATAGTTTGACCCTAGCTGTTTTGAGTTTTGGAAGCTCAAACTCGAAACCTTGGCTAGGTTCTAACTGAGGTGCTAGGTGCCCATCTTCCCCTCTTATGCCACTCGATGGATGGTCTGAAAATTGTTTAAACGTGAATATATTCCGTCCACAAACACGAGATGCGACTGAGAAACTACCGGTCGCAGTATATTTCCATGGTGGTGCTTTTAACCTTGGCAGTGGTAGGTTTATGCACTTCATTCAACACACTTAAACCGTCCGGAACTCGAATCAGGCTTACGTCAAAATAGGGGGGAGCCACAACTCTGCATCCATGACGGCATGGTCCGAAAAGCCTTATATTGCAGTGAATTTTAATTACAGGTGAGGCTTCTCCTCGACTTCTGTATTCTGCCGTGAGCTGAAACATGTAAAGACTTGGGGCATTTGGCTTTCTGTCATCGGAGCTTGCAGCAAAGGATGGGGCCCTCAATGTGGGCCTGCGTGACCAGATCCTCCTGTTGAAGTGGGTTCAAGAGAACATCGGAGCATTTGGAGGAGATCCGAATCAAGTCACCTTATTTGGATTGTCCGCTGGAGCACATTCTGTAAGAAATCAACGTATTCAAACCCTGCCCTCCGCTAACGTCACCAGATTGGCCATCTTGTCATGCTTCACAACGAATCAGCACCACCCATATTCCACCGTGTGATGATAGAATCAGGTGCCACAACTTCCCGCGCCGTTTACCCCTACAACAGCAAACTCCATGAATACCAATTCACAGAATTCCTCGTCGAAGCCGGCTGCTCTAACCTCACAGAACAAGAGACCTTCCCATGCCTACGTGGCAAGCCCGCGATAGCCATCGCCCGGGCCTCATCCAGGATATTCTCTCGCTACGAACCTTCAAACCGCTGGGCATTCCAACCAGTCATCGACGGCAATATCATTAAACAAGCTCCAATCCGCGGCTGGGAATCCGGCAAGTGGAATAAAGTCCCCATTCTGACCGGCTACAACACGAACGAAGGAGCCCCTTTCGTGCCCTCTGGAATGTCCAAGTCTGAAGAATTCATCGAATTCTTCCGCACGCTTATCCCCGCCATGCCCGAATCGGACCTGCAGAGACTCGACAAAATATATCCAGATCCACTAAAAGATCCATCCTCTCCCTACGTAGAGATGCGAAATATTGAAGTTGGTTCTCAGTTCAAACGAGCAGAGGCCGCCTACGGCCATTTCGCATACATATGTCCCATACGACAAACAGCTCACCACGCATCCAGCGGCCAGAAGGCACCTGTCTTTCTGTACCACTGGGCTCTGATCAAGACTGTCAAGGGTGGTGCAAGCCATGGAGACCAGGTCGAGTACGAAACCTATAGCCCCGCCGTGCGGAAGATTTCTGATGCGCAGGATGAAATGGCCGGGACGCTGCATGCGTATTTCACGTCCTTCATCACCACTGGTGACCCTAATGCAGTTCCAGGTAGATTTCCGAATCGGCCTGTGTGGAAGGCATTTGGTGGGGGATGGTGGAAGAAGAACAGGACTCTCATGTTGTTTGGAGATGGAAATGATGAGAGAGCTGGGGGCAATGGGGTGGGGATAATGGCGCAGGTGGTCGACGATGATTGGAGTCAGGAGGAATGCGAGTTTTGGTCGGAAAGGAGTATAATGACAGAATCTTGATGATCGGAACATTTATTTTTTATTTTTTATTATTTATTATTTATTATTTATTTTTATTTTTATTTTGGTTTTTGGGCAGCATATAAATGTTGGATGGTGTTTCGAGCTTTTTTTTAAAGGGGTGCGCATGATCTATGTATTATATAGTTAAACAAACATCTAGGTATGGTTATTAACTATACCCTCGTCTGTCTATTCGTTATCACGAATCCCAACATCTTCTCTCACCACCAATTTCTAAATGACACTGTTATTTCCCCCGTTCCCCATTTCCTATCCAACTTCGGCGGATTCCCTCAAATCTTTCATCTAAACAATTTGCCAAACCAGCGGACCAACCCCAATCTAGCTCAATCTAATTAGGCCAACCGCTTCACAAAGCCCCATGCGCTTGTACCTTGACCCACTTACCCTTACCCATCAGCAAGGTGGTGAGAACCGCTGCGCAGCTAACTGTTAAGTCGCTAACACCAATCTACCCTAGCGCTTGTCCAGGAATTAAAAGGTCACATCCTAGAGCGACCATCTCCGTTACCAAACGACAGGCATTCGCATTCACATCACTCCCATCAGTAGTCCATTCGCGTCCCTTCTTGGAACTATTTTTCTCAATCTCTTGTTTGGTGCTATTTGGCTTCGTATCTTGATTTGCGGACGAAGATGCCGGCCCCAATAACTGCCAGGTAATCCCCACAATGCCAAAACCATGGGGTAGAACCAGAGCTTATAGCTTTCAAGAAGAACTTGTCCGGCCCAGGGGCAGGGATATATATTTAGTTCGTCGAACTGGTGACAGTTTGGTTATTGGCCATAAGCCTATGATTTATCAAATTACCCTTGAATTATATGCATAAGGGGAGAGTGTCAAATTCATGGAATTTGACAAAGAGATATGGCCGGGAATATTTGATGTCGCAGCATTCTCCGCAGGAATTTTTCTTCATTGGAAAGGGTTGGGCGTCGTGTTATAGAGGACTTACTGCTAGCTTCCGCTGTTCGTACCAAAAAGCAAGCAGGGAACTACATCCCATATCCAGGTTCCTGGGTTATAAATGTTTAAGTTTTGCACCCGTCTCCACCGCTTCTAGAAGTGGAATTTTGGGGGGACAAAAAGAATGCAATACTATCGTGGAGGTGTCATGAAAAGAAGAAAGCAAATACTACATAGTCTAGCAAATCTTCCAAAGTTCTCTAAAACACCCCGCATCAAAGCTCTACCGCCCCTTTCCACCAGAAATATCCTGTCCCAGCCTGTATCCACCCACTTTCTCCCATTCAACCTTCTGTCTCGTTATAGGCAATTGCCTGCGCAAACCCTTAAACGCGCCCTCAGATAATCTGCTAAAAGCATCGCTAAGTTCGAGCTGCTGCGCCTGTTCAGCAGCTGCGATTTGTTTGATAATCGTTTCCGCTGAAGAGTTTGGAGAGAGTGATATGGATACGGGTTTCTTGGTATTGAGGGATACGTTCCCGTCTTCGTAATAATGGACGTTTATGTGAATGGTGCCCGTTACGGAGTCCGCAGAGGGCATAGGAATGGTATAAATGGCTCGATAGCGGCCGTTCCTAGTAATGGTGTAAGCTGCTGTTTACTTTTGGTGAACTGTATATGTCCCAATACTTTGATACATTGTCATCCACGTTGGCGGGATACGCTGCTTAACAGGAACTGGAAAGGAGCATACCAGAAATTGTTCGGGGAGTATTTATTCGCAACCAACATGATGGCAACAGCAGTGTCATTGCCCGTAGGGTACACGCCGTACGAGCAGCTTGGATAATGCTCTTTCGCATGCGCGGAAAGTGATTTAAAGAGGGACTTACTAAACAATCGTTAGAAGTTAATATATCCAGAGCAAATTACACCAAATGTAATTGAAATAAGGAATCGTACATAAAATCGGCATGCTGCGAGTCAAGGACATATGATTGTGGTGAGGACGCGGTCTTTACGACATGAGACAGTTAGTCAAATGAACGTTCAGAAATCTAAGGCCTCCGTAGCAGCACTGAGGTAGGGGTATACACTAGATATACCTGCGTGACGTGATCGAATGTAAATGACGTCTGGCTCTGTACGTCGAAGTATCTGTCGTCGCCAAGTTTATTATACCCACTAACTATGACCTATAATTGGCAGACTATCAGTAGCCATTCAAACAAGAAACCCACCGCCGCGGAAAGCAGTGATTCCGATTTCCCAGGTGAGTTTGCGGTATATGTATGTACCTCTTCGCTACTACCGGGGAGCTTCACAGTCGCGAGTTGTTCCTCGTTGTATTTCTCGAAAGCAGGCGCAAGGGACGAGATCAGCCCGGGCCCCTCAGGTGTTAAATTTTTGATAGCTGCAAGTTTCGGCAAAATATAGCCAGATCAGTGGTCTGAAAAGCCGGGAGATGGGGCGAGAGGTTCAAGGAAAACGGTATGGGGACATAGGGGTAAGAATGCGATAGAGCTAGGTACCTGCAACAACATCTGAGAGCTATCTCTAACATTAGAACACAATACGAATAAAAAGCTGACATATCTATTATCATTCATACCTCTCCCGGAGGAGCACCTCTAATGAACGAGGATGCAATCTCCATGCTGGACGGCATTGCGGTGCTCCGCGATTAGGACGGCGGTGGGCCAGAATGGTCCAATTGAAAGATGAAAATATTCCTGGTATAGAAAGCGGGGCTTGAATACAGCAATAACAAAATTGTTGACTGAAAAGATTGACTAGCTAGCTCTACATTCAAATGGTTGGGAGAGAAAAATGCGCGGAGAGAGTTGACAGATGGCGAAGCTCCCCGCCTTGTCTCGAAGTTGGGCGCGTGAAACGCTAAAATTGACGCCGATTAATAAACGCGATAGGCGCTATCTATAACCGGTCTTATTGTTGCCTTTCTGAGAGTCCTTTTCCAGGGAAAATTCTTGATCTGAGGTCCTTCTTAGACAACGAAAATTGTTTAGCTCTCTATATCTGCTGGTTAAATAAAAGGATTCTCGTAGTTATTTAGCCGTGGAAATAAAGAGTTAAACAGCAATTCAGTAAAGATTCATTGAAACAAATTGTCCAGGAATAAACAGGCTGAGAGAACGAGAAACCATGACATGCAACATAAGGGAAAAGAGAAAAACCTATGTCACGCCTCCGCTAAAGGAAATCCATAGCTACATTGAGAAGAGTTTAAAAAAAAAAAAAAAAAAAAAAAAAGGAAGAAGAAGAAGAAGAAGAAAAGGATGGCACAAAGGAAAAAGAAAATGGAAAGCTAAGAGACACAAAAACTGGCACCCATTTCATTCATTCAATCAATCAATCAATCAATGCTCATATTCATCAACCCATCGTTCGTCTCATTCATCCCCTGCATCCCAATCCGTTTTATTATCCCAGACTCATTTCCCCGCCCTCCCTTCCCAGGAGCAGCAGAAGACGAAGCCGAGTTTCCAGCCTTTGATGGCTGCTGTTCCCTCTGCAAAGAGCCTGACTGAGACGCAACTGGACTATTCTGCAAACTCACACCAGGTGAAACAGCACGCCTCTTCAACATGGTAAGATTAAGCATCTCATCGCGCCTGCGCTTGTTGTTTGGGCGGGAGGCCTCAGCTTCGACACGTGAAGGGACAAGAACGGGTTGTGAGGGGGTCTGCATATTATTATTTTGTTGGTCAACTGGAAAAGGGGGAAATGCAGATGGTGGAGTCCGCATCAACATGTCTTCGGTAGCGGTAAGCTGTTGTGCTGCTGGTGGTGGAGTCTGGAAACGGCCACCATACGTATCCAGAAGGCCTATCCCGCGGGAAGTGTGTGTTGGTTGACGGTCGTAGCTAGTCGATGATTGCCCTGCTGCGGCCAAGCTGGCAAGAAGACCGTCTTTGCTGGCCACAATGGACAGTTCCTTGTGTTCAGAGACCTCTGGGGTTGTTAATGATGGGGATAGAGGTGGTAAGTCACCGTCGCTTTCGCGAACTTGGCGGATAACTTCAGCTTCACGCTGTGCTTCAAAATCAATGGGAGCAACTTCCTCAAGCAGAGCTGCCCGGATGCGGTCAAAGTTTTTCGGTTTTGGCTGTTGGCAGCACTGTTAGTGGATGGCTCTGCGTAAAATCAATTTTCTTTATATATCAAGGCAAAATTTACCAGTAAATTCCCTCCTCTCGTTACCGGACGCCGAATTACACCATGTCGTCCGCCTTCTATGTTGGAACATCCGGCTAAGGAGCTGGATGGGCTACTAATTCCTCCTTGCCGATTATCATCATCGCTTACGTCTGATAAGCGAAGATCGCTAGTGCCAAGGCTTAGACTTTCCCGTCGCGATTTGACTTCACTCATTGACATTTCCCTGGAGAAGTAGCAAGTGGCCGAACTTTCGATGCTCTTTAAGGCTGGTGGTGAGATGGGTCCGGGACTGGGTTTCGCACTGTTCCCACTAGTGCTGGATGAACTATGTCTGCTTCTGCGAAATCTCGCGCGTTGAAAGCTGAGGAGACTGGTTTTAGCAGCAGAAAGCCCACCAATCCAATCAGCACTGGGATTTTGAGTTGTGCTGGGAGAAAATGGGTTCGAGAATCCATTTCCCGCACGAGCACCTTGCGGGGTCATCAGGATGGGGTCTTCCCTATCAGCCATATGGACGGATTCATCGTCATCGTCTTCGCTACTGGTGGAAGTATCTGACTCAAACATGTTGACGCTGCTCACGGAGCTGGATATGGCGGGTCTGTCGCCATGGGTGATCGGTTGCCAGAGGCCACCAGACATGTTTGGAGAACCCATCCCAGTTGAATTAACCGTACCCCGACGAAGAGGTATCGCTACCCCACGACCAACAACAACTGGAGAGGAGTCAGGAGATGATTCCGCTAGAGTTGAGTGGTGGAGGTTAGTACATGCACGTGAAAAATCCAGTCCCCTCGATCGTCGAGGTAAAACAGAAGCTGGGGAGCCATAAATGTGTGACGAATCGAGTTTCGGGGAGAGGGGAACTCGGCTTCCTCCAGCTATAGGGCTCCCAGTTATTCTCGCAGGCATCTGAAGTGACAAGCCATGTGTAGGATAATCGGATCTCTGGGGAGTTGCTGGACCCCTAGCTGTGACTGCACTATCATCCTTCGTCCGTTGGACATTTAACGGGTTTGGCGATGCGGAGGAAGGAGTTCGTGTAGATCCATCTGAAAGAGAGCGAGGTTTTACGGGAGAGCGACTGGTAGTTGGAGTCGACATTACAGGCTCCAACAATTCTGTTTTGCCCTCCAAGCCAGTTAATTTTGGTCTTAGTTGCTCTGTTAAATGGCTCCCAGATGGTGTGGCGGAGGCAGGATAGGAGGGTCTAGTTTGCGCCGAAGCTATGATGATTATATTTCCGTTGAATATGATAAATTGGCGTGGGGAGGAGAAACCCCTGGAGTCGCGCCCAAATTGCGTAGTTTTTGAGATATGACGCGAGGAAAAGCTGTTGGAGGATCGAGTATGAGAATTGTCCCTATGCCAGCGGAAAGGAGGTTATCAGGCTAAGTTTCGACGTTTGACGGCCATGGTTAACAGAAGTAAACTGCAACGTGAAAATTCATTTTCAGTGTTTCCCATCCACAGTACGTGAAGTAGACCACTGGAAGCAATGGCAATCAGAATCGACGGGGTTGGGGACGTTCAAGAAAAATCGCGCTCACGGATACGGGCGGGGGAAAGTTGACCGGGACGTTGAACGTTCAACGGTTGGTTAATGAATAACTGGTGGCAATGACGTAACGAAACTTCAGGTCACATGATTCAGCAAACAGAGCAAACAGAGCCTGGGCAAACCTCAGGATCTCAGGGGGTATTTCAGCCAATCACAGCGCCCCATCATGCCCCATCCCTTTAGGCTTCAATTTAGTTAAATAGGCTTCAATCTATGTCAGGGGCTTATAATAACCCCAGAGCAAGACGCATGCATTGATAGTGTCTCAATAGCGCTAAAGCGTAGCCTGAATATCGTGGAGGTTTAGGGAATAGCCTTTATAGAGACTAAGCAGAAAAAGAAGAATGCGACAGAGCAGAAGACTGTGAAGTGAAAGACTGCTGACCAGACCTGCTCACTCTCTAAATGTCAGTGAAATCAGACTTCTCTCACTAAATCCCATCCGTCTACCCCTATACAAACCTTCTTAGTAGAAAATGTAGTGGATTCAACTTCCACTGGTCTTTCTAGCACTCTTTTATCAAATTTTCTATCTCAATCATATTCTCACCACTCAGGTTGTATCATCAAGCTCAACACTTGTTATTTTTCTTAATTATTCTAATATCTATTCTCTTAGGAACTATATTCTTTAATATTTAATAGCTAATACAATTTCTATTCATAGTTGTTGAGAAATTCATTGAACTAGTAGGAAAAGCGATTTGTAGTTGGGGTGCTCATCGAGTGATGGAATATCACTATTTTCTTGACAGCTGCGAAATATTCCATCCCAATGTGTGAATTTTAACAGCAAAGCAATAGCACCGCGACCTCCATTATCTAATCACTTTAACATCCAAACAAAGATATCGCGTCATCATATGCCTTGATAATTGGATTGTATAAGTGGTTCAGGTCTTGTGGGGTACCAATGATGATTCCTTTGTCATTGTATGGAAAGAGAATGTCTTGTAGGGCCTGGCAAAGTGGTACAACTCCATGCAATTTTGAAGGGAACTCCCTCAAAATTAATCCAAATCCAAGGTTTTCAGCTTTGTTCATATGAACATACTTGGTGTTTGCAATGTCCTCATAGTTGCCAGTATACCAGGCACGAAGTTTACTATACCTAGAATGATTCCCCCAGCCATTACGGGCGCACTTCCAGATAAGCACGTAGAAAAATGATTCAAGATCATGCTGATAGGTATGGTCGATATTAAGAAGAACCTCAATTGCCATGAACTCCATTGTGCCAATCTGATAGTGTGCACCACTTTGCTCACTTCCAACTTCTTTGGCAAGGTCCAGATCAATTAGCATGCCAGAGTGACCACCTGTTTTTTCAGAATTGGTTATTATTATATTGTTCTCTGAAATATCCCGATGAAGAATGTTCTCATCCAGGTAAAGAGACTGGTGCACCTTTATTGCATCGCGAAGCGCTGTGAAAAACTCCAAGGGTGATCTGTAGTCATAGATTGGCCGGCTAGCAGGTGAGATCACTAGACACTAAAGAACATGGTTGTCATAGAGTTCCTCATCATTCCTGTCAAAGAGGCTTCGCTTGTGTGCTGACTGAATGGAGAAAGCTAGTCCATTCTCCTCCTGGGTGTGGCTTGATGATTGATTGATGGAATGCAATTGTTTGAATGTCTGCAGTCCTTTGTCTGAAAATCTGTGCTTCCTGGATGACAACTTTCGATGGATATCTAAGCAACAGGGCTCAGTGAGCGGCTGAGATTGATGAAATGAGGAGGTTGTGCTGGGGGCTGAGCTTTTGAAGTCATGGCGCTGCTTGCGGTTGAAGGTCAGGCCGCAGCACATGTCAGCAATACTAGTGATGGCACCATGGCCAATTATTCTGGCGACCCCCAGACATTCCTCTGATCTGCCAGCTTGAGGAGTGCCACCTCTGACCGCCTCTTGTCTGAAACCCATGAGAATTTGGCTACACCCTCCACTTGTCCATCATTTGCGAGAAAACATGTGGTTCCATGACACACGATGGCACACTGATAGGAAAGCATTTTACCCAGCATCACCTTTTTTTCCTCTGAGTTCCCAGGCTCTTTGATGACTATTGATTTGTTGCCATTTCTAGCAATAAAAATGTCCAGTCCCAGCTCCTCATCACTCATCATGGTGTAGCCCACAAGCACTTGAAAGAACCATTTTGAGTCCGTGTAGACATCAATGATGCCTGAGCTGTAGGGGCCTGAGCGGTCAAACACCCACACCTCCATCTTGGTTCCACAGACAGTGAACGCGTGAATGAACCGCCGGGTAGGCTGCGCAGCAAAAACCTCATGCACACAGCAGCTGATCTGCAGCAGTGTGGCTTTGGTCCTGATCTCCTTCTTAGATTTTTTGAGCTCATCAATCACCAGGATGTCTCTCCAGTTGTGTTTGTTAAGTGAGAGGCTCCCACCTCTAGCTTGCAAAAGAAGGTTGACTTGTTGTTCCATCTTTGAACCAGTAAGATCTGCTTTGCTCACTGTGGTGTAGTAGATGCTGCGTGATTCTGAAAAAGGTCTTCTGGAAGACAAAACCACCAGGTGAGGACATCATTCTGTGTAGGAGGATCAGGGAAACTGGGCCCAATTACCATTACTGTCTGGGGCCAGAACATGTTGACAGATGGCATCTGCTTTGCCACTCCAGTCCTTCTCCTCAAAGTATTTGTCAAAGAAGCCCTCGACATCTTGGAATGTACAGTCATGTATCTCCTCAAAGATTCTTGAATTCACCAACTCATGTGTCTGCTCAGAACCTTTCTGTGATGATGAGTTGGATGTGACTGGTGTGCCATCAAAGAAGGGGGGGATGCTCATTGGAGGAGTTGTTTGAGAGAAGTTGTCAATGAGACTAAATACAGCTGACCAGATGTCGATGTTCCATTTTTCAACACTCTGGAGTTCAATGTCTGGTGGTCTTTGGATGACCAGGCATATCAGCAGGCTATACTCATCGTACATGAAGTTTCCTTTTGCCTTTTGGAGGCGATTGACTAAGCGTGCTAGATCAGACGCCATATTTCCATCACTCATCTGTGAGTGAAGGCTGTGAGCTGCATCCTCTCTCTGTAAAGCAGAGAGGAGTCTTGAAATCGCCCATTGATAGAGTTGGTCAAGGCTATCAACAGCGTCATTGTGGGAATTTAGACACAACTCATAGATTTTCTCAGCTTCCTGAAGCATGCCTTGTAAATGATCAACTGAGTTGGTTAGAGGATGGTTCTTGATAATGTTGTGATCTTCTTGTGAAAGTCCCGCCATTTTGACGGTATCAAAAGACCGTTAAGTTGGTATAAGGTTAACTAGAAGCTAAAAAGGGTAAAAAGTTTAGGTTGGTATGCTAATTTTATATGATAAATAAGAAGCAAACACAGGAACAAAAATGCAGAATTGTTACAAAGTTATGATGTATGATATTTACGAGAGAAGATAGCTCGCTGAACAGATGCTTGGTATAATTAAGGGAGCATTGCGGTCAAAGGGTTGATACGGCTTGGCTCTGATGCAGAACGCGGATGTGGATAGAGCCGCCGAGCAAATCCTTGCCACATGATCTTTCTCTATGTGGCCAGAGTCAGAATTTCTGGTTTAGTCTCTCCTTCTAAACTTTTGTCAGGATTGTCTGGCAATGAATGCAATCAATCACCTACCGGATCAAATCATCTAACGGATCACCCCCATCATTCTATTTGACAAAATTTCAAATTAAGCAACAACCATGAGGAATTCTATATAGAACTTATATAGGATAGACACTTAGGTCTGTTGGCACTGCCTAATATTATGTCCAGGTGTATGAACACTTGCTGCAGGTTGGGGGTCTTCACTTCCTAGTCCCTGGGTTCAAATCCTCAACCCCTTCCTCTGTATGTTGGTCAGACTCCTGAGGTCTAGCAGTCCTAGCTAATGCATCTTGAGCTGTTAGGATTCCTTTCTCAGCTATATAAAAATGTGATTTCTCTCTCTTTCACTTCTGTCTGGTGTTGGCAGCTCTCAGCTCTGTGTTTTCCTTTGCTAATATAGCAGCACTATGCACGGCCAGCTGACATCTCTTCTCTATTCCCTGGCTGTACAAGAGATAGCTTATTATCTTTCTCAGCTCTAGTGATCACTCACTCTGGCTGTTGAGGTAACCCTCATCACAAAGTCAATCTCATCAAAGTTGTAGATATCCTTCAGCACAATCTCATACTTCTTTATTGTATGATTCATCAAGGCAAATCATTCACATAGAATCTTTGAATCCTCACACTGAGCTCACTGATAGTTGTATTTGTGTGAAAACTTTGTCTTTAGTTCAGGATGCTGTTGTATAAATCTATTGACTCAACATTCTTCTACAATAGTAGAAGCACTGAACCCATGCTTGCAGGTAGTAGATTGACCATTTCTCATACAGTCATGATTCAGAGAGGCTGTCCTCTCTCACCCACGGAGATTATTAATTGAACTAGAGATTCTTCTTCCATAGAGGTCAGTTTTGAATTTTTTTAACTGAGCATTCGCGTGTGTGATTTGACCACGTAGTCTATAGGTCAGGGAGGAATAGAGAATGTTATATAACTTAGAAGCAGCTCTAATAGTTGTAATTTGCTGAGCTTTATAAGCTTTAATGACTAATGAAAGCCTGGCTTCCTGATTAGAAGTCTTTTTAGTGAGAGTGGTTGGCATTCTGAATTTTTTAATGAGCATGAATGATTTGAATGAAAGTTGATCCGGTAGATGTTATGATCCGGTCGGTGATTGATTAACGTCGAGTCATATTTTCGCTTAGTCATCGCCGCACATTCACTTTCTGTTACTTATCTACCACTTACTTTACTAGCATTAAAAGATAGATGCTAGAATAGTGTCGGACAACTTCCATCACGTGACCTATTTTCCACCCTATATTGTCGTTCTCGTAGCATGCAAACTCTGCAATGAATCAAGTTTGCCATTCTGTCATATACAGCTCAGCTTTATGCAACATTAGCTATGCATCCAACACCCCCTCATCCATGTACTATGTACTGCACTCTGCAATTGCTGTTGCTCATGTTCCATCCCAGGCCTCGCTCCCAGATGAGTCACCAAATGCGCATTGACAAAACCAAGTAAATTGAAGGAATCCAGTAGATCTAAACAACCAAAATCAACCGCATATCCAATTCAATAAATACTCATTAATAGCATAAAAACACATCTTCTCAAGTAGACGTGGATTCTATCCCATCCCTAATAGCGTCCAGCATCACCCTACTTCTCCTTCTACATATCTTCTCCACCTCCACCTCCACAAAAACGGAACCTTCCCCTACGCTTCCACCCTCATCAAACTCAACAACTACGTTTACGCCCTTGCCTACCTGGCATTCTGCGTAGCCATCATCTGCTCCTTTGACCATGCCATACAATTATTTCATCCTAGACATCCCTATCTGTACCTCCTTGGTACATATGCGCGCGTACCCACGACGAGAAGATGAGACTTAAATACCAGCTCTCAAAGATCCTTTTTGTCCTGTCCACAAGGCGCAAGATATGCTGCCACTTTGCCTTTCATCATTTGACAGTATGTGAATCCCTTACTCCCAAAATCGTTAGTCCGACTCCATGCAAAAAGTTATTTTACCTTCTAACCAGACTCCTCAATATTGAAGAGGAATGAAAAGACTCCATACCTAACTTACATCCGCGTCCTGCACAACCGTACAGGATGGAAGAAAATTACCTGTCTAAATACTCTCCACCACGCCTTCATGTAATTCATATTTCGACGGCGTAGCAACATTTAGACCCATCCTGCCCTTCACGGGACTTTGCAGCTTGTGGTTGGTGTTTTTGGTGAGGGGTATATTATATATAGTAATATGCACATGACAGTGAGTGGAGCTGCTGTACTCGTATGGCCACATGTCGTCTCGATGGCGGTTCTGGATGTGTATTGCGTTCTGTTTGCGGTTCAAATTATGCAATAATTTGGAGGGGAAGGGGGACAGTGATGAGGAAAGAAGAGAGGTAGGGAATGAAGAAACCTACAGGGTATTTTGAGTAAAGCTGAGCAATTGAAATGTATGCAAGAAGATGGAGAGTTGTGTAAAGAGCGCCATTCCAGCTTTATGCATATAGGTCAGAGGCATGAAGTGCTGAACAATGAATTGTCGAATTTTGGGAGATACAAAGAGATATCGAAGCCCCCAACTGTCATTCTTGCACAACGGACATTCCATACGATAAAATAGATGATATCAATTTCCAAGAGAAAATCCAATGTTAGGTAAAATAAATTCTCAAAAGTGTTTCGACGGCCTACGGGTTCCGCCGTCAGTTATAAAATACACAAAGTAGAAAAGAGAAGAAGAATTCCGAAAGCATCAAGAAAAGAAATCTGTCACTTCAATAAACATAAACCCTCTGATCTAATTCCGACTGCCTGAGCCTATCTCCCTCCTCTGATATCTAGCACCAAACCCCTCAGATACGCCTCGAGCAGGAGTGCCATCATATAGACGCTCTTCCTCATCTCTCGCAACCTTATGGAATCCTTCAGGGGGAATATCCGCTCTGCTGTAGGGATTTTCACAATCAACCGATCGCAAAGGTGGATAATAGCGTCGGTATGTAAAGTATGCAGCTGACAGTCCCAGGAGTGAGCCAGCTGTTACGTCATATACATCATGTCGATAATCTTCCAATCGAGACATGGCGATCATCAGAGCGCCCAGTAGTGGAGATAGAGAGAAAAGGAATTTTGCCAGACCGGTTCGAGGCCGGAAGACACGTAACTGGCCAGAAAGAAACCTTGGGGCAAATATCAGCATAACAGGACGCTGGCGCGCTTACATAGGCAATAAGAGACCTTACATGGCGAGATATCCCAACCCCCCAAAAGCAATACTGCTATGCCCGCTCGGAAAACTCCTCCATCCCTCATGTAGTTTGTGCGAGTCGGGCTCTCCGCAAACATCAAGGGTAACCAGCAAATGTTCCGGTGTCCCCTTTTTTGGACTACAGCGCGAGAGAAGATCAGGCCTTGGCCTTCCAACCGCATTCTTTATTATATTGGTTAGAAAAGATGTCAGAGCAAGAGTGACGAGTAGCCCAAGTACTGAAACGTGGGCAAAATGCACTTCCGGTCGAATTATCACAGCCCATAAGACGATAACGACAAATGGAAAAACTTCCGAGTATATAATGGACCATACTATTTTCCGTTTTGCCAATGTCATCAGCATTTCTTCCCAACTGAAGGAGTATTTCATGAGTTATGTTTGGGGAACTCACAGACTGGAACCCTTTCCACCTCGGTGAAAGGGAATTGAATGGAGACATTGTCTAGGGTAAACATGCGATGAAAGGGAAGGACAAATATTTGTATCTAAACACCTCACTCAGCATGAAAGCCAAAGAGAAGCGAGGCACCAGGTGTATGATAAACGATTAGGCTGCCTATGGGAACAAACGAACCAGCATCCACCCCACCACAATTACTATCAAGCTCACATAGTCCGCTGCATACGAACGTTTCCAAAAACGAGCAAGGGCACCTAAGGCCCCAGGGCGACTGGAGAGAGCTGCAAGGGATGGTTTATTTTGGAATTCATCATCGTGCGGCATTCTTGGTGGACAGGCAACGTCACTTCTATACAAGGTTTATTCAACCATGTCTCAGGGAATATAAGGTTGTCCACGCTTTGCCAAGATCTATTCTATAAACTAATATAACAGAAATATATAACTTGGTAATGAAGGTGTTGGGCAAGCGATTTGGTCCGTTTTGGTGCTCGCAACTGTAGTTGGTTGATAGTTTCTGTTTGATGCTGTTGAAGTGCTCAAATAGTTCGACGTTGGGAAGTTGAAGTCTTGGCCTAGCCAATGACGGCTAGCCCTAGAGAGTTTAGATTAACCGCGCTATTTTTAGGAATCGATAGACGCGCGCAATAAACGAAGCGCAATTCAGCATCAACTCATGGCTACAGATCCCCTTTTTCGCTTCAGCCACGGCCAGCTTTCTACTCTCGGTCTCAAATTGATAACCACGGGAGATCCACGTACGCAGGCATGGCCGAAACCGGCCAACAGAAGGTCACAGCCGCATTTCCCCCTCCCCCTCCGTTCTGGAAGCACTTCACGACTCAGAACCTGAAGAAGCTCGAGGAATGCAAGAAACAGCACGAGGAGAATATCGGCTCAAAGCAAACATGGACCCCTGAAACTCTTCGCCTTCTCGAGCTTCCTGCGGAGCTGCGATTTATGGTTCCGCCCAAGGCCCCAATATCAGGTTCATACTCGTTATTTGGAGAGTGGCAATCGGTATTGCTTCTTCATCCGAGGCAATGTTGGCTACTAGTTTCATCCATCATTCCGCAACTGAACTAATGACCATGTGGCTTGCCTGTAGGTTTCCATAAACCTCCCCTCCCTCCAAGACCAAGGCATTGAGCAACTCTACCCCCAACCACCATCCGGCGACGAAAACGCCCTACCCCCAAACCACCGCTTCTACTTGCTAAAAATTAGCAAATCTCTCCTCCTCAACTTCCTCGAATTTGTTGGCGTGCTTGCGCTATGTCCAGGGCATTTTGAATCCAAAGTTCAGGACATCCGAAATCTATTTATCAATGCCCACCACCTTCTAAATTTGTATCGACCACATCAGGCCCGAGAGTCACTGATCATGATGATGGAGGAGCAACTGGAGAAGACCAAAGAAGAAATACGGGAGATGGATAGGGTCAAAGAGAAAGTCCATGGGTTCCTTGAGAAACTGGAGGCGGAGGGGTCAAATGCAGCTGCTCAACTTACTGGGACTGGGACTAGGTCGGGGCCTTCGAATGTGGCTAAGGCGCATCAGACTACGAATGGAGAAGAGGAAGTGATTGAAGAGGCTAGGTCGGTGTGGAATTTACTTGACGAAATAGATGAAGATTGAAATGCTGTCATCATGGAATTCGAAAGTACGATTATCGAGATTATCGAACTATTCCATGCAGGTTGAGAGAACCCCAGCGCAGAAACCGTGCCATATTTGGGGCCGTTCCATTGTCTCAAGCTAGGAACTACGCATACCATAGTATCTGCGTCCTTCGAGTTTATCGCGGGTATTTGCCTACCGCCACTTAGACAACGTCGAAATTGCGCACCTCTATACTCCCTAGGTCCCCATGGGTGCATTGAATCTGAATTGAAAGCCTGGGGACTCCCTGAGTTCATCATCCTTCTGAGAGGTTTTCCTTTTCGCACGGTTGAGGAGTGCTCAATGCATAAATGAAGCCTGAAGGAGATGAGAAATATTAGTTATGAATGTGAACAGACAACAACCCTTGATATCTCAACAGGAACTTTATTGAAGATACACACATAGATTGATGCACTCCAATGCAGTGTACACTGTACTGCAGTGCTATTGAGCTAGCATTTTTAGTCCAGCAACATAGCCATATAATTTCTCATAGAGGGCGGCAAGCTTGAAACCGTGGTAACGGTACATTTTAGAAACATCTTAGAATAATTTACCCTGGTGTTTAAATACACATACATGCCCCCACTACATCCCCAAGACCCGTAGGAAATTTTAATTTTGATATAACATAATAAAATACTTCTTATCAACGAGCCAAGCCCGAGCTCCGAACGATGACCAAACCACATGTAAATAATTTCCAGTCGATAGGACTCAGCACTAAATCTTCTTCGACGCAGCCTTCAGTGAAAGATCGCATTGGAAGCAGGCTCCCCAGAATCAAAAGAACAGTGTTGACACTCATCTAAGTATCATTGGTGGCAGGGAAAGGTATGCCAGAAGGCTATTTCCGCATTCACGACGGCGATGACAGCGATGACGGCGACAGCTTCGACAAGACGGCAGGACATGGTGTTGACAATGGTGCGGACGAAGACAGAAACGGTGATATTGTGAATGGACAATGCGATAATGAGGATAATTCTTTTCGGAATAGCATTCGGTTCAATCGGGACTTCTGCGGCTTAGACTCTAGAATTGCGGGCTTTGCTGTCCATAGCGGCGACCAGTTACTCGAGCATGGGAAGACGGTATGCGAATGATGCCTTATTCATATATATTTTTGTTTCTGCAGACTTAGAGGCATGCTCATGATGCGTCTTCTACAGGAGATCAGTGGCTGGGCGTGGATGTGGTTCGTACATGCATCAGTTTTTCTCTTTGTATAAAAATCGCGATGTTGAGATCTAATTTTTGTCCATCAAGGCTGGCATATCAGTCCATTGGAGCTATCTACGGTGACATCGGTACCAGTCCGTTATATGTTTTCTCCTCGACATTTCCGACGGCCCCCATATTCGAGGATCTAGTAGGCGTGCTATCCCTAATTATATGGGCGTTGATACTCATTGCGACGATTAAATATGTTGGGGTCGTTTTATGCGCAAACGATAAGGGCGAAGGCGGCTCGTTTGCCCTCTTCTCATTGATCAAGCGTTATGTCAGTCTTTTTTTAGGTGGAAGTATGTGCCCTAGACGGAAACCGGATATCAAACTGACATAAATATCTGCACGTTATTTATCATGATAGGTCGACATCGACAACCAGAACTTCGGCCAGCTTGTAGACAGTGAGGAGATGCGTTTACGGCCGTTCAATTCGAAAGCTATGAGCATATTGAAAAGGAGTTTGGTGGCAAAGAAGGCTGTTAAAATTTTTGCAGTTCTTGGAGTGTGTATGGTGATGTCAGGTAGCTTGTTGACATTCCTTGTTTTCCTCTATCGAGACCGTCAGGCTAATAATATCATTTTGCAGATGGCGTTTTGACTCCCGCACAATCTATCCTCGGTGCTGTTCAAGGTATGTACGTCATGGGACAATTCCTTAGGTGTGTATTGATGATGTTCACTAATTTATTTCCAAAGGAATCAAAATCGCTGCCCCGAATACTGCAACCCATACAGTTGTTGCCATTGCTTGTGTCTTGATTATTTTACTCTTCTGCTTGCAGCCATTCGGTATATCTAAACTCAGCAGTTTCTTCGCACCCGTTGTTATCATATGGTTAATTTTCAACGTCGTCTCAGCCGGATATGTATGTTCCCAACATCTGGGCTGCTGAATATACAAACTAAACTGACTCTCAAAGAACCTCCTCGCCTATGATTATACCGTCCTTCGCGCCTTTTCTCCCTGGTTAGGGATGCACTATCTCCTCCGGAGAAAACTTGAAGGATGGAAATCGCTCGGAGGCGTCCTCCTTTGCTTCACTGGTAATTGCAGCCTCCTTTTCACTTAGAGTCAAGGTACATTGATTAACAATGTAAAGGAGTTGAAGCTCTATTTGCCGACCTAGGCGCATTCTCTGTCAAGTCTGTTCCTGCCCGATTCTAGGAGCCCCATACATATTTACAAAAGATGAGTGCTAAAAAGTTTTCCCCCAGGGCTATACGGGTCTCATGGCTCTGCTTTGCCTTTCCTTGCCTGATCCTTACATATTGCGGGCAAGCGGCCTTCATAAGCAGCCATCCCGACGCCGTCATAAACCCGCTATTCAAATCAGCACCTCCAGGAATGTATTGGCCTATATTTCTGCTGTCGATATTGACTTCGATCGTCGCGTCGCAGGCCATGCTTACTGGGACGTTTCAGCTGATGTCACAGGCAATTCGCATGGGATATCTCCCCAATATCCGAGCGGTACATACCTCGAAACGCATCCCAAGTCAGATTTACATCCCCTGGGCGAACTGGCTCATGATGTTAGCAGCACTTGTCGTCACTGGGGTTTTTAAAACAGTGGGTCGCCTTAGCAACTTGCACAAGTTGCCCATGCACTTTCCCTTTACTAATTGCGCTATTAAAGACCACGAAACTGGGCCATGCTTACGGGACATGTGTCGTCGGGGTCGGTTTTATTACCACCTGGCTCGTCGCACTCGTATCGACGATTATCTGGAACGTCCACGTCGCCATTGTCATGCCGATATTTCTGTTCTTCGTGTCTATTGATGGCCTGTTTGTGTCATCCGCACTGTACAAAGTTCCATCCGGCGGTTGGTTTACGATTGTTGTGGCCGTAATTCTCTCTAGCATCTTGCTCATCTGGAACTACGGCGAGGAATGCCAACTTGAAGCTGATAGAGATGACTCCTCACTATCACGATCAAGAGTTTTTGCCAACGAGAATGGAATGTTATTTATACGTCAGGGAGATAAACATCTCGCGGTCAAGATAATTCGAGGTATTATCATATTCTGCTAAATATTACAACTTGAAGTACTCACCTGACTGACGTCACATTGTTGACTCTAGGAATCGGGATCTTCCTCATTGAGACCAGCTTAAACTCTAACCCTGTCTTCGACCATTTCTTAAGGAAATTCGAAGCCTCCCACGAAATAACAGTCCTCCTTCATATCAACCACATCCCCAAGTACCATGTATGTCCAACTTGCGGCTGTTGAAATTGCCCTCTTCCAAACTCCCAGTAGAATTAACCATTTGCTTTCCTCTAAATAATACAGATTCGACCCGAAGACCGGTTTCTGATTTCCGACACCGGGATCCGCAGTTTATACCGTGTCACTCTCCGTCTAGGTTACGGCGACACCATATTCTGGCACTCATTTGAGAAATCATTAGTCCACGAGCTGGGAATTCTCATATCAAACACTCCCACTTCCACTCCCACTACAACTGGCAGAGACACCTACATCGACCCATCTCAAGACAAACCACTCCGACGCCCATCTCTTTCTCTCCCCGACGCCTCTTCATCCGGCGACATTCCCATGTCGACCATATTATCCCACACTAAGCACCATAACCATCAACATCAACATCACCAAATCACCCCTGCCGACCTAGAATCCATAGCTGAAAAGCCCATGACCTACATAATTGGTAGAGACAAACTCTATATCAAGGAGGAATCGAATTTCGTACGCCGCGCAATGCTGGCGGTGTTTGTTGCTGTGAAGAATCAGCAACGGACAAAGCTGTCGCGGCTCAAGGTTCCTGTTGATAGGCTAGTGGAGATTGGATTTTCAAAGGCAATTTAACTACGGCGTTTCCTGTGAGGTAATGTAGAATTATATTTATATTTGTTATTTATATAACCTTTAGGGGAAAGATTGTGATTTATTCGCATCTGATCTGGGTTTTGTTTGTAATTTTAATCTACGTATTTCCTGTTCCCTTTCTATTTTTCTCCATTTAGATTTTGTAGAAGATTATACCTGTTTATTATATTACATACGTAGGTGGACTTTAAATTCTTCATGTCCTTTATTTCTTTTCAGTCTATTTCTTGGGATTTGGGACCGCGTAAATATGCTTTTCTCATAACTAGTTGATGGATGAATTACCCTATCTGCCAACAGATCCCATAACAAAGGGTCTGCCACATATATTCTCTTCAATCCTTAAAAAAGTTCTAGGTAACTATTACTATGTATCCTACTACCCAATTGTTACACTGAAATCTTTCTCCTGCAATGAGGGGTTTTTCTGCACAAGAAGATGAAACAACCAGTCAATCAGTTCTCCAGCATTCTTCAATACAATGACATCTCAGATCACATATCAAATGCAAATAAATCGAAACACAGGCTCTACCAACCCGAGTCCCAAGAGCAGGAAGTCCATCTGGTACATGAGGGTGGCCGCTCTTGGGCAGTGTGGGCAATTCAACGGGCACCATTTGCAAGGTCAAATCCCGGCGTCGTGGGATGGAGCTTGAGTCTGAGGCAATCACTTTTATCAGGGAACACGTACCCAGATCCCGGTACCGGCAGTGTCATTATATTCCGGGATTGAGAAAGATCGGACATTCCTGATGCATGGTCGTCATTTTCTTCCTTGCAAAGATTGCAAGAATATGTGACCTTCTTGCTTTGAAGACTTCAACAAGACTTCAGAGTGTATCTGAAAGCGTAACCATTAAATATTATTCTGGCGCACTATTATCTACCTTCATCCCTTCCAGTCACCTAATAGGACTGAACTTAGGTGGCAGCAAAAAAGCCTTGTCGAGCACAGTCTCAGCAATAGAAACCATAACCTCTTGCAGGTTGTAAGTCTCTCTTAAGTCAGGGTACTATATATGGATGAATTGTCGTGCCTCAGGCGCTGACACACGACAATGAATAATGCCTAGTTTATGAAGGAAGTCGAGTCCCAACAAGAGCTGTTTGGAAATAGCTCGTACGTAGGTTGCCTGGCGCAGCTTCCCGGTGGCAGTCACCCATCGGATATCATTGCAGGAAAGACAAGACACAAGTGTGTCCCATATGGGCCATCGTGCTCAAAACAATTCTGCAGTTCTATAACATATCCTTTGCCAGGATGATGATCTAGGCCCGGAACAGACAATTTAAGAAGCATAGCAAGCTCTTTAGTGTTTCTGGAAGCATCTGCTTTCAGTATCTTCAATGCGACGTGTCGCTGGAGCCTTAAGTGCGGTAGTTAGTTGCCATCGGCCAAATGCCAACTTTCCAATAACCTCGTACCTCTGGTTGAATACGTCGCGGAGGTGTTCTGGATGATAGCCTCCCTAGCGATACTCCTCAACCGGTTCAACGACGTCGTAGATTCTCTCGAAATGCCAGATTTTGAATACACCGGCAGCATTGATGTCGAGAAAGCCCACAAAACTTGCACAATGTCAGCCCAGCAAGAGTCTAATTTCGCAAACTTGGTAGTTTGGCGACATTATTGCCAAGATAATGGCAGAGAGGCCCATTTATATTCCCAACATGCTCAATATCAGGAGGAGTTGGATGTTGGATTGAATGGAGGTTAAAGATATTATAAATAATGTTGATGGAGCTAACATCACGTGAGGTACGATCTAGGCCAAGACGTTAAAACTTTCCCGGAGCCGATTTATCCGGTTATCGCTCTTGGCGCTGAATCAGCAGAAAACGATTGGCTGTGAGAAATCCAACAAAGAGAAAGATGATTGAAGGGATGAATCATGAGGATGAGGATGTGGATGAGGATGAGGATGGGAATAAAGATGAGATAAGGATGAGGATGAATGTATCTTTCTGCTGGAACCCGCCGTAAGAAGTGGAAAGGATTCTCAGCTGCCTAGACAAACATTGAAGGCTGAACTACGGAGTAATAACTAGATGAGGAGGGGCAAAAGGATAATCTGGCCACATGTCGATTTCGAGTGTTTATACAAATAACGGTCCAAACTTCCCGAGAAAGGCTTATCCGTAATCAGTTCCCCAATCAGTGTTCAGCTGAAGAGGGCTGGAGAAATAGTTAATTATCTACAGACCATAATTCGTAATCTCATAGAGGGCCTTGCCTCAGATGTCAGACGTTTGCTCCAGTAGCAAACGAGACTCTGATATAGGCGCTTAAGCGCTGACATTGTTGAACGAATCCTGGCCCTGTAGGAGCCCCGAAAAGGACACAATTGTAGCCAACTGCAACTAATTCCGCCCTCAATCCCTTCAGCTAGTAAGGCGTAAAATAATTAGTCAGCTGGTTGAGTATCGCCGGCTGCGGGCTAGATTGGACCTAAGGGGTGCCGGTATCCTGGGCGCAGTTAAATTAAATATAACGAGTTAGAGTAACTAGTTAACTAACTAACTAGGGGGGAAAAATTACTTAAGTTCTTGCTTGAGGTTGCTGGGGAGAGGATTTTCTCACTGGGTTCTCGCACTTTAACCTGGTACCAGTGATTTTTAACTAGCATTATTCCTATTTTTATTAGTTAGCTAGCTGTCAGCTCTGTTCATTCATCAAATATATTGGCATTTCGTCAACTTATTCCATTTTCCGCTTTTCTCTCTCTTACCACACCCTAAGCCACTTCCCGTCACTCATTTACTGACCGCATCTCACCATCGCGCATCCCATCACCTCTAACCACCCAACCCCGCCCACAACAATCCTCCAAAATCTAAGCCGCCATGTCGGGCTCCAAAGAATTCACCATCAGAGAGGTGTCCGAACACAATACAAAGAAAGATCTCTATGTCACCATCCACGACAAGGTTTACAACGTCTCCACCTTCGTCGATGAGCATCCGTACGTCTTCTTCTGATACCTCGAACGGCACATGCAATTGCCATACCCGTTCCCCCTTTCGCAACCCCCTCGTCCCCATATCCCTGTTGAGAGAGAGAGAAAAAAGTCCATAATAACCAACTCATCCCTATCACAGTGGTGGCGAAGAAGTCCTCCTCGATGTCGGCGGCCAAGATGCTACTGAAGCCTTCGAAGATGTAGGCCACAGCGACGAGGCTCGTGAGATTCTGCAGGGCATGCTAGTCGGATCGCTGAAGAGATTAGTATGTTCTGACAAACAAAAAATTTCTCTTTTCTCCTTTTTAGCTTCCAATATCATATCCATCTACAATATCCCCCTACGAAGACTTTTCGCATATTCACCAACGAAAACGAAACAGAAAGGCTAACTTTAACTACAGCCTGGAGATCCAGCTGCCAAACCACAATCTCAACCCACTTTTTCCTCCAGCACCAGTTCGTCAGGTAGCACCGGCTTCGGCATCGGCGTGTATGCCATCCTCATCCTCCTGGGCGCCATTGGTTACAGCGCATTCCAATACTTGCAAGAGAATGGTGCCGTGAAGGCATAGAGTGACATGTGTTTCCTTGTTGGGTTTGATTTTGTTCATGTTCGGAAGATAAGGGATGAATGGTTTTGTTCAGGGTTTATTAGTTTGAATTACACAACAAAGGAAGGTATGGGAGGAAATGGAGTGAAAGAGCAAAAAATAAAATAAAATAAAACAGGAAATATATACTGGCAAAAATGTGAAAGAAAAAGAGAAGAAGAAAAAAGGTTCTTACATTGTCATATGTGTATTTTTTTTTGGGACTATCTTCTATTTTATGCCCTCCCTGTTCTGTTAAGACTACGTCTTCCGTTCTACTTTTCTCTTTCTTACTATTTTCTCCCCCCTATCCCTTTCTTATAAATAAACCCACCTTTTTTTATACCTTTGCTCCTTTGCTACGTTTTTGGTGTCCTGCTTGTCTTCTCGTCTATTTAATTCCATCATTGTTTTCTATCCTTAAAATGTAGATAACTAATTCCTCTTTTCCCTACATACGTACCCTATCATGCATCCGCCATTGTTTTTTTGTTTTCTAATTGGGGAAGCAAAAGGCGCCAAAGAGGGCGTAGTGTGAAATTCCTTGTCTATACTACTTTGTTGCAGATATGCCCATTTTAATGGGATTTAAATTGAATGAGAGGTGGGATAAATCAATAATAACATGTGCTTTGGAGTTGAATATTTTAATTGTTCAAGCTATTCTTCCTCTTGACTAAAAAAATTTGTTATGATTTGCGTTTTGCATTTCGAGTCATTCCAATTGGTTCGCTCCATTTTATTTTAGATTGAAGCTATTTTTCAAGGGGTTTTCTCTGGCCCTTCACGCCCCGAAAAGTAACTTCTGAGGAAGATCCATAAATCCCATTCATGATCCTATTGTAACAGAGAAGCTCAATGCCACATGCCGTGTCATTACACGCAGCTGCATGTAGGCAACCAACAGCGGAACTCGAAGATAAACTGGTCTGACCTTGTAGAATGAAGAATCATCGACTTCTTGCTAGCCTTCATCCAAATATATACATACTATCACTCCACCGCCACCTGGAGCATGGAGATGAGATGAAATGAAATTCATCTTAAAGCGAATTTGTGTTTCTTACCGGCTATACGATATGTGGTAAATATGCAGTGTACTTAGATATGTCGTTTGGGGAGGGGTTTCGCTTGTAAAGCACAGTTATTTAGCGGTGACTTGGCGGATCAGCTGTGACCTCATCTTCATCTTCAACTTCAGCGTCAACTTCACCACCACATCATGCCACCTTCAGAATAAATACATCACCACAACTTCCTCCTGGGTCGAAATTGATAGGGTTATCGAGGAGATCACATACATGACAACCCAACAGAACCAAATCCTCTCAACCTGTCCCGCAAACAGGCCGCACGCAGAGTCGCGATCCCGGACAACAGATAACTTCTACTGACACGCTACATACCTCCGATTCTCCGCACTATTCCTCCTTTTTTCCATCCTCCTCTCCCCAGCCCAACCCGCACGACATATCATGTCCCGTAACCGCGTCAAAAACATCGCCTACGACAACGATGACTGTGCCTCTGATGACTACGACTACGATGATTACAGCACGGCCACGGGCACAGGCCCAGGCCACAATGACATGACCCCCGAAGATCGCGAAGAGATGCGCCAGTGCACGGTTCTTGTGCATGAACTGCTGGATGCAGACACACCTCCCGTCCCTGCGTCCGATGAGGAGATTTGGGAGGCGCTTTGGTATTATTATTTTGATATTGAGAAGGCGGTTGGGTGGTTGAGAAGTATATATTTCCTTTTTCCCTTTTTCCTATTCTTTTCCTTTTTTGAGTTTCTTTCTCGCGCTTACTGATGGGTTGTTACAGAGAAATATACACCAAAGACACCGAAGGCTAAAGCGAAAGCGAAGGGTGAGTCGAATTCTTTCGTATGAAGCGATTTCCCTTCTTTCCCCGTGTGAGAATCTACATTCCTATCATAATGCGTGAGGGTGAGGTGTGTATTTTGAGGCTGTCGGAGGCCTGGGTGGCTAGGATGCTAGTTATATGGGATGAAGGACGTTGATCCCGCAGCTATCACAAGCAAATGGTGTGTTCTCCTAATCACCCTCTCCTTCGTGCTGTCCATATTTTTTCCGCTCCCAACCAACTGATGCAAGATGGCAAACAGTGTATTTTGTTTTCTCAAAAGATGAAGAACAAGCAGAAAGAGATCAAAAACAAAAGTTTCGTATCTAATTCGCGCTTCTCCAGGAACCCATCTATCTCCATCTTCATCTCCATATCTAATTCCGGAATGTCCGCAGCCTTTCTCCGCCGCAGATTTTTTCAAGGATTCTCCTTGGCTGAATATTCCTCCCCAGTGCAAAGCTGATATTCTAATCCAACCTCTCTATCCTCCATTGGGGCTGTTGGGCGGTGCACCGGAGGCATCGGGGAAGGTGTCTAAACTTGCTGCGCTGGCTGCGCGGAAAAGAAAAGACAATGAACGTAAGGTTGCGAGTGGAGCTGACAGTGGCAGCGGAACTGCCAGTGAGGCGTGTTCACTCTCATCGGATGACCAGCGGAGTGCTCCTATGTCGCTACTAGAGAGGCTCGGGGTGAATGGGAAATCTCAGGGAACTGCGGCGGTGCCAGCTAGGCCGATACGTCTCCCATTGCGGAGTGGGAAGAGTCCACTATTAAACAATAAATCCAAGCAGTCAGTTTCGCCACTCAGTCCTTTTGCCACGACAGAACAACCACCTATAAACTGCACAGCTGAGCCCATGATTGAAAAGAGGAAAGCGGCAGCGATTTCCATAGAGACGACAGAAGGCCGTCCTTCAAAGTTACCTGACCTACGCGCGGAACCCTCAGCGTTTGCTATGGTCCTTATTGGAACGCGAGGGATTGGAGTTGGAGTTGGAGATGATCATAGAGCCTCACCACCGCCCAAACCTATCACACATAACATTGACGTCATGAAGTTTTTTGGTCAAGATCTTACTGAAGCGTTTGACTTTGCAGAGCCCAGTCCGGATGATATTGTCATCAATGCAAGAGAGTCTGCTAAAGGTTTGTCTGCTGTTCATCATCGAGCAATGTCAAGTGATATTAAAATTTCAAAATATGATGTGTTTTAACCGTTGGTGTCTTTTGCCATTGTTTTGTGGTCTTTACAGGTGCTAAAGCGAAACGAACTGCAGCTGCAGCAGCGAAGGGGACGGGTGCTGCGCCGAGTAAAATCCTTCCGGCTGACGTGACAGACGGCGTTAAGCAGTTATCTGTCCAAGAGACCGTGAAGGTTAAGAGCAAGAATTTGGATGTGTTGGCGGAGTATCGCAAGGCTGAGAGAAAGAAGGCGGCGAACTTTGTCGTTATCGGTATGAAAGTTTGAAAATGGGTGTTTCTGGTCGGGGTTTCTCTAACTTCATTTCTTTGTACAGGCCATGTTGATGCTGGAAAAAGTACGTTAATGGGACGGTTACTATACGAACTTAAAGCCGTTGATCAACGAACCATCGACAAATATCGAAGGGATGCCGATAAGATCGGTAAGGGCTCATTCGCGCTTGCATGGGTACTTGACCAGGGTTCCGAAGAACGTGCGCGCGGTGTAACAATCGACATTGCCACCAACCAATTCACGACGGAAAATACCAACTTCACTATTTTAGACGCACCAGGTCATCGTGACTTCGTCCCCAACATGATCGCTGGAGCTAGCCAAGCCGACTTTGCCGTGTTGGTTCTTGATGCAACGACGGGAAACTTCGAATCCGGGCTTAGAGGACAGACGAAGGAGCATGCTTTACTAGTTCGAAGCATGGGTGTTCAGAAGATAGTTGTGGCTGTTAACAAGATGGATGCAGCAGACTGGTCCCAGTCCCGCTTTGAGGAGATAGAGCAGCAAATCTCCTCGTTCTTAATGACGGCGGGATTTCAGTCAAAGAATATTTCATTTATCCCCTGCTCGGGGCTGCGGGGTGATAATGTTGTGACGCGGCCAGATGATAAGAACGCTGCGTGGTATACGGGGAAGACACTGGTGGAGGAGCTGGATACGTCGGAACCATACACATATGCGCTCGACAAGCCGCTGCGAATGACGATAGCAGATGTCTTCCGCGGCGGTGTGCTGAATCCGCTCTCGATATCTGGCCGGTTGGATTCTGGGCACTTTCAGGTGGGCGATCAACTGGTTACCATGCCCAGTGGAGAACTATGTACCATCAAGGGCGTGGAGGTTGATCGGGAACCGAGCGATTGGGCTGTAGCAGGCCAGAATGTAATATTACACCTGACAGACATTGACAGCGCGCATGTGCGCAGCGGAGATGTACTCTGCAGTCCTACCAGCCCGGTGAAGAACATCACGTCTTTTACAGCGAAGGTGCTCGCGTTTGATCATCTGACGCCCATGCATATTGATGTGCATCGGGGGCGGTTGCATGTCCCCGGGCGCATAAGTCGGCTTGTGGCTTTGTTGGATAAGGGGAGTGGGGTTGCGGTGCGCAAGAAACCGAAGATCGTGGGGCCGGGGAATGTGGCGAGGATTGTTGTTGAGATGGAGCGGGCAATTCCGTTGGAGGCGCCGGGTAGGGTTGTGTTGAGGGCTGGTGGAGAGACGGTTGCGGCGGGGTTGTTGGAGGGGTGATTATGATAAAAGGTAATGGATTTTCGGGGATTGGGTTGTTTGCTTTTACATGACATTTTATATACTCTGTATCTAGGGTTTATATATGAATTGGGTGATGAATGATAGAGGTGGGTTATTAGGATGGGATATGGGAAATATGTATATACATATAAATTTTATTTTCGAGATTACGGAATGGGAATCTATTTGAGATCTCGGGTTGAGGTCATGGATATGGTATGGATATGAATCTTGGCCCAGATGCCAAAACACAAGCTTAACACAAAGCATGGCTAGCTTACGATCAACCAAAGAATAACGAGATGACAAGTTGGCCAGCGTGTCCAGTCCATTGCAGCCACGGTGTCAACTTAACTAGTTCAAGTAGTTCTGTCCGAGGTCAGTGTAGTGTCGCAGCGCCTCATTGACTAGTTAACACCAGAAAGAATTACTCCGGCTAGTATCTACCAATCTAACTATTCGTTGTCAAATTTTCGATGTTCATATCGATGCAGACTACATAGGTATTGCTTGTTTTCACCCGTTGACTTGCTGTCCTACCGTGCTTCACCACTCCCATGGTGCCTTATCCTAACAAAGCAAGCCACGCAGAGAAGTAAGCTTTGTTTCCATATAATGTATTATTTATCAGACATGCAAATGCCATTTCAAAACGTATTAAATATGCTGTTCATGTCTCAGGCGCAAGAGTATATATATATATAGGATTTCATCAAGGGAAGTATTTGAGGCAACTTGGTTGACGCAAGATGCCCCTCCAGCCAGCGACCCTCAATGCGAGTCGGGAAAGAAAGGGGCGAGATCGCTCTACGCACGCCACAAGAGACATATAATGAATGGTTCTGTAGTTTCATCTAACGCTCGAAGGTTCCGGGGGGGGGGGGGGATCCTGACTTATCCGTCGAGCTCCCCGTCTGCACATGCGCAGGGAACGAGCTTTGGAGAATCATTCTAGAGCTTGTAGGCTCAAGTCTCAACATCATCGAGGAAGCTAGAAGCTGTCTGGCCGTCTCCAACATGAAGTGTGACCGCGCCGATCTACTCGTGGGCCTGCTGCTCCCTGGCCCCGCGGTGGCACTGGTGGTGGGAGATGGACCATCGAACGCCATTTGGCAACACAACCGGCATCTTCGGGTATGAGATGGGAGAGCGTTCAATTGCGGCACTATTAGTTACCCGTTGAAACGATGAGGAGCGCAGAAGGATACCAGGGGGAGGGAGCCCATCGAGTTTCAGCCAAAGATCGCAGTTGGGGCTGGAGGTTTTCTCCCGGGTCACGTGAAATAACAAGGAGAGCTTAGTCCATTCCAGGTTAGCTTGGTGAGGAAAAATCCAGAAACCTCCAGCAACACGCTGAGTCATGCTCCGCAGCCAATCAGAGCCTGCAGAATAACCTTAAATGCTCGCTGGCAGCCAATTGCCACCCGCGACGAGCTTTGGAGAGTGACACTAGCCCCTATTAGGCATAGCGTGTGTTGGCTCCAAGCAAGGGCCACCTTCGAAAAGGCCAACTGTTCAACTGCGGCAGGAACGAGGCCAGTGGGAAAGAAAGGCGCCAGATGTTCCTTCTCTGCTTAGTTAACTATAACATGAATATATAACGAGCTTCAACCTTCGAACTTCTTTTAATATCCTCACCTTCAACTTCTTCCTCACTCCTCCTCCTCCTCCCTCTTCTTCTTCTTCTTCTTCTTCTTCTTCTTCTTCTTCTTCTTCTTTATAATATTGCCACTCCACTTCCCCTCTATATGTCTCCCCGATATCTCTGCTGACGACCTAGCTAGAGCAGCAGGAGGAAACATACAATCATTCATTTTCATTGCAATTAGATACCCTAGTTTTCGTCCTTCTTTCTCCTATTGCCACAAGTTGAAATAGACGGAATAGGAGAGTCCTAGAGTCTTAATATCCTCCTCTTGACAGCGGTTTCTCTTGAAAACAAACCAGCTGAGATCATCTTCCCTGTCGGCCCATACGTTATACACACACATACACCATGTCTCGAATGTCGAGGCGGGATGCCTCGTCCTCGCCCTTCGCTTGGACAACTGTACTCTACCTCCTTCTCGTCTTCATTGCCCCCCTGGCTCTGCTGGGAACTGCACATGCAGAGGGCGATCAAGCTCCGTTGAAAGAGGATTATGGAACCGGTATGTTTTTTCATTCAAGAAAATTCCTGAACTGCGTGCAATTAAAGAGGAACGATGAATAGAGATTAGTTTACTGACTTTGTTCCTTTTTGTAATCTCACTACAGTAATTGGTATCGATTTGGGAACTACATATTCTTGCGTCGGAGCGATGCAAAATGGTAAAGTGGAGATCTTCGTGAATGACCAGGGAAACAGAATCACTCCGTCATACGTGGCCTTTACCGATGATGAGAGGTTGGTTGGTGACGCGGCGAAGAACCAGTATGCTGCGAATCCTCAAAGGACGATTTTTGATATCAAGTATGTGCACATGTCCGCTACTCGCTCACAATCTTATTTTAGCAATTTGTTCACTGACCGTTGTTGTCCCTCCCATTTTATAGACGTTTGATCGGCAGGAAATTTGACGACCAAGATGCCCAAAAGGACATAAAGCATTTCCCCTTCCGAGTTGTCAACAAAGATGGCAAACCCCAGGTTAAGGTAGAGGTTAACGGCAAGGACAAGACCTTCACCCCAGAGGAAGTCTCCGCCATGATCCTGGGCAAAATGAAAGAGGTCGCTGAGAACTACCTCGGAAAGACCGTCACTAACGCCGTCGTTACTGTTCCCGCCTACTTCAACGATAACCAGAGACAGGCTACCAAGGATGCCGGCACCATTGCTGGCCTCAATGTTCTCCGTGTCGTCAACGAACCCACCGCCGCCGCTATCGCATACGGTCTGGACAAGACCGGGGACGAGCGCCAGATCATTGTCTATGATCTCGGTGGAGGTACCTTTGACGTTTCCCTTCTGTCCATCGACAACGGCGCCTTCGAGGTCCTGGCTACAGCCGGGGACACCCACTTGGGAGGTGAAGATTTCGACCAACGTGTCATCAGCCACTTCGTCAAGCAGTACAACAAGAAACACAACGTTGATATTACCAAGGATCTCAAGACCATGGGCAAACTGAAGCGCGAAGTTGAGAAGGCCAAGCGCACTTTGTCCTCCCAGATGTCCACCCGCATTGAAATTGAAGCCTTCCATGATGGCAAGGACTTCTCAGAGACCCTGACCCGTGCCAAATTTGAAGAATTGAACATGGATCTGTTCAAGAAGACCCTCCGACCTGTCGAGCAAGTGCTCAAGGACGCCAAAGTCAAGAAGTCTGAGATCCACGATATCGTTCTCGTTGGTGGCTCAACCCGTATCCCCAAGGTCCAGGCTCTCCTCGAGGAGTTCTTTGGTGGCAAGAAGGCCAGCAAGGGTATCAACCCGGATGAAGCTGTTGCCTTTGGCGCTGCTATTCAGGGTGGTGTTCTCTCTGGAGACGAAGGGGCCTCCGAGATCGTCCTCATGGACGTTAACCCATTGACTCTCGGCATCGAAACCACCGGTGGCATCATGACCAAGCTAATTCCCCGCAACACCGTCATCCCAACCCGCAAGTCTCAGATCTTCTCAACCGCCGCTGATAACCAGCCTGTAGTCCTTATCCAAGTGTGTACGTGATAATCCACCCCCTTCCAATCTAATCCCCTATCTTCCCATAGGAAAACCCCTAGGAAACCCACTAACAATTACCAGATGAGGGTGAACGTCCATTGACCAAAGACAACAACCTTCTCGGCAAATTCGAGTTGACTGGCATCCCACCCGCTCCCCGCGGCGTTCCCCAAATTGAAGTCTCTTTTGAACTTGATGCCAACGGCATCCTCAAGGTAACCGCGGGTGACAAGGGCACTGGCAAAGCGGAGTCTATCACCATCACTAACGACAAGGGCCGCTTGTCGCAAGAAGAGATTGACCGTATGGTCGCTGAGGCGGCTGAATTTGCTGAGGAGGATAAGGCGATGAAAGCGAAGATTGACGCACGAAATACGCTGGAGAATTATGCCTTCAGCCTTAAGAATCAGGTGCAGGATGAGGAGGGACTTGGTGGGAAGATTGATAAAGATGATAAGGAGACGGTATGTTTTATTACCCCATTTAAAGACTCGGCCGTCCTTCATAAATATCAACTGAATTTTTGACTAACGTATCTTGCTTTGTGGTATAGATCTTGGAAGCTGTAAAGGAAACCACTGACTGGCTTGAGGAGAACGCCGCGAAAGCCACGACGGAGGACTTCGAGGAGCAGAAGGAGAAACTGTCCAACGTTGCCTATCCGATTACTAGCAAGTTGTACAGCGGTGGTGCAGGTGGGGCACCTGGTGGTGATGACGATGAACCCAGCGGACATGATGAACTGTAAAACGTTTTTCTAAAACATAAAGGATGTAGGCATATGGAGTTAGAACTCTTTGATTTTTTTTTTTTTTCTTTTTCCCCTTTTTTATTTACTTTCTCTTTCCCTTTTGTGGTGAAATTGTGTACATGTGAGCGATGAAAGGGGAGGGAAGGGATAGAAATAAAAACATGTATTTTTTATTCATTGAGCTCTTGATTGAGAAATATGCACACCAATCAGGATGGTCTCTTTTCTGTAATTTGATCCCATCACCTACCTATAAAAGCGTAGCAGATTTTTTCATTACGCTCTAAAAGGTGCTTTAAAGACCTTTTTTGACTCATTTTAGCGTACTTAATAGATATACTCTGGTTGATAGTGTATCAAATATTTAGTAATTCAATCAGCTCATAATCTTTCACACTCTCTCATCTCTTGCCCGAATCTCTCTTCTGAAATACAAATACAAATGTGTGCTACCTTTGCAGCAGCCCCACAGATGATATACCACAGTGGGTATCGCTGCTCTATAACCACTGCAGCAAGACTCTGCATTCTCACAGATAATAACCTCGAAAAAGCAAAAACGCAGAGAGGAGTTCTGTATGGGGATCTGGGAATCAAAACTCCTCAATTATGACATGCTCTGGCAAAGTTTGTTGGCCATGAGATGGGGTAAAATGGAAAGTGAGCTTAAGGAAAGAGGTGGCAGTAGTGGTATCGACGAAGCAATGAGGGAATCGTAAAATGACGTTAGAGACACCCTTCAGTATACATGGGATATGGGTAGTTAAGATGAAGAGGGCGTTGATCAATTTGGCTTTGAACCTCAAAGGTTGAATTGACCAAGGAAGCCCAAAGAAAGAGTGGCATAGAATACGGGTGGCCCAGGTTCTTAATCCGCATATCAAAACAGGTCTGGGAATCACACAAACTGGAATACAAACCAGGAAGAAAAAAGAGTAAAAAAATTACAAAAATATGACAATGCAATCTCATTCATTTCTCCTATCCTACCTTTCCCAATTCACACACACACACACAAAGCGAGAAGGCAAGCAAGAAAAAATATGAAACAAAATCGCGAATGAAGAATCATGTCTAGCTCGTTAGAACTCGCTCATAAAACACCAGATACGCCTGATCATTCTGCAGGCCATCAGCCGGTCTTAATCCCACAGGATTGAAATCAGTTACTCGCTGATCGTCAAACTTACGCCAGCATCCACGTCGGTCGTCTCTAACAAGGGACACATAGTGTCCTTCGGTGCTTGAAGAGCCGATATGGCGGACAATGCCATAGGCGTTATAGATGTAGGGAGGGGTAGTTGAAAAAGCTGAGTTCGACATATTAGTACTCGTGGTCTCATCAGCGTTGCTATCGGGGGATGGAGAGCGGTCCGGCCGCACCATAAAGGGAGTGAGATCTAGGCCGGTGATGGGGAAGCTGATTGGGGTGTTTATTTTGCGTGTTTGCTGGAAGCGGGAGAGGGAGAAGCGTTTGAAGTGAATGACGAGGAGGCGCGGGGCACGTGTGAGGATGATTTGTTTCGTGGCTTCGCGTTCGCGACGGCAGTAGGGGCATTTCCAGACCTCGTCGCCGCTCAGCATTTCCTCCTGACAGTAGCTGGTGAAGCAGTTGTACAGGTCACCTCTACCGGATTTGGGGGATGAGGGAATCTCTACGCTGATGCTGAAAAAGGCTTCGTAGGTGGTTGAGGTGCGACTGCAGGTTTTACAACGCAGTCTGCTGGCGTGTTGGCCGGCGAATAGTGAGGAAATGTATGAGTATTCGCGGTGGCAGTAGCGGTTCCATTCGATTGTGGAAACTTGTTCGATTGGCATTTGTTCGCGACGCAGTTCTTGTTCAGTCGTCAGCGGGCGGAGCGGTGTTCGGTCCCAGTTTATATTCAGGTCTTCATGGAGGCAGTCGAGAAGTACGTCAAAGAATTCTTTCGCATCCTGCTGTCTGCTACCGGCCCATTCAGGGTTTAATCGCCCGATAAAATTCCGAAACGAGGTCGGGCGGATGACCTCAACATCGTTTTTCCATAATGATCGTACGAGGTTCGCGAATAGGCCGGGCAGAATGCCCTGTGAACCTTTCCAGTTTTTCTGGACTTGAGTATGGTACCGGTTGTCAATGAAGAACTTGGTTAGCTGAGTAGTGGCGCTCAAGCACTGGATTATGGAGTTCATATAACACGTCGATCCCATATTGACGAGGCCGGTGCGTGGTAGTTTCATGCGGTCAATTGGTGAACTAGCAGCGTACAGCGCAGTTTTGGACGCCGATGATTGACGGGCCAGAGGAAGTTGAACATTTCTGCCCTCAGAGACACCACTGTAGATAGGTCGAGGAACCGCTGGAGTTGGACGAGAAAGAGACAGAGGTAGTGGTAGAGTGTCAGTTAAGGGAACTTCGGAGATACTTCCAGGCACTATGCCCATCATAGACTGCCGTATATCATGAGGTTCAGGGAATCTTCTGAAGAAATCATCATAATCATGTACGAAGGGACTATGCGGCTTTTGTTCGTCAATGTTTTCAGGTTCCTCAGTGATAGTCCCATCCTCCGTGGTATAGGTGGAGGGGTCGATCTCCTCATTTTTGGCTTTCTCAAGCCATACTCGCTCTTCCTCGGAATTGAGTGGTGTATAGTCTCGCAATCTGCGTTTCCTCACCTCCCAGCTGGAATTGGCACTTGCAGTAGGGGCGCGTCTTAGGGGTCGAGGAGCGGCCTGGGATCGACCACGAGCGTGGATTGAACTCATGACAGCTGCAGTTTGAGAAGTGGCTAATGAGTGAGGCCCAAGCAGATCGACCCATGCGTCGAGGCCGCCAATTAAAAGAGCTGGTTGTCGGCCCTCTTTAAGTGGTTTATACACATTGAATTCGTACAAGGTGTCATATAAGGCCCTTAGATGTGGTCTGCTGCTCCCCGCAGGAGAACCAACAAGGTAAGACGCTTCCCGTGTGTTTTGATCGTAGTACACAACCAAGTCAAACTCGTTACGTCTGCTGAAAAGGGATTGTTCTCCGTCCGGAGACAGAATAAGTCGATCTTCGAGTTCTTCGGCGGACACATTCTCTTTAAGCGCAACTGGCTCTATACAGAGAATGGACTTGGAGTATATGTGGCCACCGTCAAAGCGGTCGCGGGGACGGACATCGACGAGTAGTATTTCGTATTTCTGGAGATATTCATATAGCTTTTCTGGTTGTATGGTGGGTTGTGATGGAATGTCGACGGAGCGGCTTGGTGCATCTGCCTTGTAGTACGCGCCATTTGGAGTCTGAGACCGACTTAAATTACCTGCGTTGACAAATACACTGGGTTTGCCGTTGGGTCCATTCAAAGCTGACACGGGAAAAGACGAAGCAGTGCGGCCATTATCAGTTGCAGTCCTGGGCGGGTTTGGAGGAGGTTGTGAAAGAACTGTCCAGGCTGGGCTGTAGGCCGGACTTGGGACGCGGGGGAGTGAAGTATCTGGTGGATTCAAGGGAGCTTTTGGTGGAATGGTAGGGACCCCTTGAGATGGGTTCATCTCACGGGGACCAAGAGGCCTCGAGTTTGGGTGGCTTAGCGTTGTCATGCTGTTGCTTCGCGATCCTGGGCGTTCCACAGGAGAAGATGTGGAAGACGTGGTGAGAGGGTCACCGTTCTGTTCAGAAGACATTGAGTTTCGATTTTGACGCGACTTTCTCAATTCCGCAAATCTTTGGGCAAGAGGATCTGTAACACTTGACGTCGAACCAACTGGTTTTCGAGAAGGAATCTCTGATTTAGATCTGGGGTCGGGCTTTTGCTGACCTATGGACAGACTTGGTGGCATAAGGGAGTTGGGTGGCTTCGCTTGGAAACTGGTGGGACTGGACATGCGAAGTGTTGGTCCGTTTGGCGTTTGTGTGTGGTAGTAAGCTGTGGGAGATGAGCTATCAATGGTTTCCGGGTCTATGGGAGGTGTATGACATTGTGTTCTCGGCAGTGATGAGGTGGTTTGTTGATTGTTATTGTTTAGGGATTTTTTGTCTTGATCAATTTTCTGCTTCACGCTCACCATTGCCTCATCTTGTGATCGGACAGACTACAAACATCAGCATCTATTTTGCAGACACTGGCATCCCAGACTCCTCATGCCCTCTTTGAACTTACAGCCATTAGCTTTATAAAGCGGTCATTCCACCCAGGATGTTGTCTCTTCATGTATTCATAATCTGGATGTTTTGGAATGGTGTTGACGGTGATCTCTGAAGCGCGAAGATAATTATTGAAAGCCACAACTAGCTGGCCTTTCCCAAGAGATATCCTTGAACTCTGGATGCAATTTTCTGATATACGGAGGAGTTCATTCAGCTGGATGATCGGATTGTCAGCCGCAGGTTCATCCGGATAGATCTCCCACTTCATTACCCAACCGCCATTCCATTAGGCACAACTTACAGATGCCCCTTCATCAATATTTAAAGACGCAGCCATATTACCAAATCCATAAGCAGGTTCCGAGCCAGGGTAAGGACCCTCGTTACTTCGATAGGGAAGCTCCCCGTGGAAATTGTCCTGTCCCCACATGATGCTGGTGCTTCGGGGAACGGTTGAGAGTGTTTCCTAGCCAGTTCCCGGAGCATGGGAGGCCACACGGCATTAGATATATTACAGTATCCGCCTATAACTACAGCAGAGTCGCATTCTCGGGAAGGTTGACGTTTAGGGAGATTGGACAGCGGTGGACTGTGCAAAAACGGTTCGTGGTGAGAGACGCCCGCAGCAACTGGGAAGAATTCCCTTTCTCCAAAAGTGAGAGAGTCAGAGAGAGTCAGAGCAGAGTCAGAGCAGAGGGAGAGCAGAGGCAGAGCAGAGGCAGAAGAGGCGCAAAGCGACGGGGGGATAGCGATCGGAATGGGCTAAACGACTGTAGTTAAAATCTGTTTGATGGGAATGTAAAGGTATCCAGACATATAGCGAGGCCTTGTTGAATGGGTTCTTGTCAGATGCAGACAAACATGTACATACCTACCTTTAGAAAAAGATCTTGGGAGGGAAGCAGGAGGTAATTTATAGCGTTTTGGCTGGACTCTGACCATACGGTGACAAAACGGTTACATACCATCAAGGATGGCTTAGCAACTGCGTGTTTGCAAGCGGTTGGCAATATCGTATCACAGGTACAAGTATTTGCGTATATGGTACAGTACAGTACAGTACGGTACAGTACAAGTGCAAGTTATGACAACTCCCTTTCTCAAGGCAGCGGCGAAAAGAGCGTCAACTGAACAAAGCTGACATCAACTGCCACAAGTCAGTAACTACCTATAACTAAACATAAATAACCCCATATCAGAAACAAACCCCCTTTCAATGTCAAAATAATCACACTGATGTCCAAGACCACCGCCTTGACCGACCTAATCACACCACTTAGTTTCACATTACACACAGGTCAGTTCAGAGCGGAAAGTTCATCTGGAAGTTCTGCTCATATCCTGAACGACGTCACTCCAAAACCCTCCGTTTGAGCTTACGCTTTCCCGACGGATCTCACTATCCCGGCCCACAACTCGTTGCGTTCTCGTTCTGCCTATCAACATCATCACGCACCGCGATAGTTTTCCACCCTCTACCGCCGTCCATTGCCATCTACCACCATCCACCGCCTCCTGGAGAGCTTCTGCAGTTACAATTTCAATAGACTACCGCCATCATGGCGGGCTGGTTTAGCTCTACCTCTCCGTTCGATGAACAGGTAGAAAAGGCAACTTCCTCCTCTCTGTATGTACCCTAATCTCCGGCTGATTCTTTATATTATGATGACGGAGCCTGCTAACATAAGCAAAAGAGAGGATATTGCAGCAAACCTGGAAATTTCAGATATCATCCGCTCAAAACGTGTACAGCCTAGAGATGCTATGCGATCGCTGAAAAGAAGGTTGGAGAGCAGGAACCCGAATATACAGCTAGCAACTCTAAAGGTTCGATCGATATCTTGAATTTCCCTAACCCACTTTTTCCCAGTGTGTTTTACCTTTGTGCTTACCTCCAATCGATTGCCAGTTGACGGATACATGTGTCAAAAATGGAGGGAAACATTTTCTCGCGGAAATCGCCTCTCGTGAATTCATGGATAATCTCGTTTCGTTGCTTAGAGCTTCCGGACCTGCGACTCTGAATGGCGAAGTGAAGATGAAAATACTAGAGGTCATTCAGACATGGGCGTTGGCTACTCAAACACGAAGTGACTTATCGTACATTGGAGAAACCTATCGGGGTCTGCAGAGGGAAGGTTATCAGTTTCCACCGAAAACTGACATTGCAAGCAGCATGCTTGACAGCAGCGCTGTAAGTGTACAACCCCTTGGGCGATTAGGATTCTATGGATGTATCTCTTCTAACCAACCCAAAGCCTCCCGAATGGATAGATTCGGATGTCTGTATGCGATGTCGAACTGCTTTTACATTCACGAATCGGAAACATCACTGCAGGAACTGCGGTAATGTCTTTGATGCGCAATGTTCAAGCAAAACCATTCCCCTTCCCCATTTGGGTATCATGCAGGCTGTAAGAGTCGATGACGGATGCTACGCCAAATTAACATCTAAATCTTTCAATCCCTCGAATTTATCAAACCAATCCGGGAATCATAAATCTGGCTCCAGTTTCAGGCCCCTTTCTCCTCCAATGGAACCCCGTAGTGCCAGAGCTGAGTCAGACTTTGATGAGGACCTCAAGCGTGCGCTTCAGATGAGCCTTGAGGACGTAAAGCCTCACGATGGTGCTGGATATGTTCCCCAACCCAAGCCCGCTGTAACGGAGCCAAAGATGGCTGGATCGAACGGGGTTTCTAAAGACGAAGATGAGGATCAAGATCTGCGAGCTGCCATCGAGGCGTCATTGAGGGACATGGAAGAACAGAAGAAAAAACACGCAGCAACTTTAAAGAGCACGACCGCTGCAAATTCATCCACACCTGCAGTCACAGCTGCTCTCATGCCAAAGAAAGACTATGAGCTTAGCGCAGTGGAAGCGGAAAATATTAATTTATTCGCGACGCTTGTTGATCGGTTGCAACACCAGCCACCAGGTACGATCCTTCGAGAACCACAAATTCAGGAACTGTATGAAAGCATAGGCGCTCTAAGACCGAAATTGGCACGTACTTATGGGGAAACAATGAGTAAACACGGTACGTCGGTTGAATGCCCCATCTGCAAGCCTCGTTCTAATTTAACCTAGATACCCTTCTTGATCTTCATGCCAAGTTATCAACGGTTGTACGGTACTACGATCGCATGCTCGAAGACCGTTTATCCAACACATACGCACAACATGCCCTAGGCGCTTACAAGTATCTACCACCTAGCCAGCCTGCTTCAACTGCGTATCCATCCATCCCACCGAATCTTACCGATGCCAGGGGAGGTGCGGAGAACTTTTACTTTGGCTCAGCGCCTATAGAAAAAGCCGTTCCTCTTAGCCAATATCGTCCTCGTGAGCGTCAATCGTCAGTGAGCTCCGGGTATGATCCGCATTCAGGTGTTCCTCACTCACAAATAACGCCTTTTAATCCCCCGCAAAATGATCGATGGGACCGTCAGAACGAATACCAACCGTACACCTCTCCGCCACCTACAAATCCCGTAGTTCAATACCAGAACCATTCCATGCCTCAGGGACACCCTGTGCAGCCTGGACAAGCCGAAATTAGCGGCCAACCTGGGCCTGCTGGTTACTATTTCGCGCAACCGGTCACTCTTCCGGTCGGCCAGGAGCCCCCAACAGCTCCAGGGCAATACGTTCCTGGATCCGATCACCCGTATCAACCCTCATCTCCCATAATGCGAAAAGACTCTCAATTCCAGCCATCGCAAACAGTCCCACAAGCGAACCCGCCGCACCAAAGCCTCCCCCCATCACAGGACGTCCCTCCCCCCGCACAATTCCATCCTCAGCTCCAAGCAACCCAGTCCCAGCCCCAGGCCCAGTCCTATGAAACTCCTACGCAAAGCATAGCTCAATTGTCCAATCCCTACAATAATTGGCCCCAACCTGAACCGGGAACGAATCCGCAATACATGCCACCGGTTGCAAATGAATCGTATATCACCGTTGTCCCCGTGTCTACAGATGGGGACCCGTCGTACCTATCCCAACAGCCGCCGCAGCAGATACAACAGCAACAGCAGCAAGTTACCCCAAAGCCGGTTGAAGAGCCCAAATTGATTGACCTGTGAGACACATGCGGCGTTGGCTGTACTTTTAACCCATTGTTTCGCCCCCTTTCTCCATCACTATTTCCCCCCCCTTTTTCTTGATACCCAATGTGGTTTCCCCCGCTGCCTTCCGCGATATGGTTAGCCAAATGTGAATTACCATTTTCCATGCACAAGTTAATATCTCCTGTGCTTCCCATTTGCCCTGAAGCTTATGCTCTTTCTGCTGTTGTCTCCTTTTTGCGCTTATGGGTTTCCTTTGAGATGTGGCAAAATGCAATGTTTTCTCCCTTTTTTTTTTTTTTTTTTTTTTTTTTTTTTTTTTTTTTTTTTTTCTTTTTTCCTTTTCTTTTTCTGTTGGTTGGTATTGTAAGTATGTGTGTATGGCATGGTTTGGCTATTGGATGTATTGATTGAATAAAAAGGGTATACTAAGATAGTCTTGTTGTTGAGCTGGTTCGCTTCCTGGTTTCCTGGTGGCGTGGAGTGTTAAATAGTTGAGAAACATTTAATGGCTCCAGGGCCAATTATGCAATGGCACTAACAGGATTCTAACCTGCCTCAATTATATAGGAAGCAACCCTGTTTTAATACGTTCATAACAAGATTTCTTTAAAAAATATCATTTAAATCATGCGCATACCTCTGCTAAAAGAATTGAATAAGTTAATATTGGGCAATCGGCGTACAGCAGCTGATTGATTCAACTTCATATGGCTACTTTTATTATAGGCATACTTTTCAGGCATCCTTTTAACTAAGTCTTAACTAAGTGTTAATTAAGCTCTTGACTAACTTTCAACTAAGCTTTTCACTGTATCTAGCTAGGCAAACCCCTGGGCCCCTTCCTTGTCACCCCACGTGATGCCCCTCACCGCCTCCCGCTCGCCAGTTCAAACAAGTGAAGTTAAGTTACGGGTGTTGCTTTGTCATGGCATTGGCCTTTTTGACATCAACCTCCAGGTCTGGAATTTGTTGTACTCTTCGGATTATATCCTCCTCTGTCCGGTGAGTTCCAGACCAGTTCCAGCCCAGTCCCAGCCAGACCCTCCCCTTCCAACCATTCCATGTTGTGGTTCGAATTGCTGATAGTGAAATAATAACACGCTGCTACTTAAGAGCCTTTGCGCGGATTGGAGATTGCCCGCTGCTGCACCTGCTGATCGTCTCGGCCATAATTGCACAAATCGCCCCATCACCACCCAATTACTTGCCGTTATAAGCCGTGTCCGTCGCGAGTGGAATATCCAAAAACTTCATTAATCGAGTCTCATTGTCCTACAGCCTATAGCACGACCGAAAGTAACCCGGCTGTGGCGACATTTATGACGCTGGCAGGTTGCCTAGAATAAACGGCTGAGCGTTTGTGCAGCAAATAACCACCCCTGATTCTCCCACCTTGCCGCCCCACCATGCCGTCAAAGAATAGCCTGACGTCCTCAAATAAGCGTTCCGTACCCTTCCAGCAACAAGCCTCACCAGATTCGTCCGTGCCACCGCGAGAGACACCTCAACCCGAAGCTGGCTCCCCGCACCTCCATAACACCAATAAAGCTTCTACTCACAAACCTCACCGGCCACATGTAGTTGTTTCGCACCGACCGCATATGCATGTGCGCAATCTGTCGCTGAAGAACATTAACAGACTTCAGAGACTCGCTGCTGCGCACACTTTGTCAGGGGAAGGTGACACCCAAGTTGGACCTGCGCTGAGACACCACCAACACAAAAAGTCGGCGTCCGCTTCTCCTGCGACGAGCCCGCGTGTTAGCCATCAAAACGTACGCTGGAATGGCTCAATAGTTTCGCTAGCTGGCCACGCCACGAATCCCGCAATACGCAAGAACCTCTCTACTCCCGCGTTGCGGATTGCTTCGGGGATTCTCTTGAAGAAACCCCATGCGATAACAAAGGCGGGAGCAGGAGCAGGAGCAGGCAACAAGGCTGGACAGAAAAAGACTGTTGGTTTTGAGCTTGCGACTTCGGATGACGACGACGACGACGACGACGACGAGTGGGAAGATAACACTAGCTCTTATTCTCCGGAGAGCACAAGACACAATTCGGTGGTCACGAACAAGATGGGCACTGATAATAGTCTTAATTCTACGCTCCCTGCGACAAAATCTCCCCTTACTCAAGTAGAAACCACCGATACTACAGATGAAGCAGATGAGACTCCAGGCCGTCAGCAGACGTCAGGTCGTACTAGCGGCTCCGATCCTGGGGTTTCTCGGGAACCCACTGCACTTGACCAGGACGATATCGCTTCTCGTCTCCTCCATCACCCACATTCTTCCAAAGTTCCTCCTGCCATATCATCCGTCTCAGCTACCGCAACGCCGCCAGCAGCAGTCCGTACTGCCCATCCTCCATCAGCCCTTCCTTCAAGCCATGTCCGCAATTCTGAGCTGTCCGGACAATGGTCAACAGTTGGGAGCAGCTCATCTATTAATCCGCATGGAACGTCATCATCGATCGAAGGAGGTGTATCCAGATTCATCATCAATGGCTCTAATGGCAATGTTGGAGCCACCCCCGATTCTGACCTCAACACCCCATTATCTTTCCACCCTCATTACTACCCCAACACGCCACCGTCTCCGGAGACTACAACAAGTTCCACACGCCCAAGCTCTCGCGGACGCCAACCAGAGCCTCCTTCGCGTACACAGCAGAAACTGTGGCTACAGCGAACTGCGGCTCTTACTACCTCGTTGCCGGATCCTTCTATATCTGGCCCTTCCCCTACAGCGCCATCATCTATATTGGAGCCGGCTTTTATGGCAGCTACACAATCCCGACCATCCAACTCCCGTGCCAGAGATGGCCGCAGGGCAATGATGGGAACGGGTGGAGTCTCAGGAATAAATACGGATCACGAAGCGAAACGAACCCGTAAGACATATGACAAATATACAATGGAATATTCAGTAGTACGCCGTTTCAGAGAGCCTGTCGCAGAGAGCTTCCTTAGACTTGAGAAATTAGCCGGGACCAACGGGAAAACCAATAATACACCTCAAGGCCAATCAACCGGCCCGAACCTCGTCACTAATAACGGGAACATCTCACGTCCCCCTTCATCCTCACGAATCATCGACAGTGACCCCACCGTCAACAGCCAGTTTCTAAGCAAAGTGCCCAAGTCAACCAGCCAGCTACGACTCCGCAGCTCAGAGGATTCAGGCCGCACCGGCGACTCGGATGAACCGGGTGACCGATTCGATATAGAGAATCAACCACAGCGGCATAATTCTGTCGCCGTTGCCCTTGCGGATGGCAATATGTATGAGGTTCAGATTGATGATGATACTGGCGGCGCTGGTGGTGATGGACAGGGCGCATATCGACCCAGTGATGTCGAGCTGCTGATTAGGCGGATGTGGGATAGCCGTGAGCCTGCTGTTGCGGATGATTGATTGGTGGCGGAGTTTCTGCCCTTTTGTCATTTATTCCATTTCGTGTTCCCGCTACACTCTTTCATTTTTAATCAATGTATATTTCACATGAGCGTGACTCGACGATAGCTCCTTTTGCTTACAGCGGCTGTTCTTGGTGTACCCTTGTTTCCTTCCCATTTTTACATGACATGCTACAACCTTCGCGCTCCTTTTCTTATTGAATTTGTACAAGGTGGCGCTCTTTTTTCCCAATTCCGCCTTTTCTGGCTTTCCTATTTCTCGGGAGCTGTTTCTTATTTGCCCAGCCTTGCCTGGCTTGTTTTGGTTTTTATGGCTTTTCACTCTTTATCCTTCCTTGGAATGGTGTTTACCTGGGGAGCTATTATTTCTGAGATGGCACATGAATAAGTTATTACCTCTTATTTATCCTCGTAGGAATGAGATATATATTTATTGTTTAATTATTTGAACATGTGCTATTGAAGAGTTGTTTCATTTCAACAATATACTGTGATCAATAGTATTGTCAATATGCTCAAATCATATCAGGGAAATTATCACTTTAAAGACTTAGTTATATCCATCTGTACTAGTTAGGTCTTCATCAATATAATTTCGTCGAAGCCTCAAATGAATGCACATTCTGCCTGCAAAGTAATTAGTGATTTTTAACACATAATGTTGTCCAGAGAACTGGCAACTGAAATGCATTGAGGATGGATGTACTTAGTGATGCGTTATAAGGTTCAAAGTTTTGTATTTATTTCTTGCTCTCGATCCTATAACAAGTCACCTTCTACTATACTCCGTGATCGCGGATAGGAAGTCAGAGGGGGCAAACAATTCATCAACTGTTAAGAATAGCCGAGGATCGCCGTTTGCATATTGCTGACAGTAAGTAGCATGAAAGATATAAAATAGTCTGGCATCGCAGCGAAACTTCACCCTGCCCCTGAATCAATCCTAGCCCTAACCGGCGACTAACTAGTTGACGAACACCATCCCATGCCCCGCAATGAGGCTCTGTCACTCGAAGATGGACGAATAGGTGGATAGTCTCATGCCTAGATGCAGGCTGCCAACACTCCGCCGAGGACTGTTAAGATGGGCCTAGAATATTTGGTCGCTAAAATGCGGATTGGCAGCCTTGGAAGGGGGCGATAGGCTCGTCCTCCTATAAAGTCGCGAGGGGTGCCTGTTTCTTACCGTTCACACGTCTAAGATATTATACTCATTTTGACGTTATATCCGTCGTGTGTTGATGCTGCGTTGGGATACCTCTATATATATATATATATATTTTGCAGTTTTGCCTTTACGACGAACTTGCGGTTGTTCGGTTAGGATACATTTACGGTATATTCTTAGGCTTCCATATACACTACTATTTCAGGAATTGGGTTGCCTGGAATTTAGTTGGATCACTTACCCGGCTCTCTGTCTACCACAGAGAGCGTTTGCTTTTGAAGAGCATACGTGTTTTGGCGTCCCGGGAGACACCTAACGGTTTTTTTCATCTTCACACAAAAACCAATGGGTCTTCCCAAACCCAACCGTCCGTTCAGGGACGATTCGCCTCTCCCATCTTCGGCCTCGGCCCATTCCCTCCAGACATATCAGGACGTGGAGCCGGAAGATAACCCACCTGCTTACACAGATGATGATACTCTGACAATCCCCCAATCCCGCTCCCCCATACGCACCAACAATCTCTCGTCCGTAGGGCGCCTGGTGAGCCCCTACGAAGTCCCTGGCGGGCGTGTGATATCCTCCTCTCGCGCCAAGAAGACATACACGGTGACCCTCGAGCCGCAATTCTCCCAGAATCCTGAGGCGCTCTGTTCTCTGGTTACATTTCAAGCAGACCGTCCGCCTGTGCCCATTATAGTCGTTAAGGGCACGCATACGGTCACGAACAAGAATTCTGGGTCGAACAAGGGATCCAGCAAGGATACTGTGGTCGATTTTGATTTTCGCATTAACTGCGTCGGCTCTGTGTTGCCGGATGTTGATCAGCTGGGGAATCGGTGTCGGTTTGTGGAGGTTGTGCAAGATAACGATGGAAGGAAGACATACAGGGGAGGTAGATTAAAGAGCAAAGGTGGGAGCAAAAATAAGAAGCAGGACCATGTTGCTGGTTCTGGTACGAACGCAGATCTTGAGGAGGGCCAGGGGTTGACTTCGGGGAGTGACGGACCAGATTTGGAGGAATGGTGCAGACGATTCTGCAATGATAAGGCGGGAGTTAAGTCGTAAGTTTTCCGTTCCCGTTATTTGGCATGATAGAATATCTATGAGAAGCACGGAAGAAAGGGCGTGAAAATACTCCAAATACCCCAAACTAAACGCTCCAAATCAGCTTCACCTTTCACCGCGCTCTGGAAGTCTGGAACCACCCCGTGCTCCACAAGGGCATCACAACCCTAATCCGCTCCCTTAATTACCGCGGTCACATCTGCATAGAAATTCATACACACAACGCCCACTTAACCGTCTACTCACCCTCACTCCTTAACAACCTGCGCACACACAGCCTCGTCTGGTGGGCCTGCGTGCTCCTTCAACTCTGGATAATTACCTGGCCGCTTCTCTGGCTGCTCGAGAAACGCTATGAGCCTATCACAGCCACCTGGTATGCGCGGTATGACGATGAGTATGCCTGTGGGCTTAGTGAGACAGCATGGCTAGAGCTGTTCACCCCTGTTATCAAGAGGTCGGTGTTGGGAAGGGCTCGGGATGGGGAGGTTGTGGGATTAGAGGAGGCCAGGAGTGCAAGGGAGGAAGCGAGTATTGTGGCTAGGGGTGAAGGTCAGAGATTGGAGTCTGAGGCGGAGAGGGAGAGGAGGGAGAGGATGCAGCGGGGCCAGGGGGGTTGGGCAGACTCGTTGGTGGGCGTAGTGAGGGGCGTGGCGGAAGTGGGGATGGAAATTAATCAGGTAACAGGGTGGGGTGGAGATCGTTGACAGTGTAGCGTTTTTTCCTGAGTTGTGAATATGTTTCTGCATCTGTTTTAGTTGGTAAATTCGCTTGCCCGACCCTTGATCCCATTTCCGCTATCCATTGCATGTGTCCACTTTATTTTCGACAATCTGCACGGAGTAGAATTGGTAAGCTGTTCATCCACAATTCCATCCCCACTTACTTTTCAGTGATAAATAAGGCCACAATCATCGCTAATGTGAACTATCACGCCATCAACTTGCTGATCACATCTAGACAAATTGAGATTGTCCTGCGTCATTGTTGGTCAATGAACCCTCATTATATCGTTAACAATATACACTATCCAATATGTCCCCGTTATATATAACTGAATGAAATAATCCACCCGACCAAATTGACAGTAAAAATATAGGCAACAAATATACACAAAAATGGAGATGAAAGAAGGATCGCGTAGCAACACACAGTATGAGTTGAAATTAGGAAAAACAACACCGGCACAGATTCTAGGACGACGACCCTACCCTCTCCTTCTCTTTGCCGTTCCCAAGGCCGCTTCTCGTACCCCCTATAGAGGGCCCATGACCATGACCATGGCCCTGCCAGCGACTACCTCCACGTCCACGATCAGGAAAGGATCTCCTACTATCCTGGTTCGCAGTATTCTGGGTTAGAGAAGCAGAAGGCCCTTTTTCAATGCTCGCCGCCGTGGCTAAGGCATCGGAAATATTTCCTACGCTACCACCACCATACCTTCGTTCCCGGTCAGAGCGGGCTTGACCTGGACTCTTGCTCTTCCCAGGCCCAGACTCAGGTCCACGCCCCGTGGATCTATTTCGATTTCCACCCCCGCCATTTCTATCACAACCTCTCCACCGTCCTTTTCCGCTCCCCACTCCCGTCCTCGTATCCTTTTTCGCCGCCAATTCCGCCCTCTCCGCCTCCTCCCGCACCCGCTTACTTTCCTGATCCCACCATTCCTGAAACTCCTGCTCAAGCTGGATATCCTGCAATTTGTGCTTGGCAGTGACTGATTCGCGGAGCTCATCTTTCTCGCTCTGCTGCTCTTTGAGGATATAGGCAAGAGAGAGTTGGCTGGTAGAGGGGGAGGGTGAGGAGTAAATGTATCGTTGTTGTTGTTGTTGTTGTTGTTGGTCGGGTTTGTTCCGAGGGGTGATATTGTAGGTGAGTGATCGTGGTGTGGGTTGGATTAGCGTTGTTGTGTGGGTTGACATAGCTCCAAGGGAACTCCGTGGGACGAAATCTTTCTTGGTGATGGGGCGGGGTGAGGCTTTGGTTAATGAAGAGGGCACTATTTCAGGGCTTTGTGCATGTTGTTTCTGTTTAGGGGGTGTTGGTGTGCTACTTTGCGGTGACCGGGCGCCTGAAACGGTTTGCCGCAATGTCATCGGTACCTTGGAGGGAGTGCGAGTAGGCACGGAGACATTTTGTGGACAGTGGCTTTCTGTTTGTGTTTTTAGTGATGAATTCGATTTGATGTTGACAGTTTGCCAGGGCGATGCGGGCGTTGATCTAGATGCCTCTTGTTCTGCAAACAATTCCTGCGCTTGCTGATACTGGAGCTTCTTGCGTTCTCTCTGCGAGAGCTTTGATGCAGTGAGTTTACTTGCGGGCACATCCCATCGGGACGATTTATTCAAGCCTGTGCCCGATGAATAGGATCCCAAGGCTTCTGCCATGATATCCTTCAAGCCAGCCTTGGAACCTGAAGGTCCAACAGAACTCCAAGGGGCTCCTATAGACGCTCTTACTTGAGATTTTGCCATAGGTGTAGATGCACCAATTTGAGTCGGCGACGGTGCGTACGTTTCTAATCCGGGATCGTTTGCTTTTTCAACAGCATGCAAGGGATGTCTTCTGGAATCGCCATGATCAAATTTTCCTTGTAATTGCTGGGAAATACCAATCCTGGAAGGGGATTTCCCCTCTGGCTGATCATCAGAGGGCAAATTTTCGTCATCCATTTGGAAAATCAAGTCACCTGTAGATTGTTTCGACTTCAGGACGGTGTTTTCCTCAACATTTGGCTCTGCCCCCCTATACGCTGGTTCAGGCGCGATAGCCTTACGAGCAAGTGGTAAAGATGGAATGCCCTTCTCCACTGAACCCTGGCGGAATTTCCCCTCACGCAATTCGTCCTCGTGCCGACGGGTCCGAAGTCTCATTGAATCAATCCGTCGCTGTCTATCCTGCCCCACGAAGGGGACAATCTCCGGATACCTTTCTGCGACGTAGTCCTCGGAATTCCGACCTCTGGATATCGGCTGGCAATTTAGTTGGTTTGCTCGGCAAACTTCATCGAGTTCACGGAAGAGCTCGTCATCCAGATCGTCAAGAAGTCTAAATGGGGAATAAGCCAACGTATGAGTCGAAATGACACTCACGTAGTGAAATTTGGTACATACCTATTTTCCAGGATGGTTTCAAGATTCAAACAAACATATTCCAACGCAGCTTTCTTGAATGCCGTCACCGAACATGGTGCAACCGCATTTAAGTAGTGGCATGCATTCCGATTGTTAACTGAAGAAGTTAGCACGTCCCCCTCGAGCAGATAGGGACAGAGGATATCTACCAAAACGGCCCAGCAACTTTTGGCATATCTGTGCGAGGCGGTCCAGCATTAACTCATTCGCAACGGCCATAACATCAATAACCAAATCAATCAGGTCTGCCAAATCATTCAACTTAACATGTTCGAAAAGTTCATCATCCGTATCTGCGTATATGTAACGCATTACGAACTTGAAGATGTCATGACTGATGTGCTTCAAATCGATCCGAAGAGGATCTATGGAATCGGGCGAGCCAGCGCGCCTGCCAGCCAACCAGCGGCCACTAGCTCTGCCGTAGAACAAACCATCAAAAAAGGGGCAGCGTTTGCATAAAATCTGGCTGTGGGCTTTCATATCGCCGCCATCAAGTTCAATAATAACATCGGAATTTTCGAAGAAATTAGGATCCTTAAACGCTCGCTCCATATCTAAATTTAAGCGCTTATGCGGTAACGTCATTAACCGCGATGCACGCTCAAGAGCCTGAAGCTCAAGCACCGTAGATATCTTTAAGACTTCAATTCGAACTCGTTTGTAGTCTGCAGCCTGTGATGGCGACTGCCGTGCCAGCGTCCAGACATCATAGATCTCCTCAGTATACAAATAAAGAGCCAAAATGAATATGGATAGAAAATCGACGTCATTGAATTTGATCGTGATATGTCCGTTCTTGTCATACTCAATGCCGAAGACGTCCAGGATGGAATAATAATACGTCTTGCGGAACTCAGAGAATGCTCGCCTCAAAACCGAGCTACGAGCAGCCAGTATAAACTCGTGAACGGGAATTCGTACATCTGAAGATGTCGTGGATACCCAAACGATCGAATTGAGAAAATGGTTGGAGAGAGCAGCGTTGTCCAAGGTAGACTTAATCGCCGACTCAAGGTTGCACGGTTTGATGTATTTGTCCCCGATCATAACATCCATAGACATTGACGTACGGCTGTCAGAATCTCCCTGCTTTAATATACCATCAAACGGCGAAAGGGGCTTTAAATCACGCCATAGCATGCAGGTGTCAACGCAGATTTGCTCTCTTGCCACATTGCACCCACGCTGGACAGCTGCAAAAGCTCCATACGCATTACTCCTAACAGCCACGACGCGGGAAAGGCCCGGAACGCGAACAAATTTGTAATCCTTCAACCGAGTCTCTCCTGAAATTTTACTGTCGGCATCCTTGATCTTTGCAAGTTTCTCCTTCCTCCAGGCGAATCCGGATTCGGTACATATGATGATCGACCCATCTTGACCAACGTCAACATCTCGGACGGCCATGTGGACCTTTTTGATAGACCACACACGAGACGGTTGGGGTAGCGAGTTACGAATCTTGGCTGGGTTGGTTGTAGATGAGGCCGTAGAACTGATATCAGGCTTGCGGCTAACGTTAACTGTATAAACCTCACCAAAACTCGACATGGCACATATAGTATTGCCACCAGATGTAATTTTGGATATGTAATTGGTCGATGAGCCGTATCTGGTCGACATGAAGCTGTCTCTTATGAAGCTCGAGGTCCCGTCGAGCGGAAAAACTATTTTTGAATAACCATAGTGCGTAAAGACCCAGACCTCATGGTTTTCGAGCAGGCAGCTCGTGGCTCGGTCGATGGCTGAAACCATAACAATGGGAGAGCTGAAAAGCGATGCCCCTACTCGTCGAGGAATCGTTTGCGACTCGAGGGAACGGGCATCAGCATCAATAAGGCCTAGCTGGCCTTCGTTTTTACCAAAAGTGTATAAACTTGTGGGGGTAAATACAACGGAATGGATAGATGATGCTGCTGCGCCGATAATGGCTTCTTTCTTGAAAGGGTTGAAGATTTGTCGTGGGATGGTTTGGATAGGAACATCGTTCTTTTTGTTCGTCTGGGGAAGAGTGTAGCCCAGTTGGCCATTTTTATTACTTCCCCATGAGAACACTTCTCCCTGTTCGCTGATGGCGATAGAATGGTCCTGTCCCAAAGCCAAAGCAACGACCTTCTTTCCCGCAAGGCCGCCTCCCTCGATACAAACGAAACTGAACCTTGTATTTTCGTCTCCAGTCCCCAATCTCCCTCCTGGACCAAAACCGCAAATAAACAAATTTGACACTGGGTCATTCGTAAGTATTCCGGTGTGTAGTTTAGACATTACAATTTGTCTGAAGCTAATAGGCCGGGCCCGTACCAAGGTGGGTATCTCGGTCACAGAGTTTATATCAGGATGCACAGCGCTGGGATCCGATCCCGTACGCGCGGCACGAATAGTTTCATACTCGCGGTGGAACGTGTATAGCAAATGGTCCGGACGGGTCAAAGCGATTCGTTCCGGAAATTGGCGATCGCCTTCATCTCCCAGTCCAAGATTCAGATTTTTATTGCTACCAAAAGTGAATACCTCGTCACCACATAAGTTTACTGCAGGTCTTGCTCTGCCTCCCCCAATATCGTGATCAGATTCGGATGCGACAGAAGAATCGGTGGACACGGAATATTTCTCGTCTGATGTGTATTCATGTTCCGAAGACCGGTTGACGATATCACGGGGTAAAATGGTCGCCCCGAAGACATCAAAGGGACTGTTCCCTTCGCGATCCTTGATCTTAATAAGGCCACCGGAGGGATGGTGAACTCCACCAGGCATCCTAAAACCAGTAGCATCGCGAATATCCCTGACAATTAGCGCGTGTGCAATGGTCACATTCCCGGCATATAACGCTCGGTGCAGCGCAGTCCATCCACTCTCCAAATCCTGCGCATATATATCGACGGACGGCACCTCCAGCAACGCAGTCGCAAAGTCAATCGCATGCTCCTTCTGCGACGAGGCTATAAGGTGCAACAACGAGCGACCATATTGGTCCTTGGTATTGACATCAGCACGGGTTAATGCAATTGGCGCATTCCGCGTTGACGAGGAAGGGTGTTTATCCGGCAGCTGCTTTGGGGACGATGAGGTAGGTGGGCGATTCTTCAAGAATGAGCCTGGAGAAACTCCCAGAGTGGCAGTCCCTGTGGATGTGAAAGCGGAAGATGTGGGCGTTGTAGATTTCCAATGTGTACGGGAACTAGAGGCCTCTGCCAGAAACCGCTTGAAGCTTTCGACATCATCTTGGAGAAAATACTGCCAGAGTTTGCTACTCATGTGCCACTGCGTAGGGTGCTGGCAGGATCCCCGAATAGAAGACCCCTTGTTTTCGAATCCCCGGAGCAGGACTGAAAGGTCGCTGTCGTCTCGACGGAGTGTTAGGTGCCTTCGTCTGATCTCAACGCGGTGGAGATATGGAATAGTGCGCGAGGAATGAAGGCGAAGTAGTAGCCAAAATTTGTTCGCCGATAGACGGATGCACGCTTCGATAAATTTACAATGAATTTACCTGCAATTCCGTTTCGTCTCAATAGGAGCGTGTCTCAAGATTTCGCAGCAGAGAAGGTGGCGTTCGGCAAGAGTCCGTGTCTGTCAGCGCAACAAGCAACAATCAATCACTCTGTAGCAAAAAAGAGATTTAACGGAAAAGATCTGAACTGGCGCTAGAGCAGACAAATGTAATTGTGACTGGAGATACAATGTTGGCCTAGGAGTTGAGCGGGGAGGAGACGATGCAGAGGGAAAAGGTGTGAAGTAGGGAGATGATCGTTTTAAGTTGGTCCAATTTGTTGAATATGATGATATTGGGGTTCGGCCAATCACACGATGCGGACAGCACATGAGAACAGGTGAGAGGCTGAAATTGACGGCTAGGCATAAAGTACCAAGCAGCAAGAATATTAGATCTATCTGTGGGATAGTAGTTAATTCATACGAAGAATCTATTATTAACAGCACATATTTTGATGTGTTATCTAGCAACTAGTAAGCAGAGCAGTTGAAAAAAAGTATTCTTCTAGCGTACGGAGTATATGGTTGAATACTCCATATTATATGCTGCCTAGGGAACAACTAGATGTTGATAAAGAGTGGCAGAATGCATGTAGATGGTACACAATATATGAGCAACATTCAATAACTCCATTCAGTAAAAATGTACTAGCCTGTTGACACTGTAATGGGTGGAGCTATTGAAGTGAATATCAATATCCGCAACTTTCATCGTCAAAAAGCTCTATCCGTATCAGCACGGCACTCATTCGTTGCTTGTCCCTCAAAGGCCAAGAGGCTAGGACACTCAATGCTCGCTCGGGATGGTTCAGGCATATTCTGATCCTAGAAGACAATATATCTCAAATCCCTGCTCTACCTCCGAAAAGCATTTACCTGATCGAATAAAATTTTCGAGTAAATCAATGCCCAATGCAAAACATAGCTTGATTTGATTGCCCCCAGCCGTGCGTGGAAAGTCTGCATCTGTAGGCCATTAGCATCTAGGCAGCTGCCTGCACAGAACACTGACCAACAGCAAAATGAGCCATGTCATGGCGCACAGGCAGGCAGGCAGCATTTCGAAAATCGTCGGCAAACTTGTTTGGAAAGAAAACTAGAAGCCTTGTCAGCTTATCAACTTGTCAACTCAAGCAACAATAACCGGTCGTCGGGTATTTAAAACAAGAAGAGGTTTTTTTTTTTTTTTTTTTTTTTTTTTCTGTTACTATCAAATTGTAGGTTGCAATTATGGTTGGCTGTTGATTGAGGCTCAAGCGCATCCGTCAAGCCTTTATCCAGGTCAAGGGAGAGAGTCAAGCAAGAGAAGAAAAGAAAAAGGAGAAGGGAAAAAGGAAGGGAGAGAAAAGAAAAGAAAGGGCCCGTGCCCCCTGGCGCTTCCAAGGTTGGCTCGCAAGCGATCTTTGATCATTGAGGTGATACTGACCAGGATCCTAACGATACCAGAAGGCCTTGGTCATATTCGGTTGCCAGAGTTTTGTAGAGTTTGTGGACATGGAATATACCACTTCGTTGGATTTGCCCGGAGCAGAGCATGCATAACAGATTGGGAATCGCTCAGGAGAAAAGGGAATGAAAATATCCTGATTTCTGGATACAGGCCCTCCTCACGGGACCTGTCAGTCAGTCAGGCGGCTGCCGCGGTGGTCGGTGGTAGGTGGTCATTACGGCCAGCCATTTAACGCTCCGTGACTAGTGAAACTAAGGAGAATCCAAGCAGATTTGATGCAGAGGCACGGAATGGGGGAAGCAGGATGACAGGAATCATGAGTTTGCCGTATAAAAAACGCGCACGAATCTCCGAAATGAAATCACTGGTCACTGATCAGTAGACACGTCTGCATCTGCGGGTTTGGATGATGGGTTATTCGTCCGCGGGGGGGTTTTCCCCTTCTCTGATCTTCGTGCCGGAACTGGAAGGTTGCAGGATCGACTGACTGGTTACGTTGTTAAAAAAGAGCTGGGTTTGAACGTGTTGAAACAATCTCGACTCCGGATTTCGAGGACGGGTTGTAGAAATCATTAACCTCAACTTCTCCGATGCCTAACGCCATGCTCCATTCACCACTTCAAAAAAAAAAAAAAAAAGGGGGGGGAGAATAATTATTAGTTCATTCTGAAAGGAGTCCAGGGTTGATAATAATAATAGGGAACACCTGTGTCCTCTGGAGCCAAGAGAAAAAAAAAAAAGTTACCGGAGTTTTTGAGCTAACGACTGCGTGAGGAGGAGTTGCTTCTCCTTACATTTGCCATTTGCGCGGACGCTCAGTCCGAACACGATTTGACATAAGCAGTTAGGGTCCTTGCGGTCAGGTTAATAATATAGACTTCGCAGCGGAGGGCACTTGGGGGGAAAAAAAAAAGTTTCTGTGGTCTGGAGTCTGGAACAGAGCGATGAGGATCTGCAGCTGCAGGTGCTGGTCGCAGGCAGAGAGATGGGGGGACGAATGGGAGGGGCGCCATCCACGCTCTGTCACACCCCAGGGACTGTTTGGGGGAACCGGGGACTACTGTAGCTGATTGGTGTGATGAGCGCCGCGACGGTTTGTTTTTGTGGGCCAAGTCAGTGGCTTGGGATTCATGGGCTGCATGGCGAGGCAGCCAGTGCCAAACGCAGCCTAGACATCTGCCTCGTCTAAATGCAGCGTTTATCGACGGGGTGATTCTGAGGGATTATGTTCTCTGGAGTACGACGCTGATGCGGAAAACTGTTTTGTGATATGTAGCATATAAGGATTGCTGTGTTTGTCGAGAGCAATATCCGGGGAAATATCGATGTAGTTGTGCGGAGGTCGGTGTGGCATTTTGCCTAGATCCGGAGGGATGTTTCGTCACTATTTTAATTATTTTTTTTTTTTTTAATTATTTTTATTTTTATTATTTTTTATTTTTTTATTTAATTTTTTATTGTTTGTCTGTTTTCCATTGATGCTAGATGCCTTGGAGATGGCGTCAGCATCAGCATCAGCATCAGCATAGCAAGTACATGAGGATGAGAGGGTCCAGATACCAACCCACCGTTCTATACCATTACGGTAACGCGGCAGAGGTATTGCTGAAATGCGGGCGCCGGGTGACACAAATAGAAAGCAAGAACTTCCCCCATTGATGGTAATAAGGTTTATGCAAGCCACGAGCGGCCGTGTGTATTGTATAGCGCATTGCTTTACATGACCATACGGCAGCTCGCTCCGAAGTATGAATGAATGACTCGACCGGAAGAGGTACACCATTTGACCATTTGATGCAATGAGATTGTGGACTGACTCCCGGAGACAGATATAAAGATGGTTGCGATGAACAACAATATCGACTGGACAACTTGAAATGCTCTGGAGCATTTCTTTCCCTTGTCTTCTCTGTCTCCATCTCCCCTCCCCCCTACTCGATCAGAACAAACCGGCAAAATTGTGTTCTGTTCTTGTTCCAAGCAAGTTTTACTCCCCCCCCCCCCTGTCAACAAGTCCCTTTTTTTCCTCCTAGTTTCACATTTATTTATTTTGGCCAAAGAATTTAGTTGAGTCACGGTTGCTTGCTGCTTGGCGGGCTTGTCCGAGTCAGCTGTGTGCGTCACTTGTCACTTCGCTGTTTTGTGCCTGTCGTATTATTATTATTATTATTAAGTTCTCTCAACTCGCCCCGACTTCAACCCTAACTCACTTCGACCTCAAAACTTACAACCTCATCTTCAACTTCTTTCTTACTCCCTCTCACACATTTACCAACAGCCTCTCTGTGCCTCCTTTCTCCCCATCTTCTTCCCCGTTTTCAAACCAAGTGGCAGAAACCACGGAAGATGTGCCACTAGAGTGCTGTTCCCCCTTATCGGGAGGAATCCGCCGCCGCTCGGTTTCCGGCTTGCTTGCTTGGTCTCTTCGTCTCAGAACCTGCGGACAACATAGACAAAGCTCAAGGAGACTCAGCGCTAGCTCCCGCTCCCTTTGAAGCCACCACAGCTTTCAACAACCTATTTCCATTCTATCTCTTCCCCGCTTGCCTGTTGCCCTCAGCTCTTCGCCTGCAACACCTATAATAATGTCCCCGGTAACCGTTGCGGTTTTCCACTTGTCGATTCCCGTTCTCCCTAGCATCGCCTACGCATTATAAGACTATTCCGTCCTATCAATCTCTCGCTCTTGCCACCCTGTGGTAAACCCTTTCAGCTATACCCTTAACCAATCCAAATGACCCCCCGAACGGCCTAGGTGCCACTGCGTTTCTCCCACACCTTAGCTAACATGGACAGCTATCGAACGTTTCATCAGTCCGATATCTTTTTTCCTCCTGTCTGATACCACATCTTGCTTCTCGTTACATATCCCGTTCATCGACGTTGCCTTGCGTATCTTGTCTCGAACAACTGAATTATACACTCCGTGCGGTCTGTCTGTCACGGATAACGCGGAATTCGGTCCATATACCACAAGTAACAAACCCGGCCCGAAAACCCTCTCCTGTTGTGCCTGAGGACCTTCGGGGCTCATATTTTTCTGGCAACTTTTGGCTGAGTTCACTTCCCCCAATTCTTCCGACAGTTAGCTTCCAGAGATGCATCAACATCCTCGACCTCCGCCGGCAACAGCGTCTCCGGCCAACTCTCCCAGGACTAATCCAGCTCGCACCAACAATCCTCGAGATCGCAGTGCAGAGTCTGACGCTGCATCATCTGCTGAGGTTGGTACAGCCGATACATCAACAAGAGGACCTGGGATTGACCAAGCTGAAATGTTCACGCAGGGACCGTCAAATGTTGCTCCTTCTAGAGATATCATTGCCAAGTTAAACCAGATCGTTCAGGTGAGTCTTTTTGGTCGTTTTTTTTTTTTTTTTTTAAAGCGCTCCTCGGAGATTTTACCGTATATATATACTGAAGTTATGGTTTATTTTCTTTCTTTCTGCATAGCAATACCATACGAAAGCCGCTTTAATAATATTGCAATCTCGAGTCGAGTTGCCCCTTGCGTATAACAAAGATTCGGATGTAAAAAGGGTGAACCGATGGGTACGTTTGGTTTTGACAGAACACATTTTATTCTTCTATTTTTGAACCTAAGAGTAACGGGTTGGATTCTGTTGGTATAGTTTAATGTTGAACTCGACGAAACCGATGTGCTCAAAGAAGACTTACGAACCTGGAAGAGTTGTGATACAATTGATCGTCGTCCACCTCCCATGATTATCGAAACCTATCTCGATCCGGATGAGTTGACACATAACCAGAGCCTTGTGATCCTTGATGAACATGGGAAGCGCTGGGACGTTCTCGAAGCTCTTGATTCCTTGTTTTCTTATAAAGGGTCTCAGGATACTAGATATAGCAGAGTCATTCTGGAGCGCTGGAAGGTTGAACTCGGGGATGCATCAAGCGATCTGCCCGCCGATCTCGCCTCCATACTACCCACTCTCTACAAGAAAAGCATCGTGCTGTTTAGATCTCTCTTTACGCATTCCCGGTTCCTCCCTGCTTGGAAGTTTTCCAAACGACAGACAACTATGCGGTCAAACCCGACCCTACCTATACGCTACAGAATATACAAGGGAACCAGCGCAGGAACACCCCAAGCACTCGACCCTTTGAGCATCCCGTTCTACGATGATGGTGGTAAAACTATAGAGACTTTCTCTTTTGGCGTTATTGAGTCTCCCGCCGGCCCATTTTCCGTGCAGGTAACCTATCGAATGAACTGTGACTTTAGAGTGGATGACTCTGAAGCATTATTGAGTTCAAGGTTTATGGGTGCAGATGATGCCTACTTTCGGCCATCTCTTCCCTCAGAAGATCACTTTCCCGGTGGAGCACAAGAAGTTGGGTCCTTGCCAGTGGCTAGACGAGGCCACGATCAACCCCACAATGCCCAGGCTTATGGTAGTTTATCGACTTTCCATCATGCAGTTCCTGCGACGGGCGTCAGTCCATTATCTGCCCTTCGAGCCGCAAGGGAATTCGGGACTGGTTCGTCGAGCTCCCCCGTATCACCACCCTCACCTAGACCTGGACATGGCTCAAGGCCGGGTCTTTTCTCCCGCGATGGTGTCCACTCCGCCCAGCGAAAACCTTCGATTTCATTCCCACCTTTCAAGGCGCCACCCCTCTCAGCGTCCCCGTCTTTGGTGGACTCTCCCATTGTATCTTCTCCCCGAATTGCACCTTGTCGAACGGGACCGGTTAATGTGCCATCAGATAGCAAGACCATGCCACCGCCTGCGAGTGCTGCTGCTGTCTCTCGAAAATCCACATATGCTTCACCAGAAAACGCCATCGCGTCATCAGGTTCTGGCTCTCCTAGACCTGCTCCGATTGTAAAGTATACCAGTTCCTTCACTCATCGAAGAGGGAGACTGTCATCGGGTGGAGCCAGCAAAACAGATGATGATTATACCTCTAGCGGGAAAGCGAGTGCTGCATCCTCCACAGCCCACCCTAGCTCTGGAATAATTGCGGAGCCAGGCACCAGTTCCGGCTCATTGCAGGGTGATGAAGCAAATATTGGAGAGTTTCTCAAAATGCTTGACATGCGAAAAGATCTGCTGAATCCTTCTGATTCTGCCAGTTTGTATGCTCAAACCCGAAGGACTGCTGTTGCTCTCACGCGTTTTCAAAAGATGAAAGAATCAAATGCCGCCCTGTCGGATTCCATGACCTCTTCACTAGTTCTCCATCGATCATCTACTTCGTCAAGTAGACAGCTCCCTAGCGTTCCTCCCATGGTTGCCGGCACGTCGATTTCCACCTCTTCATCTCCAGGCAAACCAATTTCACCTCATACCCCCCATACACCTGCCATCCCCTCCCGTCTCAGCTCGAACAGTATAATCGACTACTCCCACCTCGACCGCACGGACAATCGACGCCACCACCTCTCACATGAATCCCACGGCTCTCTTCTCGAGGAAACACCCAGTCAAGAGACGGCAATGGAACCTGCTGCCCCCAACTCTAACGCCAATGCAATCGACATTCCTACATCCCCACGTCCATTCATCCCTAGCTATCGACGTTCAAGCTCTGCCGCTCATCGAAGGCCCAGCACAACCATTGATTATGAAATGGCCGAATTCCTCCCCTTCGGTATGAGAAGTCTAAGCCTAGGGGCTGAAGACAGATCACTTCTGAGCCTCAACGCAATAGTGCGTCAGCAGGAGCTGGACAATGAAGCTCCCGCAGTCGATATGCTACCAACAACCAACCAACCCCAGCTGGCAGACAATAACTCAAACAACCCCGCCACATCCACCCAATACCGCACTACCACGATTTCTTCCAACCACCCGTATCAACCGCGCTTCTCGCACCACCGTGGCAGAGGCTCAACTGGACACCCAAACTCCCACAGCTCCGCTTCCAGCAGCCTAGGTCGCGGCAACGCCCTTCCTTCTTCCCACCACGACGGCTACCAAGGCAGCGGCAGCAACAGTGGGATGTCGATGAATACCGACACCCACCGCCGGGCCTTTGGCAGCGGCGGAGCGGGTCAACGACATAGCTTCAACCGCCACCATGGTGTTGGTGGTGGGCCATCTTCAAGCAATTTCGAAGAGGATGAGCCGTTGCTGTTTACCATGAGTGACTTTGGGATTGCACGGGGGAGTCTGGATGGCGGGGCCAGGGGGAGTGTTAGCGGTGCTGATTCTTCGGAACCGGGCACTGGGACGGCGGTGTCGAGGAGGGGAAGCGGTCGGAGGGGCCTCTCCGCTGGCGGCGGCGGTGGTGCTGGCGGCAGCAACGGACTTTTTCATCTTTGGCAATGAATGGATATCTGCGGCCCATCCGCGAGGTGTGAGGTAATGGTGCGGTTCTTGTGGACCAATGAAATGTGATACTCTGCCATACCCCTGCTGTTCATCTCTATGATATTTTCCCAACTGTTCCCTCCTGTCATCGATTGATTCGTCAATACCCTCCTTCTTTCCGTCTAGGTATGGGCCATAACTGCACAGTTGGATCTTTAAGCAATCGTCATTCATATACCGCGCAATATATCACGCACTCAAAGAGTAGTTTCTTTTTACCCACGAGAAAAACAATGTACTGCAATCCTTCAAATTTTAGGAGCAGCTTGGATCTGCCTTTGGTGTTTTCTTTTCTTTCTCTTTCCTTAGGTTCCTCCGCTGCGATCGGCGCTTTACCTGACCGTTTAATTTATTTTCCTCTTCATGTTTAGTTTCACAATTCCCTTTTCTTTAAATCTGGCTGGCTTAGGTCAAGTTTACTTTTTTTTTTTTTTTTTTTTATTTTTTTTCCCATTTTTGATTTCCCCTTTATTGACGAGAACCTCCCATTGTGGAAATGAAGGTGGAGATGAAGGAGTCAGCTGGCAAGGCTTAATATTATTGAACATTTTTTCACATTTTTTCCATATTGTTTACTTCCTTGTTATATATCTACCCGGGCATTTTCTGCTCATATTCATGATATGATTTGCGGTGATGAATGGTGGAGGATTTTGATTCTTCATTTGCTTTTAATGTGCAAAAAAGGTCTGATTTGCGGTTTATATTTATTTTCTGTCTGGCGAACCCGCTTTGTTTTATCTGGCTGGTTATTTTGTGAGACTTCACCTCATTCTTCTCTTTTCATGAGATGTTTTATACTTCATTCGTGATATCAGGACTGATGTTTAGCCGAGGTCCTTTCTCATGATTTGTATGTATGTCTCTCAATATATACGCATAGCTGCTCATCTCGCCTCTTCATATATATCTTTGCCTCCAGTTTTCGATTCTCATTAAATGTTGATGCGTTACTCAACTCTTTCTTTCTTTCTCTCCTTTTTTAAAAAAAAAAAAAAAAAAAAAAAAAAATTCTTTACTCTCTCTATACTCTCCTCTACTTTCTCATTCACGGCGGGATGTTGTATGTCATATTGGTGTTGACGAAGTTCGATAGAGCCTAGATTGTGAACTCAACTCTAAAATACACCAAAGTATTTATTCTCCATTTTGGATACATCCGCATCAGTTTCTCTATTTCATGACTGTATTCTCGCCCAAGGCTTTCACATGTCTAGTTGCTCTGGGTGGGGATTCCCGATGACGGCACCTCTGTGCCCCTTGGATCTAGACGTTAAGGTGCTACCACTTATGATCCGCCCACCGGGTAAAATCAACCTGATTCAACCAATTTGATAAAATGGCCTTTCAATGTGAAGATTCCATTCAATTAGCCCGTAGCAGCCTGGAAAATGGTCTTTATTTCTCTGTACGGGCAGCAGCAACAGCAATTAACATCTCTAGAAGCACCCTCTGTGGTGGAATAGCTAATTTCAACAATCAAGTCTGCCAGTCATGTCTTTCAGCAAAGATCAAGCCCTGAACATGAAGAATTCCTAGGTGAGTAAATATATTGAATGGAGATTTCAAAGCCTGTCCCTGCTTGCATATACATCTTTTAAGAAATAATCTTCTGAATTCTGAGGTTGAATAAGAATATCCAGACAAAGAGTAAACTGCTAATTCCTCAATCCTATGGGCATGCAGGGGCTCTATGTTGTTTGATTGCCAACTAGGTAAAGCTATTTCGACGAATACTAAGGTGAATTTACGAAAAAAAAAAAAAAAAAAAAAAGGGGGGGGGGGCCTGGGGAAGGATATTCCTTACATACTCATCTCCGTAGGGCGGTTGCTAGGCGGTTGCTAGGCAGTTTCTGTTACTCTTTCGGACAATGCCAGTTTCCGTAGCCCAGCAGCAGACAACGCCGTAGTAGTAGACCACGCCACCACAATATCCTGCTAAGCTATAGAGATATATCTCCGTTCTCACTTGCATTTCTGCTTCTCATTTGCAGCTAATAGGGTTTTATTTTTTCCTGTGTCAAAATAGTGGCATTATGCATAGCTAGCTGAAACCCTTAAATCAGTTAATTTAAGGCTTAATTGATTGGACGAGAAGAGCTCCCTGTATATGATGCTTGATATACTGCTTGATCTTATTGAACTGATACTCTAATTGAGCTATATTGCAGAGGGTCTGTGAGGTTCAGAAAGATTGAAATTCATAAAATATGTCAGAAGAACTCAGTGTATATAGCTGAGAACATATACATATAGAAATCTTCTCTGAATTGTATGACAATAAGTCTGTGATTTTGATATAAAGTTTCACATTTATTTTAATATATTTATTATATATATATTTTTCAAAAGAAGCAATATATTTTATATCTAATGAATGCAGATGATAAGATAAATACAGTGATAAATAATAAGATATAATAGTATTTTTCATATAGAATTAATTAAATTCATCTGTAATATAACCTTTATCATCTAAAATAAAAAGTAAATATCTATCAACTATTTTTTCAATCATATTAACTAATTAAATATAGTTGATTAATAAATCAGTCATTCTTATTAACTTATTACTTAATTTATTGATAGATTTTATATTATAAGATTTAATTTACTTTAATCTTAAAAATAATTAATTAAAAATAAAATTTATTTTACTGCATTGATTATTTTAATCACAATTACTTATTTTCTATTTTAAATTATATAATAAATATTTTTCTAACTTTTTTAAATCTAGTAATTATTTATATTATTGTAATAATTTTTATTAAAAAAAATGTTTTTATCAAAGTTCTATTTATTTTCTGATAGAATATTATTTATTTTTGATATTCTTTATTATATGATACTAAAGCACTTGAAATCCGATAAAATGTTGATCTAAAAGTCAGAAGGCTTTTCAAAAGATTAATATGACTATTAAAGACTTTACAGTAGAATGCCAAGGTAACTAGTATTAGTGGAATAATAGCGCATTTGGGTGAATGAGGTGGATTTTACACGGTTCTAGGGGCGGCATTTTATCCAACCACCGAATTGTGTACTACCAAAGCTCCAAACGACAAGGCGATAAAGAAGTGGTTTTGATTTAATCCATGAATGGAATGGTTGTGGGTTATATCCCCTACAAAAAGGAAGCCAACAAATTTGTCTAGCAGATGTTCTGCGGGGACCATTAAAAAAAGGTTTCGAGTGGCTGGAACCCAACTCTGGAGATCGGGAATGCCTCTTGAACTATTTGACTAATCCACCTGGCTGTGGAATTTTACCACCAAGCAATTAACAGTTTATGTTAACAGTCAATGGGGAGGTTCATGCGTATATATATATCCAATATATCAATCTATCATATGCCGTATAACGTCTACCAGTAATCTCATCATCATGTCTTCCACAACCACACAACCTGTAGAAAGATTCTACTTGCAACCAACCACCTTCTCACCCAACAGCCCGCTGCCAGTGCTTGTATATCGGAACGTGCTTCCTCAGCCGCATTCAGAGAGTGCAACGACGGAGTTCTTGGAGGGGAATAACTGGGAGAGGAGGGTATGTTTCTTATCCATTCATGGTTGCTCAACTAGAGAGATAAGTATCTCTTCTATCTCATTCAACCAGTCCCTGGGATGAAAGGATATCTATAAATATCAATATGCAACTGATTTGGTAATATTAATGCACTGAATTTTCCTTCTATAGGGAACATTTGGCCACATCCCAACACCCCATTTCCATCCGAATACACATGAGTGCTACGGTAGGTGCTGAAATCTGATCTGTTGTGTGTTGATCCCAGGTAACTACTCCGCATGGTTCTGCACTGCAATTTACGCATGAGAAGTGAACAGAGTGGCCTTGAAGAACAACACAACACAACCAACTCCAACAAACGAATGGTAGCTAACGGAAATTAATCATATCAAAATAGGAATATTCCAAGGCTCGTCCACGCTGCGAATTGGCAAAGGAAAACACGACAGCCACAGCGCAGGCATCCTTATCCCCGTCACAGCCGGTGACGTCATAGTCCTTCCGGCAGGAATAACGCATAGCTGCGTCGACAGCATAGATTACCGCTACGTGGGAGTTTATCCAAAGGTGCGTTGATATTGTTTTTGGGTACATCCGTGTGCGTTATATAGCATGTACAGCACACTACATATAAAGACTATTTCCAGTCCAGCTAAGCTGCTCTCTACAGAAAGCTCCCCACTGGCGCAATGAATTCGGCAAAGAACCTATCGATCTAGTTGCGGTACGCAAAGAGACTTCTGCGGTGGAAATGCCAGAAGCAGATCCCGTTTATGGAACGGAGGGTCCGTTGGTGTTGTGGTGGGCGGAAGAGGCTTAGCACGCTGCTGTTGATGATGTTGGGGGAAAAGGGTGCGGAATTATTGGGACTGTTTTGAGGGTGGGGAGGTATGTGTTTGCTGATAAAGTAAACAGGACGCACCAGGTCCTCGCCTGGCCCTCGCCTGGCCCTCGCCTGACCCTCGCTGACCCCACATTTTTCTGAGAAACACTAGTTATAGAATCAGAAAGACTCAAAAGCAGCCATACCAATATATCTTCTGTTCCTGTGTCTGTCATATCAAACTGAACCAGTGATTATGATTTGAGTTGTTTCCCGCTTTCGGAGCCGAAATCGAATCTCACCCTGAGAAAATCAGCAATTTGAGGATTGTGGAAAGTAAAATGATCGCTTGTACCAGCCTATATCAACCCTTTCGGGAAGAGCATTGGCGGCAAATATCCACTGTAGCGAAGCGCGTCAGGGTATTTTGATCGGGCTTCAGGAAAGGACGAATGAATCACCCGACCCCGCCTTGAATGTCTGAGCTAAGCCACAGGGTGTGGCTGCTACTCTCATTTTTACCCTTCTCCTCCAGCTCTAGATTTGGGGACATGAATAAGGGGTGCGGAAACCAAAGCGGACCACGCACATCGAAGATGCAATAGAGATCCTTCTCCATAATAATGTAGGAAAGACGATATATTAAGGTTATTTGGAAGGCGGAAGTGAACCGTGGGCCGTGGTGGGATCCGCAGACTAACATCGGAAGCTAGTTTAGTATATCGATCAAATGGGAACGGGCCATTCTGGAATTGCATATGTAACGAACAAGAAACATCAACAGTAACAACATCAAGAAAAATGAACTGCGGAGGGTTTTAATGAACAAATTGTTCAGATTGTGCAACTTGGAACCGTCGAATTGTTACATGAAAACAACTGTGCAAGGTTATACAGCTTGTCCAGGAATATCAAAACGGGCGAACGTCAGGCGATGCGCTGGCAGAATGGCTCCTTAATATTTCCAATCGATCGCGGCATGGCTACACAAGCCTGCATGCTAACCCTGCCATAAATATCAATCGCTGTTCACATTGTAGCTGGGAGAGGAAGCACTGGCCAGCGTACGGATTGAAATCCTACTTCCACCTGGGTATTTGTATAGCAGATGTTTAGTTTCATTCGATGATAACTGCATATGCTGTTGGCAGAAAACGCTCGCACAAAATGGGTTTTTGCAATACGAGCAGCTCAATCTCGAGCAAGGAGAATTGCTGGGAATGCTGTTGCCGAACGGCTTGTCGAGCTCCCGTCGGCACTTGTTTGGATGATTGGCATTACCTAACGACCTGACTAGGAGGGCGTTTGCGAAGCTATATGCCGGTAGTCATCGCTCTTGATATCTTGAACTAGCTGATGTCCCTGAATCTGTCTTGAAAGATCCTCTCATTCGTGTATACTGACGGTTGAACAGAAGTACCCGCTCCGTACTTGGAAGTTATTCGCTCGTTGTCTATGTTGTCTATGTCGGGGGTGAGTGACGCGGAGTGAGTAACGCTACACCACCATAGCCAAAATGGAGGAAAGAGAAAGATATATAACAAAAGATCTTCCCACAACTGGAGACGGTAGAGGTCGTGCGGAACAGTATATGCAGCTTTCCAAGCTTCTGACTGACGTCAGCAGCCAAATCCTTTCAAATTCCGTGATTCATAGGAATACGCTGCTGGTATTATTAAGATTGTTTCATCACTCACGAGGGCATTAGAGTGATTCGATAAATGTCTCGAGACTGCGATGCAAATCTGAATAGACATAAAGAGAAAATTGTTGAAAAAAAAAAAAAAAAAAAAAAAAAAGGGGGTTCTGCGCTCTCCTGTGACAGTAAGCCACACAATCTGGATTGTTGTAGATGCCAACGAGACCGAAGCTTTGCTGGTCTGCTTTTTGGATTCACGGCAGCAATGGTAGCGTTGTCCAGCGGGAAGCCACAGGGAATTGACGATGTGTCTAGGGGTTATTGGAATAGGCTTGACAAAACACACACCGTGTTCAGAGGAAGAATGATTCATTTGCTCGATTAGTCGTCTGCAAAAACTTGATTTTTTAAGCAGGCTGATATTTTCCAGTTGTCAATCTCGGCTCCGCCCAGCTGGATCGAACCTTGATTCAAAAAGGCGGTCGAAATTTTGTCTGATAACGTTGGACACGGGAGGTTGCAGTTAAAATGAACGACCCAAAATTTTATGCACCCTGCGGGAACGTGCAAGGCACGCAAGAGAGACTCGAAAAAGTCTTTGGGCACCATGGTCACAGCTTACAGAAGTACATAATTAATATTGGGAATCATGCTCACCGAACAGATGCCTGTGTGTTAAGGTCTCTGATCGTTAAGTTGGACAAGCCCAGCATGGCGCTGCAAGCAGGATGCCTGCGGTATCCCTCATATCTCTCAGCATGAATCTAAAAAAAAGAAACATGAAGAGATGTAGTACTAGAGGGAAGGCTCACAATGGTTGAATTGGGTCTATGTTTCATCATATATCCGAAATCTTTGACAAAACACTCGACCACAGATTCCGATGATGGCCGTGCATTGTTTAAAACCAAGATCCTCCAAACAACAGCCACAAAAATTTGAAAGTACTAAAAGGCGTAATATCAGGAGGAAAATGACTGTTTGAAAGGTGCACTGGACCTGCATCAGAAGCTGCACGTAATGCAGGCGGTAGGAAAGGAATTCGAGAACTTACTGGTGCTATAACCTTGGCTGACTTATCTATGGTAATCCCTGTTAACTGATGGATGAATAGGTACCAAATAATGGCTTTACTCCTGTCATTTTCACTCAGGGCATACTGGTGCTCTTGCGTAGGCATCTGCAAATGGCCCGAAAGAGTCGCTCACGGGGACTGCAGTTATTTAGGAAGGCTTATAAGCGGGCGGAGGAAGAGCTCAGCTGTTATCTAGCTGCAGCAGATTTAGATGTGAGATCACAACATCAGAGCAAATGGTTTGACATGGAAATTGCACACACGACGGTATACTTGAGTGGACAGCAGCACTCACTCATAGTGTATGCTGCGCGCCGCCGAAGCTGTTGGGTATTCGCCAACTTGGAGAGCATATTTAGCACTGCTGGTCTTCCAAAGCACATGCTGCGATTGCATAAATAAATTCATCATTTTCGGTTCTTTCCAGGTAACACGTCAGTCTTGGTGCGGATATACAGCTGTCAACATCGCAGCTATGAATGCGGGTGTGGAACGGATGATTGTTTCAATGCGCTTATTTATCCGTGTTTCTAAATTTTCTGTCGCTGTGTGTCTTCGGTAGTTAAGTTACCTGCGCAGAAGCCTCCTTCTGTGATATGGGTTGGGACCGTTTCAGTATACGGATGGCATCATCAGCTTCGAGATCTTGCATGCTGTAACAGATTTCTGGTCTGGAATTATTTACATGATGTCTTGATCGATGCGCATTGGTTTCACTTCCTCTCTATACTCGATTTCTGCTCACCGATGGACAGTTAACTATAGCATCCCTTGGCTATTAGTATCCTCCATACAGATAAGGAGGTCGGTTAACCTCCAAGAGAGCTGGCAATACCCCGAGTCATGTACTGGGTATCTTAAATATATTGACTCTTATGCAGTTAGCTATTTACCTTTGGGGGAAAATCTGGCTATGCTGTTTGGATGCGATGGGTGGGAAACTACTCAGCTTAGAAAATCAAACATTTTGGTAGGCTCTGATGCGATGTCGTTTAGAATTCCGATGGTACCAAGGCTGAAGACGAAATCTAAAGTGATACTTTTATTTTAAGAACACAGGGATATAATCCCGAGTGCTAATGAACTCTTGAAAATAGGCAGGATGGTCGAAGATCAGTGTAAAATTGATTAAATAGCGCAGCATGTGAGCGAGTGAGGGGAGGGTCGTTGCTAATAATGAGGATGGTTCTACCAGAATAGATTTTCGACGTGTGAGTTAGTTCTCCGACGGGATGAACAACTCCCAAAGTGTCAGAATGTAATAATCATTGTGACTTGATATGAGAATAAGACATGGCGGGCGGTGATGGTCTTAGTGGTCAACGCTATGCGCTTTGATCTCGGGGTAAAATTTCTATACCCAACATATTTCGCCTAATTGTGCGAATGATAATAACTTGAGAGACAAGCTTTGACGATGTCCGGCACTCTGCCATGAACAGAGTACGTATTCATGCTTACCATGCTCTCCTGCTCGCTCTCTTACTCTTAGGGTCATCTTGTATTTTTCTCATTGTTATAAGTGAAAGAATACCGTCAGAGGATGGATGAGTAACAAAACAAGATATAAAATGAGGACGAAAGTGAGCAGTCCGCTGGGAGTCCTTAGAAAGTAGTTAATGTAGCAATTCGGAAGCTTACATGCTTAACTAGTTGGGATTTGCAGGTCAAAACCAGCACCGAACTTGGATAACGGGGATCACCTTTGAAAAATCGGGAATTGTGATACCAAATAGTCGTTATTCGGCGGATGGTAAGCAACAATAAATATGGTATAGACCGCAATAACATTTGGATATTTTTTTTTATCCAGCAGCCGTCGAAAATCGAACACATCCTTGCTTCCAGTGCGAGCTGGGGGTGGCCAGGACCTCATCTGGGTGACCTCTTTTAAGGGGGTTTTTCCGCCATTCAACATCGAGCCACTGAAGCGAAGACGCTAAGCATGCCTCAGAGTTACAAGAGATATTCTCAGGTGGTATTCTGAACCTGGAAGACTAGGTTCATATAGGATGGAGACCTAAAAAAAAGGAAACCTTTCTGACAAAGAGAGACGGCCATAGCAAGCCGATTGCCGCGAGTCCCCACTTCTTGACGAATTTGTCTTCCAATTGCACCGATCCCGGGATGATTGTTCTTCGCGCGACACAATGGACCAAAACCCTTGCAGGGCTCTGCCGAGGTCTCCGTGTTTAAGAAGATTGTCGTGTTGTGGAGCTTCGTCAATTTCCTTTGCTCTCCTTCCCTTCAATTGAGGAGCACAAGTTCCATGACATGAGTTTACGTGACCAGTTTAAGTTAAGACAAGGTGGAGACGGGATCTGCATATGGAAGTCCTGGCTATGAAGCGTTTTGGTAGAGAGACCCAAGTTGAAAATTAAGCAAATGAAGAACACTCATGCACTCAGTCGTCTGCACCTTGTGATGTGCAACGTGGCTCTTATTTGTCAAACGGCATTGGCAAATACTCCAGAAACCTGGTTGATATGGTTGGATATTCTGTGCATTTTCAAGCATTCATCAAAAAATTCTGCAAAAGGTAGAGATAATTCAATCAAGAAAAATTGGGGTATAATCAAGCAAGGAAGACAACATGAGTAAGCAGATGTATAAGCACATACTGTGCTGTTAACCCCTCCAGTGACCCTAGGATCAGGTTGGCAATTGGCTTTCCCTGATGTAGAACACGGATTTCAACACGGAACTTGGTGTGGCTCATGGGATGAAGTTGATCCAATGAAGCAAGGTTTGTCCTATCTCCGAACCGACTTACCGCCGGACAAGTATATTTTTTCACATCAAAATGGAACCCCAGTTAGTTGGTGACATTATTGCAGCAGGTAGGCAAACTATCATGGGCCCACTAACAGTGTGTTTAGAACAAGCAAGCGATATATGATAGAAGCATAAGCCCACCCTCCCAAATCTGAAAAAAAATATATATATATATATATATATTAGAGAATATATAACTGGGCTAGCTGTTCCCCTATAATAAGGTGACAAAATCTTGTCTTGAAATCATAGACTCAGAAACTTGCTTAGAAATAGATCGATAATAGGAATCACAGAGGCTTTCTGGATATCCATCGGTCAACCATTTCGTCATGATAACAAAGAGCGTGATGGAGGGCCATATTCCATCCACAGGAAGTTCTAGCAGTATCCGAGTCGCGCCCGTGAAAGTGCTTGCCCTTGGGCCCCCAAGAACAGGATCAAACTGTAGGTAGACAGTCGTCGTTATCTGTGATTTTTATTGGCTGACGGGCCCATTTTCTATGAAGCCATACAAACAGCTCTGGGACAATTGGGATATCAGGGGACATACCATTTCCCATCCTCAGTCCATGCTCGACCACAAGACACACAAATATGGTTGGATGCATTTAATGCCGTGTTTGAAGGGGAGGGAAGTTTTGAAAAAGCGGATTGTGATCGCTTATTTGCAGATTGCCAGGTGAGTAGAAAAATTGCCCTGGTTCCCCCGGCCAGATACCCAGCTGAGTGATGACTGTTTTGTTGATAGGCCGTTGTTGGACGCCCGTGTTGCGCATTTGCACCCCAGTTAATTAAAGCATACCCGGACGCAAAAGTTATTTTAAATACACGTGACATCGACGAATGGTTTCTGTAGGTGATCGCGCAGTGGTTTTTTGTAGCCGTTCTGGCGGTTCCTTCAGCTGACACGAGGCATCACTGATTCCTGTGATAAGTTCCTGGATTAGGCTCAGCCAGTCAAACGCGGCTCAAGAACACGAAGGGAACCTTGGTATCGACGATCCACCAAAATTGGCTGCAAGAGAGCTACGATATAAAATATTGTCCGCTTTCTTCAAAGGAGATTTCATAAATAATGGGAAGTCGGCATTCAGGGCCCAGTTCAACAAGATCCGTGAGCTCGTACCAAAACACAAATTGCTGATATATGATATCAAGGAAGGGTGGGGCCCTCTGTGCGAATTCCTTGGGAAGCCTGTCCCTTCGAGCCCGTTCCCCGGACACGATAAGTTAGAAATTTTCGATGAGCAGCCAGGCGGTCCGTGTGATGAGAAAGCAGCTAAACCGAAGCTTTTGAAATCCCCTGTGGATACTGCATCAGAGAGTAGAGTTGAAATACCGGGGTGATTTGGCGTGCGGTTTCCTACATCGCATTCCCATCATCCTGACAATGACAGGATTTGCCGTCCGTTCTTTGTAATTTTTGCCTTGGGTGGTTTCTGTTAAGTATGAGTGCCAAATACCAAATTGTTAATCCTAGTCGGTAATGTTAGTAAATCGCTTAATGAGTGATGAGCTGTGGGGAAATGAGGATTTATATTGACCTCAGGAGTAGCATATCTTCTATGTTGTTGTATAGGCTGGTATTTAATTTTTTTCAAGCTGCTGAGGTTGAAATCCGCGGGTGGGGGGTGAAAAAAGCGATGCCTTCGGCACATGCCTCGTCGCCGAAAATACGGGGAGGGTCTAACTAGTTACGCCGAGGCCCAAAGCAACTTCGAATAAATGCGCGCTCTCCACCAACCCGACTTCAGTAGTATATAAACCAACCTCGAAGACATGATGATATCTTCAATACATTGATATATCCATTGGTTCCCCCCGCAATCTATTTAATAGTTTGCAATTCTCTTACCAAGTATTTCCTATAATTGATTTCCACAAATACATGATGACATATCAAAATCTCACGCTGTCCCGGATCCCGAACCAACCATCGACAGAGGCGACAGCAACGGGTGACCCCCAGATATATCTGATTACTCTTTGCAAGGCTCCTGAGAATCGCATTGGCACCGCCTTTGCACAGGAATTTATCCGCGCATTGCGGGATATTGAGCGGTTGGTTAAGGCTGCCGGGAAGGATGAGAACGGGGCGGGGGTAGGTGCTGCGGTGATAATCAGAGGGAAGGGAGAGAAGTTTTGGAGTACGGTCAGTTTTTTCTGTCTAAAGGAATGAAGGAAGTGATTGAAGAAACGTATATCTTGAGATGCTAACAGACTATATATTTTGCAATAGGGGCTGGATCTTGATGAAGCAGAACGGGATGCTTTCTCAAATACAGACGGCTTTTTCCCGGTTAGTATACGCCAGCTGCTACGTTAATGAAGCAAAAAGAGTGGAACCCCCTCCCTCTAACCGAGTATTCAATTCTAGCTCATGCATACAATTCTTGACTACCCCTATCCAACAATTGCATTGTTGAATGGCCACACATTCGGTGGAGCATGTGTACTTGCTCTTGCCCACGATTATCGAATCATGAACTCTCGTCGCGGGTTTTTTTCGATGCCGCCCGTTAATATTGGCATTCACTTTCCCGGGATTGGATACCTGTCGCGTCTAAAACTTCGCCCTGATATTGCTCGAAGAATGCTGCTTGAAGCACATAAATGGACCAGCAAAGAGGCACTGAAAGATGGGATTGTTGACCAAATAGCAGAACCTGAAGACATGCTGAATGTAGCGATCGAAGTCGCGCGAAAATGGGCACCTAAGGCGAAGATGGGAGTGTATTCCATACTACGACAGGAATTATGGGGCGAAGCTGCTCGGAAGTTCCAGAGCATCAGCTACGTTCATCAACGTAGGACTATTTTGCCGCCCAAGGTGAAAATTTGAATCTATTGGTGATATATGTTGTAGAATATCCTCATGGCAAGCATACAAAATATGCCCACATTTTATTATTCCAGTTACATTTTCCGGAATGTGTTTCCTGATGCACTTCTGCGATCCTTGGGCGCTTTTGAGGTTCCGTTGTTTTCAGGCATAAATGCAGGTTTCAAACGAGACTTGGATTGTGGCACAAATGTAACCGTTTTCTCTCCGACTGCGCCACTTTTCGATGGACGATCTCTCGTCCGCGATTTATGAACTCTTGATTCAAACGACCTATCACGGACCTGAGTAGCCTTAGATGACGATGATATCTGCATTCGTGGTGGGGGGCGTTTATTCTTTTTGTAGGAGACTGTAGATATTCGGCCAGAGGCCTTAGCTTTGACAGGTTTTTCATCTTCGCTCGAGGACTCTTCTTCAGAACTAGATCCGGGCAATTCGTCGATAGCCTCCTTTTCGACTGCAGTTAAGCCTCGCTCTGGCCTTGTCGTAGTGGCGGGCGCGGTACTTGGATTCAGGTCCCGGAACTCCTTTGATGTTTCATCAACAGCGAAGTCTTCATCCTCGAACAGCTTGGAGAATCGAGAATCATTGAGTAGAGTATCCAGGCGACTTGGGGCAGTTTCAGCCTTGCCAACGTCGGCCATTTCATTGTCTCCCCCGCGCTCCAAAACACGCTGAGCACGTCGTCGCTCATTCCTGTCTTCTTTTTCAATAATTTTCTTCGCAAGTTTCTTATTGACCTTCACCGTAATCTCCTTCTTGCCCCGGATCCGGCTTTCCCGTTCTTGGTCAATCTTCTCCTTCACTCTCATAGCTCTCTCCTCTTCCCAAACAAATGGATTAGAAATTAATCGGGCTTCTTCATAGAGTCTTTGCGCAACAAAGTATCCATGCATATAGGGTCTCAAGAGTGTGGTTCTGCCAATCAAGTGATCCAGATTCAGGCTTCGCAATTGCGGAACTGTCAAAAATTTAAAATTGTCGTAGACCGACCCGGCTTGGCCAGCGAAAGCCTGGGGATCATTGGGATCCTCAGCCATTTCTTCCACAATATTATCCAGGAAGGCACACCATTTCGGAGCAGGTCCAAGTTGGGGGATGAAAAATGCATGTTGCTGTCGCCCTTCGTTAGCAGTCAAAATCATGCCACTATCTTTGCACCAGGCTATGCTGTTGATGTCAACTGCGGGTTCCACGGACGTCCAAGGTTTTCCATCCCGCGCGTCCCAGATCTTAATAATCCTCTTGTCTGAGGAGAGAATTTTGGGCTCTGTCGTCTGGTCACGTGTTGTGATCGTTGGAGTGAGGAAGTTTATTGTATGAATAGGGTATCCGTATCCTTGATCCTTTTTCAAGAGCGGAGTAGGAGATCGGAGGTCAAACAGGTGTATAAGGCCTTGCGAAGATCCAATAGCAAGCGTCAATCCAGATCGATGGAATTCTAGAGCGGTGATTTGCGATTTGGTATCTTCAAGTTGAGTATCGGAAGGTGGAAGCAAGATGCCAGCCCTTGCTCTAGCCCTGGGGTCCCATAACTCCACTGTTCCAATAGACGTGCCAAATGCGAGGAGGTTATGGCTCTCCTCAGCAATGGCAGCAGTATTCACGCTTCCGGTGTTGATTCCTCCTTGAAGCGCGCCACCACCCATCGAAGTAAAATCATCTCCACCAACCTCAACTTCATATGCTTTCATGTAACGTCCTTGTTCCAAATTCAATCTATATACTTCACCCACGCCATCTCGATTCACACCGACAGATGGAATAAGAGCCTCGGTGGACTGTCTGTCGTATATCAAATCACGACCATATCTTGGCAATCGTGTGGTGTAATGGCAGCCTGAAGGGGTATGAAACTCAAGTGATCGATCAGACTGCAGATGCAACGATTTCGAGTAATCTGACGATAGTAGCAGGAATGTTGTATTCAATGAAACGGTGTGGCGAGAGAAAGAAAGAGACAGATGCGGCAGGTAATGGGTATGAATCTGAGGTTTGTAGGTGCCTTTGATTTTTTTTTGGTCAGTTACATGATGTATTGCCCAAGTATCATAAAATCGGGCTAAACTTACCGGTACTCATGACCCATTGCCCATCCTCACTGACACGGATACATTGGCTCGCTTCCTCGAACTCGAAGTCCTGTAGCAGCTCAACTCTGTTCGCGTACTCCGGGTCCTTTTTGAGACTCCGTTTTCGCCTTCTAGCAAGCCATTCTGGAAGTGGCCGTGCGGTGGAGGAACCGGATATCGTGTACACAGGGACATTGGCGGAATTTGACAGCTTCATAGCTTCGACGCCCCCAATAATTCTGTGTCTCCCGTGAAGATGTTCCGTTGAGCCCTCTCCAACTTCAACAAAATTGCGACGTCTTCTCAAATTCGAGCAGTCTTCCCTCAACTCATCCAAAAAAAATAAAAAATAAAGTCAAAGTTTGGTTGGGAAACAAACTTGCCAATTGCATAATTGTCACGTGATTGTATTAGCCCGATTTGATGGATCTGCCCAAGTCCTCAAGATCCAAGAATTCTTTTTGTTCAATATCAAACTCGGAGCTGGGATGGTGATCGTAGCTTGATGGAAGAGATGGATCATGTCCAAGGTCGCGATCTCTTTCGTATAGCTTTATCATCTCCGGGGTATCAATATCTACGCCCCGCTCTTTTTAAAGACCGCATCTCCCATCGCCTGTTCTGTGGCTTGGCGTCTACCACTTACGAGATCCCACGGCGTTTGCGGAATTTGTATAGATTGTTGTTTGCCCCTACAAAGCAGAACATTTCGTCCCTAGGTTTAGTTCATATGGCCTTGTCACCTCTTCGATATGCATCTTGACCCTGTGGCCTCATTCCACGGATACCATTATATACCTAACTATCATCAACCTGACGCGCTGTAAACGTCGATCTATTATGGATTTCCCAGCTGGAGCGCTTACAAATTTCCGTTCTATCGTAAGTTTTACTACATAGATTGCTGTCGTTTCTTGTTCTTGTTCTTTTGCTTTTTCTTTCCCCTTCCCCCCCCTTATATTCTTTTATTTTCTTTCTTATTTTTATTTTTATTATTATTGTTATTATTTTTAGTATCACTACCGCTTTCTCTTTCTCTTTCTCTTTTGTATATATATATACATTGGCTTCTTTCTAATCACTGTGGGCAGGATGGCTTCTGCAACATTTTCTGGAGAATCTACTCCAGGGTGGCCGCTGGACCACCCACATCACAGCTCAACCTCAGGGAAAACCCGGTTCTTAGAAGTTCAAATGAGCTTAGGAATTCCATAATTCTGTTGCGAAATATGCGCTGTCTTGTTTCTCCGTTAGCTAACGGCTCTGACTTGTGGATATTCTCTACCAACCCCAATTTTGACGCGTTGGGGCCTCTGTACAGTAACAAAGGGGCTGGGAACGATACTATTGTAGCAGGAAGCGTAACATTCCAAAGTATACTTTTCCTATAGCTTCTCATTTTTTTTTTCTGTTTTCTCCTTGTATACGCTAATATCCGAGTTAGATTCTGTTTCTGGTTCGAACACTGCTGCAGAGATAAAACATCGACTGCTCTCTGATCCTGAGTCCAGTATTTTTAACGAGGCACTTCAGGACAAATCAATGCATATTTCCGGTGAATTTTTAAAGTTCCAAGCCTATGCAACCTATTCCGCTTTTTTCGAGGCATTTATTTCTGCCACATCCAGGGCACTCAGCCTCCATTTTACGCAGCAACAAAAGGTGATTCCACTTGGAACTCGAACTCTCTATAGTTCCCTTGACGAGAACGGATATCCGAGTAGTTGCACCCATGCCCCCTGTACTCGGAGCTTCACATCCTTCCTTTCTACCCTTGATATCAACATGACAGCCAAGGGTAGACTGATTGTCTCTTTGAGTACTCTTCCTCAGCCTGGGATTGAGCAGTTGCATCTTGATTCTGAATCTGATATAACTGCCTATCTCAATAATGATTTGTGGTTAGCCCCTTCCGGAATATTGTGCAGGCTCATCTCCATTGACGGATATCAGTCAAACCACTCAAATATTGTTTCTCCAGAGAATATCGGAACGTTGCCTAACGACATTGAACGTTCAATTGGGAAACTAGATGCCATGAAACAAGAATGGAAAAGAACTGTGATAGAATGGCTCAGAAAACTTGGCTTGAACCTCAAAGATCCACAAACAGTGCTCTGGGTTGAAGTTGAAGTGAATGTCTCAGATCGTCCCCTATATGACACATTTTCCAGGTTTACTGGGAATCGAAGGAAAGTATCTCCTTTTATCCAAATATTATGGCCTTCAAATCTATGTTTTACTAGATCGCGATCCAACAAAACGGCCCCTATTAATCCCACTGAATTCTTCTCGAGTCAAGCCGAGAGCCCGTTGCAATTTGCGGAAAGATGGTTAAACGAATCCTTTCCAGAAGTTCAGCTGCTGGATGAACAAAAAACCGACAATCCAAGTGAAGTTGACGAGAAACACTTTAATTATCCGGAACTATCTCCTTTGGACGTCGACAGCTCTGGCATCCCGGAAAGCTTAGCGAGAACAGTTAACATACCCGACGCCCAGCTTGCGAGTGCTGTATATCCCACACCCCCAGGTGGAGCGCTCACTCACAATTTAGAGGCGGGGGTGGTTGTAGAAGGACTTGGAGCATCTACCATCGAAGCTCTGAATTACCCACCCTCCCAAGGTGAATCAATTTATAACGAACATGGCGGGTCCACCACATATCTTCACCGAAATCCAGATTTCTTTCCTGCTGGGTTAGACGCGGCATCTTCTGAGCTTGGCGTTGGGTCAGGCCTTTACGACACTGCAGCTGACGAAGAATTTTTTGGTGATATCGATGGTACTAATTTTGATACGAAAGGCATCACGGAAGCTGATTTTAGCTTTTTCGACGAACCCGATTTTGCTGGTTTGACCGGCAACCTTGAAATGCAAACCGAAACGCCAGAAATACTACAGGCTAACGAATGTACCTCCGATATACCCCATACCTATATGACGAAAGCGGGAGCTGGGCCCTCACACTCCGTTCAAAATCGTCTCTCTGCTGTTGATGATAGCGATTCTCGTACCCGAAACCCTTCAATCAGCTCCCCGAATACAACAACAGGCGAGGGCCAGAGATCGCAGGCAACTGAGCTTGGTCAGGTTGCTCCAACGGATGGCTCAAGCAGGCGACTGATAAGCCCGCCTCTCAGTCCAATTCAGATAAAGGAAATCTTATCCTCAAATGGATTTTCGCATTCTGAATTTGGATTGATAAACTCAAAAACTCACAAGTCCTACCCAGAACAAAATCAATATAGGCCAGTTATATTTCAACCGAAGTTGGGGTCTTCGGACAAAAAGTATAAACTGGATGGGAGGTTCTGGTTTGGTCCTGGTGGAGGACATACAACTTTTAAAATGGGTGGTTATCCATCCGATATTCCCACGATTGGGTTTCCAGACAAAGAACGGGAAAAAAATCCTAAGCTCTCTACTACCCTAACATCTCCCAGTCCTCTAGTCTCTGATAATGCTCTAGAAACAAAAGTACAGTCCCCATCGGCCTCCTCTTCCTGCTCAAGCGACAACGGCAGCATCACTGACCACGGATCGAAAGCAAGCTTGCGGCCGAATAATCCAGTAAGCTTGAAGAGGAAGCGGGATTATGAGGGTGAGGGAATTACCTCGCTGTCACCGTTAGAACGACGTACATTGGCTCCTGGTACTGCAAAAGTGCAGCTAAATGATCAACAACTTGCCTTATTAGGGGTTTTGCTTTCCGAGGCTGTTGATTGGCCATTAACAGGGTACTTTTCAAGGAAGGAAAATGTCGTGTTTCCAGCGTTCTCCCGAAGAGAAGATCTACCCCAAGCAGCGCAGCTGGTTGTCGATCAAGTTACTCAGTCTAGCTTGTGCCATATTCGTGATGATTTATACAAGCTGGAAGGCACAGACTGCGATTGCGTACTGTCCGATAGTTTATTTGATAACAGCGATGCCATAGGCCACCTGTCTAAGCTGGATTTGAGAACCTTCGCAACGATAGAGGATGGCCCTAACACGCGGAAAGATTCACCTTCTATGAAATCAAATACTAGCGGGTCTATATGCAAAATATGTCCACCTCATGTGAAAATCCATCGTGGAAACGGTTTCTTGGAAGTTCTACCGGCTGCTATTGGATTTTGGGAGACATTTGGACTGGAACCGCTCCAGGGGAAAAAGAATATCCTTCCCTTTTGTATTTACCCGCCTAATATCACAGAAGCAGCGGATACATTCATGGAGCGATTGGGCTTGGTATATTCGAGTGGAAACTTTGGGACTCATTCCCGACCTAGCCAATCCAACGGGTTGATCCCATGGACACTCAATGCTGCAAGCGACCAGGATTACGCTTCGCTGATGCATGCACTGAATATTTCATGCGAAAATTTAGGTAGGAACTCTAGTATGTCCTCGGAAACCCTCACGTTATCTGATAATTGTATAGGAAGTGCGTTGTCGAATCTGTCGGCAAGTGATGAAAACGTGGTGATTTACATCATAAACCCTTTCGTATACGAAGCAGCTATCGTGGATATCTGCTCAGCCTTCATACGCCTGTTCCACAAATACGTTGGTGACGTTGATAGGCAACACACTCGACATCTCAATGAGCTTGTACTTCAAATAATTCCTTTGGAATTTATCGCATCCCCCGACACTCTAATTGTGCCACCACAGATTGACTATCTCCGTTTAGCGCTTGAAGTTTACTCCCGTTGCCCACCAAAGGATAGATCTTCGGACTGGATGGGGTGTGCTCCCCCTCTGGTGCTTGCAGATCCAATTCCGAAAGTGGTGCCATTTAGATTATCTTCAGAACCAGTAGCACTGTTGGAAGAAGGAAAATGCCTCCATGTGGCTTATTCACAAAGCGTTGACCAACGTTGGGTCACAGCCGCATGGACAGACAGCAGCGGACGATACCAAACTACTCTTTCATATTGTCTCCGGGAGCGGGATTCACCTGTATCCAGATCCATTTCAGAGATCAGAACGCAAATTTGGGAAACATCAAAGGATATTATGGATATGTCATCGTCATATTGGCGGTTGATGGTCGTAAAAGATGAACCAATTGGCGCAGATGAGGTCGATAGTATGAATCCACTTTCCACCAATTCGCTACGTGCTGCCCTCTAACTTAGCATTCTCTAGTGTGGAAATCTCTGCTGGATCAGTATAACCGTGATAAATCCGTTAAAGTCGAACTAGGTATCCTTTGTGTCAATATAAAACCTGGCTTGTCACTCAAACTGCCGACTCCTCCACTCCAGCTTAGCGCGTTAAGCCAACAGCCAACACAAATAGTTCCGGCAACGACCACTCCGGGATCTACCCCTCGACCTGATCCATCGCCTGATCCATCAGGCGCTGCGGGTACTCCTCCAGCGACTCACACCACTGTAAATACCCCCATGTTCACCGACTATACCCACAGCCATCAGCAGCAACAACAGCCAACACAGCAAATGTCCCAAGCATCTCTTGACTCCGACCAAGATACAATTCTCATTGACAAGTCAGACGAAACATGGGGTGTTACTCTCTCTCACAGACTCAATAACTCATATTCCCTCACGAAATACCAGCCCGCTCTTGCGAGTGGATACCTCTTCCGGCGGTCAGGGACCAGTGATACGGATGGACTAGCGGTAATGAGTGTGAATCTCATATATACAAATTCACGACGACCAACAGATCATCTGCTAAGGGATATCCTTCGCATGTATAGAGAACTCGCAACCCTAGCGCGGACACGGGGTATCATTCACGTGCGAGGAAATGATGCATTACCTTGGCATATCATGACCGCAGTCAAGGGACAGGA
>NW_015440948.1:1841771-1908092 GCF_000150705.2 Paracoccidioides lutzii | reverse complement strand
TCCCCCCCTTTTTTTTTTTTTTTTTTTTTTTTTTTAATTTTTATACCTATTCTACAATTCTAAGATCTTGAGGACAAGTCATCAACATGACCAACAGTGATGGTTTTAACTTCGTCGTCCTTACGTATTCCTCATAGTCATATTCTACAAATAAGCAAAGCCAATAATGAGCCAGAAAAATTCCGGAAATATAATATTGTCTTAGTGGAAAAATCTACCCATTCATCCAACGCCTGTAGAGATGTCACGGACTGCAGATACCCAAAAACCACGATCAGAAGACGAATTGATGAAATATACCCCTAGTGAGACGTGCCAAGGAGACAGAATACCCCGATGAAATCATAAAGTATGGCACATAGATCCGTAAAATCTAGTTTGCATTGAAAGGATGCTTGAAGCTCGTAGCAAGCTTCGAAAGATACGTCATGCTTGCTATGTTGAGGGCGCTGAGAATATCTTTGTGATGATTCCATATTCGTTGGTATTCTTCAAGAGACACTGTTGCGAGCCTGTTGGCTCTCGCTGATTTGAAGCGAAGCGTGTGAAAACACCCAGGCATACTTGACCTTGGGCTCATATTACAAAAAACCGATTGACATGCTCCCCATTAGGTATTCCATTATCTCCGTGACATCGCTGACTCCACTCTGCACCCGGCTGGATTCTGAATGCATCGTAACAAGTCCTTGAAGTTTAATGTATAGTAACTAGCACGACATAATAGCCAAGTGCTGTCGTTCTAAAGTAGAAGTAAAAGCCGGAAGTCGAATCTTAAAGCTGTCTAATAGGGATAATGTGGTAAAGCAGTCTTTTGACCCATCTGCAGGTCTCAGAAGTAAATTTGGATCACTGAGCACTTTTGTTATATCTATACTCGTTGGTGAAGAGTTCTCTCTTGTTCGTTGATGAAGTACTAACTAGTTATTGTAATTACTAGACAATGAAAAATGGGCTGTAGTCTTTCAAGTTTCATACCTATCAGCTTTTCAGCACTGAGGTGAACAAAAATGCATCTCCTCATCCTTTTTACTTTCATGACCAGCTGGCTATCTCCACCTCGAGCAAGTCTGAAGTGGCCAAAGAGATGGTAGTACCATAGAGGGATTTTGGGAGGTGAAACCCCGGAGAAATGTACGGAAGTGTGATGCTTATCCGGGTGACAACAGCCAGGTCCCTTAATTTTGTACGGCATCAAAAATTAATCGTTTGGTCCCAAATAGAGTTTTCTTGAACATCAGCGGGTTGTGTAAAGTGGTCATTAAATGGTTCCCATACATTATTGCCGTCGGTGAAAATATCGTAGATACGGGCACGGCTCAGATTTTCACGAAGCGTGTTAAGCACTTCAACAGCACCATTATTTACGTGTATATTGGCAATTGTTGCAACACCCGTTCCATCAAAGTTCACGTCTATCACTCGCAGCTCGAATCCATGAGGTCCCCTGAGAATCAGTGGTGGTTTCGTCTGTTGAATCGTTTGCCCCTCTCTTAACATCTGGGGCGCCTGGGGATTTAGTTAACTCTGCGAGATGAACATGCCAATTTCGAGAGGAACATCAGAGTAAGGTAATCTTGATGTATTTTTCAAAACAAAATGGTGATAAGTGCTTCATATGCGTTGTCCTGTCACAACGGCCTGTGATTGTTGCATGTCATGTGACGTTCTGCAGCAAGCGATACCGACCTACCTACTGCGTAGGGAGCAGGTAGATATCCCCTCGGAATACAAAAATTGATTTATATTGGTGTTGCAAATGTGTAATGGGACACTCTGATTTCCTAATTAGGGCTCCACTCTCTCCTCGAAAGAAATGCGCACGTTCGCATCGATCATGGGTAAATACAAACCTCCCCGGGTGTTTTGGATATTGAAAAAAAAAAAAAAAAAAAAAAAAATAGTTTGCAGTACAAATGTTCACTGTGGGTGGCTGCTTCGCCAGGCATGATTGGGTGCAGAGCAGGTCACCGCAAGGCAATGTTGCGCTGGAATCAAGGATGAGAGCGCTCTTAGGCGTGCTCAAACGGTAGTTTTCCGTGCTTCCATTAGACCCGTTCGGCGAATGTATCGGTATGTAATGCAACTAGACGTAATGTTCGCAGAGCTGCAATATGTTAGCTCACGAAATATCAATATTGGTGGATATTACAGGAGCAGTCGGATTTGTACATACAAGGCACGGTCAGGCTTAGCCATTCTTAGTTGGAGTTCTCAAATGATTGCACCGATAGCACTAATAGTACTAGCTGAGAAAATTTGAAGGGTGGTTTGGTCTAGTGGTTCGGTCAAGGACAACTTAGATAAGTAGAAACCAAGGGTCCGTTAAAAGATAGAAACAGAGTTAGTTAATCAAAATATGTAAGAGGTGTTAGCACTGGCGAGGAGTATGTTTAAGCCGGATAAGTCACCGTTAGACGTTATTTTGTCCATCGCAATCACTTATTCCTCTTCATCATGGTGTTCCTCGAGAAACCCAATTTAGATAGAGAATTTCACAAGCTGGCATTTAAGATAACAACACCTCAACGTAGGCGTGGCAAAGAGCATACATTCTGAGGAGAGTAAGGGATGCGCCTGTAACGCTAGCAAACCTGGGGTGTAGAGAACCACTCAAAAAGTAGCCCCATGGCTGCTCGCTAAGGAATCAAGGTAACAGTTCCTGATGACGAGGTGGCTAGGGAGATCCTAGAGTCCATTTCTCTTGGATTGGAGCTTAGCGAAGGTGAAGAGAGCTATTTTGCCATTAAAGGGTTGAGATCATGCGTTGCAGCATTTTACCGAAGAAGGTAATGGCTGCCAGGAATATACATAATACCATCATCCGGAGAAAACCGCTTCACAGATATCGGATAAAATTCAGCTGCTCTCCACAAATGAAGTTCCATGAAGCTTAGGCAGTAAATAAACCAGAAATAAAAGACGGCGGGATCGAACGGAGCCGGATCCATGCCATTATCGTCCTCCTAGATAAAAGGCATACTGGCATTGAGTGGTACGTCAGATGTTGTGAGTTCTGCCATCTGCCAGTGTATAGGTAAAATACGTCTGCAGGGAACATTAGTCCTCAGGGAAGGATAGACCTAGCAAGGCACACACGGGAAACCAAACTCAGCTGACTATGCTACCGTCGCTAGGCGGCATCAAGGAGGCGAATATTGCCTAAGTAAACGAAATTCACAGTAGGTATCAAGAGGTAAATTGGGGGTGTTTGGTTGTGAACGACGGACGGGCTAGCGAAACCCCTCAGATAGCCCGTAATTTTGGACTATGAGTTTCCCCTTTCAAAACGGTGGCAAAATGACAATTCTCAGCAATCGGGTGATATCTTTCCTGTCTCCTTTCGTCACATAATGAAGTTAAGAAGAGCTGCCTCCCCTACCGCATACGTTTGCGCCACCAAGGCATAACATTTCATGAGTAATGACACGACCATGAAAGTGGATAGAAGTGGATGTGCCACAACTAAGAATACACTGTCAGCAACAAAAGCCGAAGGAATTGCAGATGAAGTGGTACCGAAGGGATGATGGGGTTTAGGGGGGCTAAAAAACAGGGAAAAAGAGACGGGATCAGTATCCGGCTAGCCCAAGACTGTCAGTGTCAATTTGGTATATTATGATAGAAATAATCAAAACACAATTGAGCAATGCGTGAGATCTCACTTAGCACAGCCTCAAAGAAAAAAAGACAGCCGGAAGGGTTGATAAGAGACTTGGAGCTTGGATGACAGAAAAAATCAGGGGCAGTGTGCAATCTTGGGCACATCCAAAGGGCAGGCATGTAGTGCCGCGACATCTATTGCGAAAGAAACTTGAAACGGAAGAATAAAATTAGAAACAATCAATCATCGTTCTAGGACGCGATGAACATCCATTGAGTTGTAACCTGAGATACCAAAAAAGGGACGGTTTGGTTTGGAGAGACACCGGAAGAGGCGGCTGCCAATACCTTTCGAGTGTTGATGTATTGCCTGGTTGTTGAAATATAATTGCATTGCATATGCAACGCCATGGGAGTAACCGTCAATTCGGTGGCGCAATGCATGAGTTGAGACCTTGGGATGAAGATGTTGTGAGCTGCTGGCAGTTATATCTACTGTGTTGAGAAGACTGACGTCAGCGGTTGATGATACGTTGAGCTGGTCGGGATTATTAGTTACAGCATTGGTGTTTACAGCTTCAATACAGCAATACGTCATAGCACAGTGTCAGCTATTGGAGGGACGGGCGCTTGTATTTACGCAGTAATACACAAGGATTGCGCTCCATCAGAAGCAAAAGTGAAAATAGTTACTCCTTTTGACGTTCATTTCGTTCCGTGTTCCTTATGATATCACTGCTTGATGTGGTATCGTTCCGACAAGGCGGGACAAACTTACAAAAGAAACATGCAACTGTTCATATTCTTATGGTGTTCAATGTTGCTTGCATGGATCGCCAACCGCCTGCTCTAGTTACCGGTTGAGAAAATAGTATCTATCCGCATTGCTTACTCCAAAACAGTAATAGGTGGTTGCTGCGCCAAAATCAAAAGCCAAAGCCACCGATTGGACCGATAGATCTGCCAAAGGTCCATTTTCACTCTTTGCATAAGGCGTTTTCCTCTGCTTGAACTCGCTGGTCAGGGTTCAGGGCATGACATCAATATCCGCCCCTGCTACTTTTGCACCCCTAACACAAGCCTGTCAAAGAGTTTCACCTCCATTTCCCGCCAGAAGTGCGATGTCAACGCCACAGGGCCCCTACGAACAACCGAATTTCGAGCATGTCCGTGTTGTCAATGATGGTGGATGCCCATGTTGGGATAGATTCGCAAATGCAGATACGCTACTCTGCCATGGTATGTATTCCTTGGCATTATTGACACGACGTTGTTTTCTTCCGTCCGCTGCTGTGGCATGGCGCACTGGCCTTGTAATCTTGGGAGCCTCCGCGGCGCCATCTTTCTGATAAGACCAAGATCCATTCTGTAGACAAGCAGCGTGGGGGTGCTACGGATGCCATTCCGCGTTATGCCTTCTCAGGACCGGTCGCGAGAACATGACCAAATCAAGAAAATGGTGTGCCTTGAGTGTGGCATTTGCTTCCCTAAAGGAATACGAACTGAGGCGGTGCGTGATCCTGTCCAACCCCTGTCCCCAGGATCGAATTGAGCCTCACACTAGCTCACCAAGCTTGTGGAGAAACACTGCTGTGGCTGAGGTTGTTGGCCCGTAGTGTTAGGGGTGCGATCAATGTGCCCTTTACTACCACACTCATGTTCTTGCGGGCCGACATCGTTAAGCTGGATTTTCTCCTGCACACTACACTACGGTGGGGTGGTGTTTGAGTCCCCGTGGCAGCTGGCAGCGGGTAGTGTGGGTGACCCCGTTGAGTCATTACTTTTCCTCCTTACCTTTTACCCTTCCGGTGCTCTTATTGGACAATGTGAGCTGGCTGTTCAGATGACAAGTCCCATGCTGACAACTTGGGAGTCTGTCAAACCGGGAACCGTATCATGCTCCTTCTCAAATCCTCACAACTGACTTCACAGATTTGATTTTATGCAGCTAATACTTTGACGAGGGAGGTAGTTGCCTGGGTATACACATACCATGACGAGATGTGTAGATTACCGAAATATTGAGCTGATAACCTATCCTTTGTTTTCAAACAAATGGCGAATCAACAAATTGCTGCTGATTTGCGAGTCAAGTGTCCGAACGGTGTTCCCTTCCCGTGCGCTACAGGCACGACCTCATATTAGTTCCCCCAGTGGGCCATCAGCCACGGGAGTTCCTGCGCCGCATCACTCTAAACCAAAAGCGGCCCCTCCTGCAGACCTGTGGATCTTGGAATTTGCTTGGCTTGGAATAGCACCGTCCTTCTGCTCAAGCTCTTCTGCGACGGAGTTGCCTGGTGATGTATTCTAACAGTATGTTTCAGGTATATTACCACGCAAAATGATTTTGGTGCAAGTTTTGGGTGTTATTTACGGTATGGCACCAGATTGGGTATCCGACTGTTTTATTTCAAAGGCATCCACACCCCCCTGGATCGTTAGCGCTGCACTTGAATCTTTTACCTTTTCTATTTTCTTTTTTTCTTTTTCTTTTTCATTTTTTCTTTATTTTTATTTTTATTATTTTTTTTTTTGATCAGTCCCCACGCCCTTGTTGCTCGGACTAAAATCTGCGATGCTTATCGCCAGTGTTGACCTGGTCAGTGCGTGTTGGTTGTTCAGGTGGAAGAAAAACTTATATAGATCATCATTCCCCTCCATTCCCCTCCTCCAATCAGACATATAAATCCAAAGCACCTCTTCCATAAAAACATATAAGCCTGATAATTTTCCCTTCACTGCCTCTTCCATCTTATCTTCAACAACTTTCTCTTTCAATTTGTGTTTTCTTCCACATCCACTTCCTGCCAGGGTGTTCTACACGGTGCCTTCTTATCGCCACCCTACGACAACTTACTATCACTCCCCTCGTTATATAACGGGCTGTGGTCTTAAATCTTTTACACCTTCATACGACTACCAGACTCTTCGCCGACTCTACACGATGCCTTCTGTCATTCGCGAACCCTACATAGAGCGATCTGGTTTCTCGCGACAGCCGCGAGATGACGAGAAATATGTAATGGATAAATATTCGCAACACGCTCTTCGCTGCATTGTATGCAGTCGCCCATACGAAACCTTCTGCAATGGGAGACCACTTTGCAGCCGAGGGAACTACTATGCGACAAACATATTGCAATATGTTTACCAGAAATGTGGGAAAGCATATTCGCTAGTTGATCGCGAACAGGGTCGTTATAGCCAGGTCCTGATTCCAAATGACTGCCATGTAGTGCATGATTTGCTCAAGGCCCTGGAAAGTGGTCTTATGCTCCCAACCCGGCGACGGACTGTCCCTATAGTAGTTCATAACCCGAAACCAGCCATCGAAACCAGCCTGAATCAGCCACGCATACTTCAGCGACAGACCATGCCATCTGCTGTTATCCCCCATAGCAGCCTCAGCCTCTCGCGAAATGGGCTATACATCTATCGACGTGGGTCGCTATTCGGTGACGACTTGAGCCGACGAACCTCCCCTGCCTCGGGCCAGCGGGTTCGCGTGCCAAACAACTACCTGCGTTGAATAGCAATCATTCTTAAATATTTTTATTTCGCGAGAATCGAATAATCCAACACACCCCCCATGCGTTGAAAGGGGAACCCTTAAGAACTAAACCGTTAACCACTGAATACATTAGCACTGTCTTCGCGAAAATTCATAGATGATTTATCTCGGTCTCTCGACGGAACTAGACGTGCAAGTAAACGGAGGAAGTTTGTCCGATGAATTGCGATATACGACACCACCAACCGTGCGTAAAACAACAGGCAAAACAGGCAAATAGATATTCCAGCGACCGCCCGGCGGATATGCACAACATAGACCCCCTCCACTGCTCCAAAATCATGAAATACTGAATAGGAATTGGCATATAGGGAGTTGGTGAATGGGTGAGCTGAAGGAGGGCTCGAAAGAGAAAATCCTCGACAGGGAGGATATGATGAAAAGGGAATACACATGATACTCTCTCTGAACTCATCAGCTATCCCTTAAATTCTTAATTTTCAAGTTTTTCGTTTTATTCTCACTTCTCCATCTGCATTGGTACTAGCGCTCTTTTTACCGGCTTTACATTTTTGTCAATATTTGAATTTTGGAGCGAGTTTCATTTCACCCTCCATTCCTAAAACGGAGGGGAAGTTGGGAGAGGGCAAATAAACGCGAAATCACTTCATAACAACTGTTAATTAAAACTCTGCTCTGTGACATTTTTGACTCATCACTCTTATGCTTCAAAGGAATTGAACAAAGAGCATAAGAAAGCATGAGAAAGCAATCGAGTCGAGATTGTCATAATTGATTAAACTATTGCAACTAATAACTAGCGATAGTTAACTAACTGGTTAACTAGCTCTGAAAGTCAGAGGCAGTGAGCTGCATTATTAAAACACCAAGTTTGAGAAGAAAATCTAAGCCAGAAGACAAGTTCCTTTACTGTAAAAGTATTTAACTGCAGAAGAGAGGATTTCTTTGCAATAGTTAATATAATTGAAATTGAGCAGTAGCTTTTGAGATTTTCCTTTTAATACAAGCTCAGAGCTTAAGACAGGAAGAACATTCATTCAATTCATTTTCAAAGAAGTGCTGCACTAGCGCTTTATGTGAAATCTTTTTTCCAGTTGTCAGCTTGCGGAACTGAAAATCAGAGAGAGATCTATATCTGCTACTATTCACTCTTCGTTCTCTGTCGTATACCATTTCTGGTCTGCCTAAAGTTCCACCTGGGCCATTGAACGACTAGCTTAAGTAGTTGTGGGCATCGAACCCCGCATCGTCAATCTCGTTCTGAAGTTTCTAGCACCCTCTGCCAGGATCTATCATGGCTTGAAGGAAGAGAGCTTAGGCTCTTCCGCAATTCCCTCCGCCGACGAGAGTAGAAGTATGTCCCTGCCGTTGATGGCGCACCACAGTCTCCCGCCTACAGAGCGACCTGGCAATTCGGGATGTGTATTTTTAGCAGGTGAGCGCAAATGGCATTCTTAGAACATACATGTCATTCCAATTTAACACCTCAACTATGCAAGGCATTACCAAAGTTCAACAAATGCTTTGTATCCTAGCGAGGGGCAATACTAAAGACAAACATATCACAACCCTGCTGAACTTGGTGAACCATTGTCAAAGCATCCGTGGTTGGAATCTCAAGTTTTAGGGATGTAAAAATTACATTTTAGGATACGGAGTTAAGGCTCATATTATCAGGAAATCCAACTTTGTTTGATAACTGGTGCTTGCCCTTCTCTTCTATGAGACATCGTACGATTGATAAGCTTCCTCAATCATTTTGGACTGGCATGGAGAGGAGCGAGCTATGGAAAAAGCAGCAGAACAAAGGGGGAGCTATCTGTTACGAACTGCTTGTCCCTGTATTTGCCAGAAAAGTTTAATGAGAATGCTGTTTTGGTTATCAGTATGGGTTATGATGATGATGATGATGATGATGATGATGATGATGATGATGATGATGATGATGATGATGGATTCAGTGTCTCCCACATCTTGGGTCTCAGTGATCCTGAAGGTTCGGCTGATCAGCAGATAGAAGGGCACGCCCGTGAGGCCAGTCATTGAATAAAGATTTCTTACCTTTGGCAGCTTCCATCCCTTTCTTTTCAAACTTCATTCGTGCCCTCATCTCACAGCTCCAGAAGCCACCAGATTTGCATAGCGTCAGTCACAGTGTGGAATGGATGCAGCTACGTATTGGGAAGCCCTTGATCAAAATTTTGAGCCTGGTACAGCCGGCTATTCAGGTCAGACCCCGTCCCGTCCCGTCCCGTTCGCGTCACATTTGGCCAAAAGTGATGTCCTGTTCATTATTGACCTAGTGCACAGTCGAGAGTTCCGTGTAGTTACTTAAGATGTCCCCCACGTCCATGGAGTGGCTCTTGAACACGTTCAGTTCGGGTGCTTTTACTATGTAACTAATCATCTATGCAGCGTTTCTAGGTAAAACTCTTCAGCTGTGAATTTTCATGTCATGCGGAGCATACACAAGGACATAATTATCGGCAGGCAACAATGTTTTGGTATTGGTTCAGCTTGGGTTGCATGTGCAGTTCTGCCTGTCTGTCCCCAACCATCATAAAACCAATCATTACAAATAGTGTGGTTAGTTATGCAGCCATACATCTAACTTACAGGCCGAACTCAACGCCGCTGGCCTTCTGACTAACATTGATTGCCCTGCACTAGATATGAGCAGTCGCTATGCACTACTGCAAGCTGCAGAATTATTTTCGTTGACTTTCTTAATCTCAAGCAAGAATTCACAGCTCTTCGGGATCAGTTGTTCTAGCTGCACCTGGTTCAGGACAGACCTACCGGGCTACCAACTGAATCATTAAATGGATCGTCGATCCAACACGGTGCTCTATAGCATCCCCAGCATCAAGGTCTCATTTGCATTAGCTGATTGGCAGTGACGGCAGAAACACAAGGCAATGAATGCAACAGCTCTTTTTGATGAATTGTACCGGCTGCACTGAGGTTTAGGGACAACAGTTTGAGTATCCAATTTTCTTTCCCCCGAGCTGTAAGCCAATCGTATCCCCTAACGGAAGTGATAACCGTCTATCTATCATGGGCTGGTAACAACCCTGGTATTTATGGCCGCCCCCCCATGTTCTAGCTCGGTATGGATAACGTATTCTGCACCTGGATGTGCATGGGGATGGTTTGATATGACTCATTGGATTGGTGCACGGGGTCAATACAACAAGCATGTAAGCAGGCAGGATGGATCCCCATTGAAATCCTGAGGCAATGATCAGACATTCGAGACACTCACAGATCTCATCAAGCCAGTTCACCAGATCAGTTTCTAAGACTTCTTCATCAACTACCACAATATCTCAAGCAATGAAGCTCAATGACAAATCCTCTGTTATTTCTTAACTAGCTTGAATAGCTTCATGTACCTCTATCAATAAAAGTTCTCAGAATCGTGTGTTACTCAGCTGCTCATCATATAAGAAGAATTGAAAGATATTTTGCTAGGGAGTTATTTACAAAGTCAAGACAATAAAAGCTCCCCTTTCTCAGAACTCAGAGAGTAAACCAGCTGACTGAAAGTAAGTTAGTGATAGAAATCAAAGAAAAGATAAGAAAAGAATTCACACTTCCAGTAAGAGCTTCCATGACCATAAATAGAGGAACATGCAAAAGTAAGGGGGTTGGTATCGCTGTCGGGTCATCTTCATAACGTCGCAATGCTCCATTCACTGCTGGGAGAAAACAGGATCCTGCCCCCCGCTATCCCTACGCACAACACGTTTTGCTTCGAATATGGCGGCTTCCCGTGGCATCTCAGCCTGAGATAGGCCGAATGGGATGCTCCCGTCAATACAAGATCAGAACCGAACGTCGTCTTGTTGCTGAGAAGTATTACGGACAGGGGCCAAATGTATAGATCGTCTAAAAGGACTTCTGATGCAGATGGGCCTGGGGTTAAAAGCCTGCACAAGGCTTGCTAAACACCCGAGAAGAGTAACCATAAAATCCGCAATAAGAGTCTCGGTTGGCGTTCGATGAGGTTGGCTCCTCCTCTGCTGGTCCTGGCACTGAAGGTGCAGCAGGAGGAGTACAAGGAGGATGACAGGCTGTCGGCTGATATCCGGCATCTGTCATCTCTCAGAATTCTTTATGCCAAGCTCCGCTGAGAGAAAGCCCTGCAGGTTGGACTTGCAGGATCTACACGTGCTGAGGGCCGCGTAGCGTCATAGAATCCTGTTCTTTCGGGAATACCCGTCCAATGGACGTTGATGGACCGAGGCCTGAATTGATCTATCCAGGAGTTGGTTTTACACACCATCAACCAGCATCTAGACGGGCCCTAGCCCATCTGCAAGTGTGCCAAATATATTCAGAAGGGTGCACCTGCGGGGTTCCTTGGGAGCGCATATCATGCGATCCAAGTTCTTAAGCTTGTCAAGTCCCAAGAATGTTTCTGTTCATAAGTTTCGTGGCATCGTCGGAATGGTCTTCGTTGAGGAAATACTCAAGGTTGGCAAAATTTATGTCGAGGCGTCCTTGGGCCTGTTCTTTTCGAGCCAAATACTTCGGACGGTAGTTAAAGAATGCTTCTTTTGGAGCCGTGGATGCGGAGAAACTCCCTGTGTGGCCCTTTAGACATCAGAAGCGTGTACTTAGACCCAAAGTTCATCAGGGAACAGCTACCTTCCATGCTTAGTTGTTCGAGAGTGCGCTGTTGAAGGTCATACTTCTGTATTGCTTCATGCCATCCTTTTTTTGTTTTGGTCGGAATTTTTTCCAGAACTTGGGCGGCCTTGGGACGTGCTAAGTTTAACCTTAAAAGTTAACTATATATGAGCTGATAACCTATATATTAACAAGACAGCGGAGATAGGCAAAGAGCAACTGAATTAGGGACAAGGTTGATACAGGATCAGAGGAAGAAGATGAGGGCGACAGACAGCAGGCAGTGTAAAGGGGGCGCAAATTCACTTCCTCCCATTGATATCGAGTGACGTGCTGGGTGCCTGCTTGTTTTCTGCCTTCACCATCAACATCATCAACACACAACAAATACCCATCAGACCAGCAGAGCAGCACACATTTCCATTGATAGCACATCATGCAATCAGCAAAATTCGATTCAATCACCCGGGGGACGTTGGCCAGCTCATGGCGAACCTTTTATTGTTTGTACCTCTCCTGCTCGCCAGACACATTCCCTTTTGAGTGGCTGCAAAAAACAGAGGATCTCAATGTGCGTGTAGGACACCACTAGAGAAGAGCTGGCTTTCCCAATATCTCCAGACCTCCTAAATGCCATCCACAAGTTCGAGAGAGTTGCTGCGCCGGAGAAAGCTCAAGGCCCCCTAATCGACTGGGATTTCTCTGGTTTCAGGAAGACTGCGGCCCACCAGGTTCTAGACGAAGTTCCCTTTACTGAGGCTCAAAAGTAAGTAAGATGATATACCTTTGATGCTCCTTTCTTCATTTTTGCTTACCATCTCCTAACGTTTTATCAAGTTTTATGGCTCACTCTTTGGCAGGCTAGGCCACGGTTGTGACATTCATCTGCGGGAAAGTTCGTATAGTCCAAGCGACCTGCAACCCATTGGAAAAATACTCAACGCTCACTTTAACGCTGAGGGCCATGGACAACCTCAGCGAGAACCACTACGACACGGAGGGAGCCTTTGACGTTCTGAAATAGATTCTCAGTCCTCCCGAGCCGGCAAAGGAACTCGCCGTGAGAGGAAAGAAGTAGCAAATTTTATTACGAGCAGGCACGAAATGCGTGAGTTGATTTTGCTAATGCTTCCCTAGATTTTGCTGGTACAAGACCGGGGTGAATACCCAGAGGTGATATGAACATTTGGTGATTTTGCTGATTTTCTTTTTGTCATTCAGGCTACTTCATAAGCGTTATAATGAAAAATTTTATCCCACCGTATGGAGCATAATAAGTATATTATTCGTGGTTTATTTGAACTTTTATCCTTACGCAAGCCCGAGTTCTCAGGACCTGTCAACACGAGTGACTAGAAAAATGTGAGCTCTCTACTGTGATTGACGGGTTGCAAAAGCTAGAACGGCGGCTACCTGATAGCAGGAGAGCTTACACGGTTGAATTCCAGAAACGTGAAGGAATAGTGCACAATGATGAAACTATCTTAATTGATATGCCAACGTTTCGAAAGTGGCGGTCAGCACTCTCCTTTTTTGCGCCGATGACATCAACGCACCGTTGAAGGAAAGTGCAGAAACCCTGTATAAGGTCCTCCTCATATAATTACCAGGTCTTCTTAATGTACGCCTTCAGTTCAGCGAAGAATTCCTGAATTGGGTTCAAATCAGGGGGGTGTGATGGCAAATATAGCAGTTTCACTCCTGCTTCAAAGCACATCTGCTTTATCCTGGCTGAGCGGTGGAATGATGCGTTGTCCATAACTAGGACGGCTTTTGGTTCTGGACGCTGCCTTCAATGCTGGAGCAGCTGCCCAATGAAACTTTTCGAAGCCGCATCAGTTGCAAACCTCCCTAAAGACACGAGAAAGAAGGATGCCATCTGGACTATAGGCAGACAGTAGGCCCGGTGAAACCTTGACACTGGGACTTGTGAGGATCATGAAAGTAATTGGTGGATCCAAAAAGACTTCCTGAAATGCCATACGAAGGTGGTAACTTGGGCCGAATTACAGTTGAGGAGCGCCGATGAGGGAACCAATGTCTTTTGTCGTTATACACAGTATGGACATAGGCAGAAACTCGGATTCCTCAAATCCTAGTTTTACCGCGGACGTGATTCTTGCACAAAGGTGGAGTGATACCAACTAGGGATGGATTGGTGGAAGCGCCAAGTCACTAGCCGGGTGATTGCGGATCTGCTGTTTGGTTTGGAGGTGGATTAGTTACGTGAACCAGTCACAAAGCCGAAGTATGGGGGTGTTGGTTACCCTAACCCGGCAATTTAACAACATTTATTCGTCTAGATCAAAGTCCCTCGATGCCGCGCCAAAATGGTAAGGTATGCGATTCACGACCAGCATGGGTCTTATGGATGATTATAGCCTTATGGCTGACCATGCTGGCATGTAAGATTGCTAGTGATCCAGCCAGTGAAAACGACAACTATGGGAGGCAGTAATTGGTGCATTCTGAAAAACCACTATCTATACTCTAACCCCGTTACCCGACAACACCTTGTACTCCGGGCTCCAGACGTCTTTGTTTTGGCCCCAGCAGTCAATGGAGCATATGATAACATCATATGAATGATCACACGGTGATGCTTTCTCCTTCCATCTCGCACACCCACCGGTACCTGGAGCTTCTGTGTTGTTGCGGCTAGAACAAGTGACCAGGGGAAAAATTGAGTGGGAGAAAAGTTTGAATCAATAATGGTTTTGGAGTCGAGGGGAAAAAGTTCTTCAGGCACCTTTTCCTGGGGACGCGTTATTTGGGTAGGTGGCTTGCTTATTTATTTTATTTATATTTTATTTTTCTTTAAAATAAAATAAATAAAATAAGAAATAAAAATACGCAGAGGGAATTCTTCACATCATCGTTTACACTAGATGGTGGGTGCGGAACCCAGAAGAGATAGATGAAGTACACGAGACATCATGGACGCTGCCAAAGAAATATATGATGCTTCTGCTAACGTGGAATTTCATAGAGTTCTCCTTGATGCTCCGCGCTTTCCTCAAAGTTTACCCTGGTAAATAGCCTCCTCAAAGGTAGCGAACGCCTCAGATGTTTTCAGGTCTCCTGGAGGAATCAACTGGCTCGCATAAAACAGCGCAACCCCCTTTTCCCTATCGATCATCCAATGCAGATTTGGCAATCCACTCCATGACAGTGCGCCCTTGCTCCTCCGATTTGGGCCTGCACCATTAGCCGCCTCAACAAGCAATCCTCCGATTGAATATCCCACATCAGTTCCTGCTGGCAATCCACCAAGGAACTTTGCGCCGATTTCTCCATTTTTGTTCTCTTCGTAATCTCCATACAGCAGAAAATTCAGCGCCGTCTTAGACTCGGCGGAAAGCTGCTGTTTGAATAGCTCTTCTTTGCTTGCCCCGGAGAGCAACTTCGAGTCGTCCTGCAGGAGGTCAATTAGAACTTTGATGTAATCCTCGGCACAAGAAAATAAGCCGGCTCCACCGTAGTCGTCCTTGGAATCGTCGGGAAAGAAGCGAGTCGGGCTTGGGGTGAGAGAGCCGTCAGGGAGACGCATGCTCATATCTGATCGAGCTGCTAGAATATCTTGTCGTGATAAGAGTCTGAATGACGTGCGTGTCATGCCAAGTGGATTGATAATGTTTGCGTCCATGTAAGCGGAGAGAGGTTGTTTCGTGACCCGTTCCAAAGCAAGGCCAGCCCAGTCAATCCCGACTCCATAAGACCATGACGTGCATGGTTCGTAAAGAAGTGGGAGAGAGATATGTTCCATCTATAAAAGTGCTTAGAGCACAGCTTGTGTGTTTGAATAACGACGAGAGAGCATACCAAGTCGCCTGTCATTTCAACTTTACCGCCTCGCAAGAGAACTTCCTTCTCCAGCTTCGGATCAAATCCAGCATATCCGAACCCACTGCTGTGGCTAAGAAGGGCCCTAAGGGTGATCTTACGTTCCAGCTTCTTGTAGACTGGTGTTTCACCCTCGAATCCAGTCAAAATCTTGAGTGTTTTGAACTCCGGAAGAACATCACAGAGGTCTGCATCAAGATCAAGAAGCCCCTTCTCTACACACTGTAGGATGCTAATTGCTGTAAGTAGTTTTGTACAAGAGGCAATCCACAGTGCAGTGTCAGCCGCGAATGGCTTGTTGACGAGAGGAGAATTAGGATCAAGAGACTGGGTTCCAGATGCATGCTTGTAGGTGATTCCTATGGATGATAACATCAGAATAGTTTGGAGACAAATGGTCCGGAATGAAACTTACCACTCTTGTTTGCTGCTACGACGACAACGCCTGGGAGAGTGCGATTAGGGCCTTCCGCGGTGGCAGCCTGGAGGTATGATTCAAAAGACATTTTCAGCTCGATAGAAACTAACACTGGACGGAAGACAAGGGCGACAATCAAGATGGAAATGGGAAGACTCTGTCTGCATACAGTGCTATATCATGCTCCCTCATTGCAGTTCACCCAGCATTAAATAGTGTCTGGTTTAAGACACAATTGAGCCGAAAGGAAAAGTGACCGAGGCACTCTTGAGCACAGGCTTAGCTCAATCTACTACCAAAGTGAAACCCAGCCTTGAAATCCTAGATATATGTGGATCCAAGTTGATGGGGTCAAGGCGGGGTATATTAGGGGTTCAGGATAGTTAGTTAAGGGTAGGAAGATGCCGGCCTTTTGTTACCCTTGTGGCTGGAGATGCTATATAACTAACTAAACTAGAGCAGTTTATTATCCCAACCACTGTCTAGTTAGCGCTGCCCATCCGTTGGCGAGAGAATCTGACTTTGTTATTACTTGCGCTGGTAAATTGGCACTTGGTCATAGCGACAGTTAGTCGCTCGCTAGATCTCCCTGCAGGTAATTATCAAACAATATTCCAAACACATTCTCATTAATAAACCAATTCTGTATTTCCCCGCTCGAATAGCACCATTTCAAGTATTAGCTACCTACTACATGTATCACATGCGTCAGCTTCGTACGCTCATGCCATGGTTCCTATAGAACCCATACTCCAGTGTCATGATCAGTTACACTTTATTCAGTCTTCAACTCCAGCCCGGCCAGCTTCCCGGCTCCTCTCCAATCCTCCAAAAGTTTGATGAAAGCAACAGAGCCAAATCCATAATTAGAGTTACGTAGAGCTCTCTCCGTAATCTGGCCTTCCTGGTTGTAGTATCCTGGCGTACACTCCTTCACAAAATTCTGTTGCAGCTTACCCCCCTCCATAATAGTTTTCACCCACTGCTCTTCTGCCTCTTCCTCCGGCTGAATGCTCTTCACCTTCCGCTCTTTGCACTCTTTGACTACATAGGCGATGTGTTTCGATTGCACTTCCAGCATATGTGTGAAATTTGGAGTCAAGCCCGACTGCATGATGCTGACAATGAAGAGATTGGGAAAGCCTCGAGACCACAATCCGTGATACGTGCTTGTCTTCTCTCCATCCTCCCATTTCTCAGTGAGGGTGGTTCCGTTGAGCCCCTTGATCTCGACTCCACTTCGCTTGCTGTAATCGGTGCTAAATTCGAATCCGGTGGCGTAGATGATACAGTCCAACTGGATCTCTTTGCCGTTTGCCACGATTCCATTCTCGGTAATGCACTCGATTCCTTTTCCGTCTGTGTCCACCAAGGTAACGTTGTCTCTGTTGAAGGTGGGGAGATACTCGTCGTGGAAACAAGGCCGCTTGCAGAACTGGTTGTAATATGCTTTCAGTCTCCCCGCGGTCGCCGGGTCCTTAACGATTTGGTCTACTCGAGCTCGGACTTGTTCCATCTTCTTGAAATCGGCCATTTGCATTGCGGAAGCTGCTTCTTTTTTTGCAGTGGGTTGATCCGCCCCCCCAAAGACCGAAAGGTTCCTCAGGATATCGGTCCAACCATCGTGCACAAGATCTTCATCTTGGTGTCCACCAGATACAATGATATTGAAATTATCCATTCTCTTCTGTTGCCATCCTTTTTTCAAGCTGGCAGCCCACGCTGGGTCGGTTGGTTGATCCAAACGATTGTCAACCGAAGATGGAGTCCGCTGAAACACGTAGAGATGCTTAGCTGCAGCGCCGACATGAGGAATTGCCTGAACCGCCGTTGCACCGGTTCCAATTATCCCAACACGTCGATCGGCCAATTTGCTCAAGCCCCCCCTTGTGTCACCTCCAGTATAATCATAATCCCATCTGCTGGTATGAAAGCTATGGCCCTTGAACTTTTCAATCCCTGGAACACCAGGCAACTTTGGCTTGTGAAGAGGCCCGCTCGCCGTAGCTACAAATTGAGCACAGATGGTGTCGCCACGATCTGTCTTCGCAATCCAACGACTGGCCGTCTCATCCCAGTCGAGGTGGAGGACTTCAGTCTGAAACAGGGTCTTGTCGTAAAGCCCGAAATGTCTTCCAATGTTGCGAGCATGCTCAAGTAACTCAGGAGCTCTGGCGTATTTTTCCGTTGGGATATAGTTGAGCTCTTCCAACAGCGGCATGTAAATGTATGATTCAATGTCACATGCTGCTCCAGGATAGCGGTTCCAGTACCAGGTTCCTCCGAAATCACCGGCCTTGTCAACGATACGGATATTGGTGATTCCAGCCTCAATAAGGCGTGCTGAGATGATCTGTCCTCCAAAGCCAGCTCCAATCACGAGGAAATCGATTTCTTCATCGATCGGAGCACGAGAGAACCCGGGCTTGGTGTATGGGTCTTCAACAGAGAACTTGAAGTTGTCCGTGTCGATCGCCTGGTACTGTTTGATACCATCATCTCGAATACGTTTGTTGCGCTCCTCAATATATTTTGCCTTCAACACGTCTGGGTCAAAGGAAACTTCGTTCGATATCTTGCCAGGCATTTTGTCTATGTCTGTTGAGGATTTGGTGAAGATTTGGTGAAAAGAGAAAGCGTCGTGGTTGGAAAGAGAGAACTGTTTATGGGTGCAGACTGTCGGCTTTTTAAGTCCCATTAAGTGCGCAATTTGCGCTGATATTTTCCATCACAGGACATGTCGAGTCGGCCATATGCGGGTTCTCGTTCTCGACGCCTTCTCTAGGTTCAACCCACATCTCTCCATCGTTGAGGCTAGTTCATCATACTCCGCAGCGTGGACGGAAGATAATATCGGAGGCGAATAAAACTACCGAAGTTATCAAAGCGTTAGCGGCATAGAGTGTGCCGCGGCTACAACTCCCTTTAGCTGCATATAATGTACCGCGGCTGTACATGCAAGATAGTACCGTGGCTATTATTTCTCCCGTTAGTGTATCCAGCTACCACTTTGCGGGGAGGGAGGAATGGACATTGCTTCGGGATGGTCCCCCAAGCTTTGTCTAAGTTCTCGTCTAGAACTGACCGGCAAACACAGTGCGCTGCTAATTCGCACGCTATTAAGCACTATGATAGCTTACCCCGCGATTTTGGTTCCAGAAAGGGGTGTCCGTGGGCCGGGTGCTCTTTGGTGCTGAAAAAAAAAAAATGGGTACCAGCGTGCTTCAGTGAGGGGTCAAACGCCGCCCCAAAAAACTAAATACTGGCCAATTCCCATTTGCCTCATCCAATTTCGCCTTTCGACTCCTGATACCCCGGAACCGACGCTGTAAGCCAGTCTATCAGGTTTCCAAATCCTGGGGTTAGCTAGTGCCAGAGGAATTTGGATACTAGCTGCCATGGCGGTCGATGTAAAGAATATATAAAGGTTGATGGAAATGTCTACAATCCCAGAGGATGGCACGATATTTGAGGACTCGAGACATAAAATCTTGAGCTTGATAAGAAATATTAGCAAATATGTCTGTCAAAGATAAAGTGGACAGTGTATGTACATACAGCCCCAGCAGTTGATCGGGACCCTTAGGGCCCAACATCCCTATACTAGCACTACTGACTCTAACCCCAGACCGAGCTTGAAGTCGCGATGCCTCAAGCCCCCGCCGCTGCATCAACGGGGACCCCAGCCAGCCATGACCTTGCTGAGGAACTGGCCCTTGAAGCCACCCACCATGTCGAGCAGGTTGGCTGGAAATTCCTCATGGAGCCATACACAGTGAGGAGTCCAAATCTTCCTAGTCGTGGGTATGGCTAATAATTGAACGGAAAACAAGGTTGGCTCCCTTGCTGCCATGTCCTTCGGCTTGTTCAATGCTGCGTGGGGGTTTGCTCCTCCTGCAGCCGTTCTGCTCTGGATCAACAATGATATCGGTATGGGGCCCATTGGAACGGTTGTTTTCGTATATATTCTGACAGTTCTAGGATCTAACTCCAAAACAAATGCCGCCCTTTTTTCCGTCATGCAGACCCTGGGGACAACTCTTGGCTATATGTTCGTTGGTCGTTTGTCCGAAATATACGGCAGACGATGGGTTATGATTATATTCACTCTTTTTGGGTTGGTCGGATGTAAGATTACCTATATTTCTCTCCCTCCTTTCATTTCTCTTAAATCTTGCTCATGTCCCCTTAGCCATCGTTGCCGGAACCGCCCAGGATCTCAACACTTTCGTTGGAGCAAATGTAAGTTGATTCTGTCTTGTTTGGTAAAACGTTTTCACTTACCTTATCTCCTTCAGGTCCTCCTTGGTCTCTCAACTGGTGCTCAGTGTTGCTATGCGTTTCTAGCCGGAGGTGGGCTCCTCCTTATGCCACACCTACGCGCAGACATGCTGATCAAGAATTAGAACTCATGCCTAATAAGCACAAGATGCTTGGTATGGCCATTGTCGTTATCTTCTGTCTTCCTGGAACATCCCTGGGCGCGTATCTTGCACGGTCCCTCGTCGAACATGCTTCGTGGAGATGGATTTATTACATCTATATTATTGCTCAGAGTAAGCTTACCCACCCGAGTAGTGTGCCTAGTAAATTTGTTTAACGATATCTAGCCATTTCCCTTGCCCTATACTACTTCTTCTACTTTCCAAGGGAAGCAGCCCAGGCTTACAATAAGCTCGAGCAAACGAAGAAACTGGACTTTGTCGGAATATTTCTCTTGCTTGCCGGCCTTGTCTTATTTATTGTCGGCATCATGACTGGTGGATCTCCATATCCTTGGAAATCTGGTAAGTATTACACGAATCTGGTTCTAGGTCTGCAGCGGCTGATCATGTTCTTCAACAGCCAAGATAATCGGAATGGTCGTATCAGGGGGCATTAGTCTCATAGCCCTTTGTGTGTGGGAGCACTTTCAGGGAGAGAACGCATTTTTTGCTGTTCATCTATTCAAAGACGTTTGGGGTTTTGGAATGAACTGCATATGCTCGGCAGTGGGAGGAATTTCATATACCGCGTTGAGCATCATTTGGCCAACTCGTTAGTGTTTTCTTCCTTACTCACTAATAATAGTCTGCGCTGACAAATGGGCAGAGGTCGCATATATGTACAGTGCCGGATCGACCTGGGAAACCGTCGCAGCTATATCTTGTACAGTTGGCTTCGGCCTCTGGGGAGGAATGGTCTTCCTAGGGCCTCTGTGGGGTATGTAATATAAAACCCTTTAGCCGACCCAAGAATTCTAATATCGAAGCAGGCCCCATCGGACATCCAAAAATGACGTTGATCGTCTCGAAAATGTGGATGGTTGCCTTTACCGCAGCCCTGGCTCATTGTAATCCGGACAATAAGAAATTCGCAATTGCTTGTTCATTCCTTGCTGCGCTGCCCATCGGTTTTGTTGAGCAACAGACTGGAGCTATTGCTCAGCTGGTGGTGAGCGATAAACACATCGGAACCTCGTTCGGAACTATGGGATGTGTGAGAGTTGGTGTTGGTGTGATTGGGACTGCCATCGTCTTGGCTATCTTGTCTGGTAAGAGTCTCAAAACTGCCCTTATATATATAAGAGAAGTTCTACCGCTGACATCTTCCAGCAAAAATTCCCGTCGAACTCCAAGCCCATGTCGTGCCCGCCGCACTCAATGCAGGCCTTCCTGAATCGTCGCTCGCTGACCTCTTCGCCGCCCTAGCTAAGGCCACAGCTGAAGCAATGGCCTCTGTTCCTGGAATCAACAGCGAAATCATCGCTGCTGTGACTAGAGCTCAGCTCGAAGGATACGCAGCTGCCTATCGTTATATCTACTATACAACGATTCCATTTGGGGTTGTAGCAACTGCGTCTGCCATCGCTCTGCGCCCGATCAAATACTTACTCACCAACCATGTGCCGAAAATTGTCGAGCATCCGCAGGCGCATCTTGGCAAGGATGACTTGGAAAAGTCTGCGGCTTGAGAAGAAGGCAAAGTTTGAGGATAAGGAGATTGTATATCATTTTGTGGGATATGCACATGTTGGGGGGGTGGGGGGGGGAAAAAGAGATCTGTTAAGAACATTGATTGAATTTGTCAAGAGGGAGAACCACAGGAATTTTGCTGCTGTGTAGCAGCCCTGCCCTGCTTGTTCCTAGCCCTAGGCTGCGCAATCTTTGCTCGCCAGTGGTGTTTATTCGTGGGATCTTTCTGATAGATATTCACTTCAAAAATTCATTGTTTTATATTTTCCCCTTCAATTATTGTGTCTGCTACAGACAACAAGTTTGGGATATACATTTGCTTACTAGATGACTCGTGTGATCCTCCTCCTCCTGCTGCTGCTGCTGCTGCTGCTTTACATAGCTCCTCTGATTGTATGATCCTGTATCATGGATCCTGCTTCGTGCTGAACGAGCACAGAACTCGGCCACGGGCAAAATACCCGTTCCTGGAACACGGTGCTCGTCCCGAGACAAAACCGACGCACCATTTCCATATTCTTCTCACGATACAAATAGTTGTACGTGCCAACTTCGAAGGTCCTCTCGGTGAGGCTTAGGAATAGTCCCTCAGATGAGCGAAACCATCGATAATGGCTGTACATCGTCACAAATCATCGTTGGAAGGGATCCTTGGTTTTTCAGAGCTCTTCTCCTAAACTTCGCAACAAAATGAGGCAGCAAATGCTGTTCTCAACAAGCCGATTGAGGACTATGGCCCAGAACAAACTGGACAGAGGGGATACATGCCCGCAATTCTAATCAAGGCCACGATCGCACGTGTGCATGTGCAATCAAAAGATGCGTTCCTGAACTTCTTCCTTTTATATCTCCATGACCATCTATATTTAGATCTATTTCAAGAGCCAGAACAATCCAGGCAGATCCTACGCTGCACAACATTCCTCTCTGTGTTTTGAGCTTCGACAATTTGAGGACAGCTGTAGTGTATGAGCGCCATGGCAAACCATATGAGGTTCCCACCTGGTGTCTTGATGGAAAGCCTAGAATACCACATGCCCTCTGTGTACTAGGGAGGATTTCTATATGCTTATATGGTACATAGTGAAGTATTTGTTCTGTCATATCTCATATGCTCACAAATCACAGACTTTCCATGCACATTTATCTTCGCAGGACATCACTAGGCAAAAGACAGTCATATATCCCAGTGAATAGCTCTCTATAACGTGTGTCTAAAAATAAAATAAAATTCCAGGTCAAATATCACTCAGACTGTGATGGATATACAAAGTGAGAATGTCATAGTGACTTTCTCAAGGCAAATATCATTTGCAAAAAATCCTTTTGCTTGAGTCTAAGGAATTTTTCGGGTGAACAACTTTCAGGGTTCATCCAGGCGGAGGATGGTGTTGCGGAATCCGAATCAACAAGGGAGGGAGAAAATGGAAAGGTATGAAAATAATAAGGGGACCCACCGTGTTTGGAACGGCGCGATGGGTCATGAAATCCCATAGTTCGCTTCCGTTTCATGCAGAACAGTAGTCATATTAGGTGGCAGTCCTTTCAGATAACTTAGCGCAGTGGCTTGTTGCTGTGGCGAAATTCCTCATCTGGGAATCGGATCCCTGCTCCCGCCATAACATAATGCGGATGGTTATCTGCAGGCAGATGTTTTCAACGGAACGATAGTCAAGTCCCAGCCATGGAAGAATTCAAGATCAGGGTTGTTAAGCCTCGTCACATAAGATTAGAATCGACGAGCTACAGTGAAAGGTCCCAATCGGAGATATAATATTGACGCAATTTCATACTGAAAGCACCGGTACAGCCTGGTTAGAAGAGGAATTGGCCTGCAGACTCTGGACCTGCTGTTGCTCGTACTTACAAAACATGAAGAAGTATGACCAGCCGGATATAGAGCAACCTTTAGAAGTCCCGAGATAGCCTTCTGTAAAATGTTGAAGGGCAAGAATTCAGAATATAATTGACTCGAAGGGGCAAACCGGTTCGAATCAAGCCGCACTTCAAGGGGGAAAGATTTGGGGACTCTCTCTTCCCGAATTAGCCCACACAATGAAATGATTCCTGCTATCGTTCCAGGTAAGATGAGTCGTGATGTGATTGGGACAACGTTCAAGTAATGTTGAATCAAGTATTTATGTGTATTTCCACACAGCCAAATTTCTTGGTCACGTGGTTCTCAAATCCTGAAGTCAACTGGCGCAAATCTCCATCGCTGCATCGCAAATCAAAAAAATAGACGTGTGAGCTGGCAACGAAGCCAATCCCTCCAAGAAGTGGGCTACATCTAATGCTCTGAAATTGCAATCTACTGTTTAATCGATTGGGCCCATCGAACCAAGCACCTCCCCATTCGAAGTTCTCCCTCCGCAAATTACTAGGGCCTCCGCAAAATGGCGAAGAAAGGTATGGATATTCTGTTCTATTATTCTATCAATTTCGCATCCTGGGTGCTCTACCCACCTCAGAGATTGCTATTTAAGAAAACACACAAGTTGACATTTCTCATTTGTTTCCCTCCTCTTGGAATAGCCAAATCTCGTACCATTGCCGTACGAATCATCAGCATGGCCATGACAGGCTACTACAAGACTCTCGTCCGACCTCGTACCAGCAGGCCGCTCAGCATGCTGAAATACGACCCCGTAGTGAAGAAGAAAGTGCTTTTCTTGGAGGCCAAGCGTGGGAAGTAAACACGCTTACAGAAATTTGCAATCTCTTTATCGGCGTGGAAAAAGATGTGGGGCTCCCAAAGCGATTCCTCACAAACATTGGCGATAAGTGCTAGTATTAAGAGGACTCCGGGGGATGGAGAGGTGCGGCTGCTACCTTTTGACGGAGCTTTTTTGATGCGGAACGAGCTCGCCGGTCGCATTGTGGATTTCATACGGTTGAATGGGGTCAACTGGATATGTATTGTTGAGAAGGTGCACTATGTTTCAATTGTAAAGAATATACACATGCGCGAAATGGCTCTATTGTCTAGGGCCTCAGTCAATTCTGGTGGTGGTGAGAACGGACCTGTATACTACGAGTCTTGTGCAAGCAACTAATTTTTTCTGCATATAAGGCTGGCGTTGTTGACATTTTTCATAAAGCTGCTCCATTGAATATATATATACATTTTGTTAAATATCCATTCGGCATTCCCATCTCTTTGGTAATTTGTTTGATCTTCTCAATGAGTGGATGCAGACCTCTGCAAATTATATCGCCTAAGGTATATATATATACTTTTCCTGTCTCCATACCTCCCACTCCTCCTTCATTTTCCGGAAATAATCCACGACCATCTCATCGGAGTTGAGCAATTTGACAATGGACCCAGATCATCAAAATTTCATGCCACCAGCGCAGCTACTTATGCAGGGGTTTTCTGGGAGAACCTGTTGTTGTAAAGCTCACCTGCTGGAGTTAGTATCTCGCCCCAAGAATTATAAGTACGTTACCCTTACCTCGTGGTCTTCTTCGAGGCCTTTCCCTCGCCCTCCCGGCTGGTGTGTTCGGCTTATTGGCTGTACTACCACATTTGCCCACCTTAGCAGTGATAGAAGCTGTCGGACTCATTGTTGGATTGAAGTATTTTGATTTGCGAGACGGTCGCCTAAATGTTATTGTGGAACTCGGGCGGATCGGTTTTCCACCCAGGTCTCTTTCGTGAGGCGGAGTCTTAATATCATTTAACTTCGTAAACGAGCTAAGTTTCACTGTTTCTTTGAGAATCCCTTTGCGTGGCAGCTTCTCAGGGGGGTTTTGACAATCAGCTGCGTTGTCCTGCTTTGCAAAAGGTATTACACGAGTGAGCCAATTTGTTTGTCAATATCCCGAAATTCTGATATGCAAAAATTGAGGAAAAGTTGAGGCTTTCCGGTTAACTTACCCTAACTTGTGATTCGCCGCCATCGGCCATCTCTTTCCTTTTTTGCGCCCCGATGGCTGTTTCAGGCTGGGTGCGAGTCTGGTTGTCAATTCGAAAACTGTCCCGCTTTCCAGCTTCGTTGGCAGAATAACCTGATTGGGCACCCTGGCTTACTATGCCCTCACTGGCATCTTTAGCTTCTCTTCCGAAACGGGAGGCAACAATAACATCATTAACTGCGTTTGAAATTGACGGAACACTTGACCCATGTGGATTAGTCCGTCCACGGCTCGAAGGGAAGGTGTTATCGGCAGTGAGGATTAATTGCGAAAGTGCCGTATATGATTCGCGGGTGCTGACATCCTTGACATTTATAGGTGTTGACGGAAACAGCGCATTCAAATCCGTAAATTCAGACATGGGTGATGATTGCTCTCGGGGGAACACATCTAGTGTCAAATCATTCTGAAGTCTAGAGAAAGGCTTGATATCGGAGCGAGAAGTCGTTTGCTGTCTTTTACTACCACCTTCTTGTTTAGAAGGCGTCCTGAAAGGAGAGGAAATATTTTCCCGAATACTCCGCGTTCGGTAAACTAAGTCGATTGTTTTGCTTTCTCTGGTGGACGAACCAGGCCCCGCACATTGAGCATAAGTGGACGACATGGTAGGTTTTCTGGTTGTGCCTTGTCGCTTCGATGAGGTCCTCATAGGCATGATAAGATGCGATGCTGTTGGTCCTAGCTGTTGTCCACCTTCTGTCCCTCCAGTTATCAGTCTCAATTGCGTCTGTAGCACGTCGGAGCAATCTCGTAATGATTCTTCGACCCCAATAACCCCAAGCTGCCTCAGAATATTTTCTGCGTTTGCAAACAGACTGTCGGCTTCTTGAATCTGAGATCGAAGTTGTAAAACTTCGCTATCCTTTTGTTCAATTTCCCTCTTTAGAATCGAAATTTCAGCATCGGCTTTCCCGAATGTTTCCATTCTTTGCTCAAGAGCAGCCAGCTCTTCGTTTTTCTTTTCCAGCGAGTTTGCGATTACAGCGTTCGTTGAAGTTACACTATTCAGCCTCTCTCGTAAAATTGTGATGTCAGCATATTTATCAAGCACCTCTTGTTGCAAACTTGAGACCTTCTTAATGTTCTCCTCCGATTTTGATAATTCTCCCTTTAGGGACAGCAAGCTTAAATCCTTCTCTGCAATCTCATACTGAAGGACCTCCAACGCTTCCTGCATATTTTCTTGTTCTTGTTGCGTTGCTAGCTTTACACGTAATTCGGATAGCTCGTGCTTCAGCTTTTCGTTCTCTTTCGATACACCCTCAAGTTGATCATATGCACTTTGTAGCTCTTTTGTTGCAGATGCAAAACTTTCTTTTGACTTCTCTGCTTCTATGGCAATATCCGAATCCTCTTTGGAGGATGCCAATTTCAAATTATCAATTTCCACCTGTTGTAAATTCATCTGGAGACTTGTCAGCATAATAGACCGCCATTCTTAAGATTTTGCACAGGTCTTACCTTCTCAATAATTTTCTCTTTGCACTTCTCCGCGTCATGCTATGCAGCGTCAGTTGCCAGGGACAATAAGGACCGATCAGGGAAAAGTTACCAGTGTGCGTTTAGTTATGGCTAGTTCCTCCGCTGTTTTCAGAGTCTTTTTGTCCGCTAAAACCTTTTCACGTCTGAGTTTATGCCTCTCTTGCTCAAAAAATGCTATATGTTGATCTTTCGCGGCTAAATTTGCCCGTGTTAGTTCTTTCCGCACCCGCTGCTCTGTCCTCTGGGCCTCCTCCTGAATCTTAAACTTTTCGTTCTTGAGATCTGCAATTTCACCCACTGCACCCTCCAACTTTCGAACAGTCTCAGCTAACTTGAGTTCCATCTCCTGCATTTCGGTTTCCTTTGTTTTTATCTCATCTGTTACCTCCATAAGCGCCGCTGAGGTTGCCTCAAGTTGGATCTGAAGTTCCGAAGACATGTCGACATCTTTGAGCTGGGTATTCCCACCTTCATCCTTTTGTAGTGACGCAATCTCAATTTCTAGATCTCTAATATGTCGTTGTAAGGTTTCTTCCTGAGAAATGAGTCTCTCACAATCAGCAGATACTCTAGCTAGATCCTTTTCAACCGTTTTGAGCTTCTCTTGAAGGCTTCCGTTCAATTCTCGAGCTTCTACAAGTTGACCGAAAGTTGCTGCACTGGAGGTTATGGCCGTCTCTAGCTCTGTGAGTTGAGTCAATATCCGTTGCACCCAGTTAGTGTGTAAGTCAGATGCTGTCTCCAAGCTTTTGTGAGACACTTCAACGGACGAACTGAGCCTATAGTGCTGTTAGTTTTATCATAACCAATGGGACAATCGAATTCAAACCTACTGAGTGCAGAGATCCCGAATTGCATTATCAACGCTCTCTAGGTCTTGGCGTTTCACAGACTCCTGTTGAGTAAGTGATTTCAACAAGGAAAGACACGAGATAAATCCTGATTCTATTTCCTTTTTCATTGAAGACTGAGAGACATTCCAGCTACCTTCAAGATGCCTGTAAATTTCATCGATTTTTGTTATCGTTTGGGACTGCTGTTGCTGGATCTCCGCCGCTAGCTTTTGGTTCCTATTAGCATAATTCCTTACGTAGTTCTCAAGCATGGCCGCGCGACTCCTCTCCAGAGAAATGAGCTTCTCAGCATCAGCACACTTTCCAGCCGCTGTGGACAGAGACTTCTCCAACGAGCTACACTCATGCTGCACTCCAGAAATTGTTGCCCGATGCTGGTCCCAACGTATTTTCAACTGGTCGGTGTTATCGTGCATTAGCTTCAGGGTCTCGTTAATATGTTCTTTCTCTTGAACCAATGAGTCTTGTGCAGATTTGAGAAGTTGTCCTTCTTTTCGAAGAATTTCAAAATCGTTTCCCACGCTCGTTACGAATCCCCGCAACCTACTGAACTTTTCTTTCCAGCGTTCAACAAGGGAGTTGCGAGCGTTGATTTGTTCTTTCTGATTTTTGCAAATGAGTCCCACATCCCTCAATTTGCAGCGCAAGTTATCATTTTCTTGGGTTAATTCATCTATAACTATTTCCATGCGCTCCTTTATTGCACTGGTTGCTGCTTCCGCCTCATCGCGTTTTTTCAACTTACGGATCAACATGTAAAAAAGATCCTCTTCCGATGGCTGAGATGTATATGAGGGCTCTTTCCGGAGCGTAACCGGTTTTGTGGGAGCGCTACTGCGGCCATCCGCTGGAGACAACGACCGTTTTGCGACCTTTGAACTTGACATTTGTTTCGATCGTGGCCTAGTATCATTTGGTAGCGGATGTGGAGAACGTGAATTTGGCTCTCTGCTGCGACTCTTGCTGGTGCTTGGTGAGCTGATAACGGGATGCGATGTACCTTTCTTCGTGGGTTCGTCTCGAGTCTTCAACTAGTTAAAATCTTCATGACAACGCTCTTGTAGTTTGGGTTTACAATAAATAGTAACATAGTGAGATGCAAATCACGTATACAACCGACGAAAATGCATCACCGAAAATATAATTAAATCGAACAACAAACGTAGTGAAATAATGAGCTCGATTAATCATGGGCTGCCTTTCAGGCCTCTACTTACTTCTTTGTGCACATTCCGCGAAGCTTTATATTTAAATATTGTATTTAAATATCAGATATTAGTCTCGTGTGGGTAAAACATATTTGATTAGGCCTACCTGTCAAATCGCAGTCTTCCTCACCGGCTCCCATGTCGAGCTGAGAATCCTCATCTCGATTCCCACTTTCCGAGAGGCAAACACTATTTTCTGAAATGCAGAGAATCCCAGAATTCGGTCCAAGAGATAGTTCAGCAGTGCCTTGGACGTCGTGTAATTTTGATGAGTAGCTTGTGCTACTGCTGCTGCTGCTGCTGCTGCCGCCAGGACGCTCTTTCAGACAAGCCGGGGCATAGCTAATAGTTGGTGTTAACTCATTTATCGCATAAATGAGGGACAGGAACGGCTCACCTTAAGTCAGAGTCCATAACCTGAGCACGAGTCTGGCTAATTTCTGTCGGGCAATTAAGGCTAACTCTGGGGGTAGTTAAGGGACTTGGAATTGAAGCACCGCGTTGAGCTTTCGAATGTGAAGTGAAGTTAGGAGTTGGAAGCTTGGGCTTCGCAAAATGAAAATTAAGCCCGCTAGTATCAAAGCCGGAATCGGGGGGGCGGGAAATCAGCGTGGGTGCAATGCGAAAATCCTTATCCTTATTCAGGGTTAACGGGGCAAGGGGAATAGCAAATTTCTCGAGAATTTTCTTTGACATGGGGGAGAGAGCAGCTTCATCATTGAATGCATTCAGGGGAAACCCTTCGTTCCCGATGATGTGGTTTTCGGCCGGTGGAATTTGGAGGTTGGAAGCCATAATGCCAGAGGTGGCATGCCACCCAACCGGGGAGATGACAGCAATGAAGGTCTTTATATTAAAGGGCGCAATTTACTTGCACAGACTCTAGTGGTTTCAGTACAACGATGAACTAAATGTTCAAGACAGGCTGATAGCTCACTAAACAAGTGATGCCCGTAGAGGGAAGAAGTATGGGTTCCAGAGCAATTGATTTGAGCTAGGGGTAAATGAGGTAATTAACTCAATGGCCATAACAGAGGATTAGGCCTACTCTGAAAACCCGGGCTTCCCCTGCTAATGTTCCCTGACCAAAGTCCAGAGACTGACCACAACAGCAGAGAGATCTGTCGAACGAATATGAGGTTGAAAGGGGTGACGTCGAGGAGGCTCAAATGGGCCTTACCCGATTGGGCCAGTTCTGCAGAGCCGCCTCATGGTCAACTTCGTCTGTCCTCAACTTCCAGAGACTAGACAAAAAAACAGGAGCTGGAAGTATTTGGTATGGCATGCTCCATATTTGGAGATATATTCCAGGACCAATCCCATGCCAAAAGTCTGCTGCGGATCTTATGAGACAACTATGGATCGAACGGCTATTGGCCTTTCTCGTCAGTTTGTTTGCAGCAGAAATGATGAAACTTTTCAGGAATCTTGAGGCGCGTGATCTCACTTCTTCCTTCGACTCTATCTTTACAGTCGATGTTGCACCTTGGATGGAGATAATAAGATATTTCAAAAAAAAAAAAAAAAATTCACATCACCATTGACTCTAGGGTCAGAGCTTCACCCGAACAGCAAGGCTAGAAACAGACTGGCATCTCCAACACTTCAAGTTTGTCGAGATACCAGAACCAGGAATAAACCTCCACAGGTTTCATGAAGGTTAAAATATTTAGATCAAAAATTTGAACTCTGAGGAAGGAGTGCTGATGGTAAAGATCATTGGCCATTTTTATGATTCAGACATGAAAAGGTCAGTGCCGGAATTTGAACTTGAATCCTATGGCTTTCTTCTGTGATCAACGAGCCAACGAGGACGTGATTTGTCTGAAGTCTGTAGTTAAATTCGGCCCATCACTCAAACATCCATGGATCAGGAAGAATTGTTCCCTTATCCTGAAAATCAGACACTGCACATGCTGCACTACAAACCTCACTCCAGGTTTGATAACCATTGATAACTGGTGAAGGTGCGCCTTTTTCGTGATTGATGTGAAAGTTGTGAAGGAGCATGAAGATCTTGTGTGATGCATTGTGAATCACCCTGAGCCGTCTAGGGCGTCGCCTTAGCGTGTCGATGGCGGAAAAATATGGGGGATTATTGGTCATGATTGGCTCGTGAAACTTCAGCTAAGGGTTTTAAGGAAACATTGCAAGCGCTAACTCGACCAAACAAACTTCTTTCATAGAATACTATCACGATTTCGGTTGATCGCAGGGGCCGCGAAACTGAGAAGTTGAGGAAATCTGAAGCCCGCTCAAGTTCTAAGCACCAATCTGCAGTCGCATGCCCGCCATGGACTTACCAATCAATACGATCCCCCTCAAGATTTCCCAAGAATCTAAGGGCAGGAAATTCCTTGATTCATGCACCAGCTCCCCTTGTTGACTGCTATATAGCAGCCATTCTCCCAAATTCAGCCAGAATAAATTTTATTCTACGCTTCTATTATTATGTTTGTTTCCCCTTTACTGCCGTACTGGCAAATTCTCTCCTGGATTTGATACTCTTCGATCATTTTCCATTTTGTCCTTTTTTCAACTGAGCGCTTTCTTCCCTCTCCTATGACTGTTTACATCTGTGTTTGGTACAGTTGTCTTCTCAAGATGAGATTTCTTCGAGTTCAGCGACCTCTCCTCTTCATTTTATGGGCGACTACCCCCCGTTTATGTTGCGGCCTCAGCACTACCTTGCACAAAGTTCGACATCAAGTAGACACTCCATACCCTGGGTTGTCAAAGCGTGGGGAAGTTATCCCGGGCAGTATCGGTGACGATGATGCAAATAAAGAGTATTATGAATCTGGGAGGAGCTCAGTTAACATCTCTCAAGGGGGGATAATCGCAATAGCTGTGATTGTAGGTATTGTTGTTGTTCTGGGAAGTAAGTCATGCCATCTCTTTAGATGCAGCATTATTTTATTTGTGGCTAACATCAAAATGCGCGGCTAGTAACATCCGTCATCCTTTTCTATCTTGCTAAAAGACGACAATGGGAAGTCCGCGCCTCAATACGTCGCTCAGCAAGGCGTCTTACTGCTCCTCTTACGCCTCGACGATTTTCATCAGCCCCATCTGCAATTTCAAGGAAAACGAGAAATCGAGAAATTTCCATGCGCGCCCCTGTTGAAGTTAAATCGTCGAAACAACAGAATGCAAAAGATTCCTCGAAGCCCAGCAAATCAAGTGCACCCAAAGACAAGCATGCGTCCCTGAGAGGATCGACACAGCCGTTAGGGGCTGATGTGGAGAAGGGAGTCGAACCCCAATACCCCATCGGCAAAAGCGAGTTCGAACCTGCATCTCCACGGGGTTGGAGAAAATTTATTTCTAGGCATACCTAATGATAATGTTGGCGATCTTTGATGATGTGCTTCTTTTTTTAATTGTTTCATCCCGATAAACCTCCGATGTATATAGGTCATTGGCGTTCAGAATGAGGCGCGCTAATGCTTTGTTGACGTTTGTTTTATTTCCGGCATGATATTCTGCGTTTCTGTATATAATCACAAGGGCATTTTCCTTACCCTAGTGTCAGAATACTTTAACTATGAAATTAGCAACTGCGTGCATTTAGAATTTTATCGTCGGAGTCGGGGTATTTGTTTCATATTTCGACCCTTAATTCTGTCTGCTGGCTCAATTTTTGTTCAAATGTTATAAACTTTTATTCCACCCTGCCCATCGCGGTATCTAATGTTTCGGAAGCCCTCCTTCCTATCTTTGCTATATTCCACACTCTACAGTCCGTTATGTTTTTCTTTTATACGGATGTCTCTTGCATCACATTCCATCAAACTTTTTGTCCCCAACTGGTTATCATGAGAAGTGTGGGAATGCGATTTGATTAGCCTATGATGTGAACCAGTCTGGCGGTCCCAAGGGGTTCCCAACCTGAATTTCAAGTTCTTACGGAAGAAATTATTCAGTAATCCAGGACAACCTTCGACCCATGCTCTAGTTATCCCTCAACCCACGAGTTGGAAGCGCACTCCCATAATGTAATCAATCCCATCAACGCTTCCCCATAGCTCCGGTAGTGTCATCTGTCTCCAGGACTGACGGCAGCTTTGCAAGGATGTCAATCTTTGCCTTTGCAAATCCATGTCTCAACTGTTCCCCTCTTCTCCCTGGTGATCACTCAAAATTCCATGTCCTATATCCTGTGAAAAGTTGCAAGCTACAATTCGACTACCTGGAGTTCTCACGTACACATTCATCTAAAAGTGTCAGTCGAATCAAGTGTCCAACTCATGGCAAGTACTCTACAGGTACTGCACATCCGAGGAGTTCGTCACCATGAACCACAAATATCCATAAAAAAATGTAGGAATAGCAATGGCATCGAAATGTCCGGAATATTGCAGCTACGGAACAGCGTAGATCGTACATTTCATAGTTATCATTACTCAGATTCCGACCACCAACGTCCGTCTCAACTCACAGAGGTCATTGGCAGCCAGCCTCCAAAGGTTGGTGACAGTCTCGCTGGCATTTGCTACCATCCATCACTCAAAGTGCGTTCATTGAACGAAAACTTAGCAATTCTTCTTCAATTGTTTTTTTAAAACTTTCAATTCTGGAACAGTGGCATGAAGGATTCTTGGGCACCCGATGGGAAGGGTGGTATGTACAGGCCCCCCTTCACCCGTGAGGGCAAAATAGGCGATGGTGATAAATTCTGCTTGCGCCACGGGAGAGACGTCTGTGCACGATTCTTGCTATCATTTCTAGTTTGGCAGAAGCCGTCCCAAGCAAAAGACGAGGAAGGATAATGTACTGTACTTAGGTTAGGGCCGATGCCACTAAGGTTTCAACTGAGCCAAGAACTAACATCGCCCTCAGCCTTACATGACGCAGGTGGATAACTGTACTTTAAGCTAACCCAAATTATACTAGCTCATTCATGTAAAACTTTTTGAGTTTAGCCTCCACCAACCATATTTCAGCCTCAGCCAAGACTGATAAACGACTCCCTCAACTACAGAGACATCAGCAACGATCAACGGCTCAATGCGCTGTGGAGGGCCAATTTGCTTGCTTCACAAACAATTAGGTTCCTTAAATTTTATTATTGGCATTAACATCGCGAAGGATGCTTTCTGGTACCCGAGCCTTTAGAGCCATGGGGAGCTTGTCCCGGCGCCAAAAGTACGTTGAGAAATGTTTTCATTTTGTGAAGATATCTGCTCCCGTCTCTAAAACAACCACAAATTCCTTCTTTGTGCAACTTGTCTTGACTAAAATATTGCACGCATGCATGCCTATTTAATATCCCCTCGCGCAAGGTTGTTCAGCGAAGCCAGGATGGCTTAAAGTTGCATAAAAATTGCTGGGCAAAACCACCAACCCGGATCCGAAGTAGCAGGAAAATGTGATTGGAACAATTGTTCACAGGTGCCTATCAGATAGCATCCTAATGCAGGTTCAAGAAGCTAACGAAATACGCTAAACTTTTTTTCATTGGAAAGCGACGGTAGTTTTTCGGTTTCGTGTATTTGTCCCTTTTGCACAACAGGATATCATTTACAGATGGGGTTATTAAAATCCTACCCATGGATATCATATAATAAATATAAGAACTACCAATTGTTGACATAAAAAGGCCACACAATATTGATCACCTCCACTACTTCACCGAGTGGCATGGACAATGGAGATGCAGAAAAGCGTCTTAGAGGAAAGCATCTCAAGCTTCCGAGATGAACTTTTTTCATCTGAAAATTTATGTAAGACTGTTCAATTTCAACCAGACGCAACCGTACAATGCAACAGTTGCTCTTTCGAAATAGAGGACACATACTCCGCAAAGGTATCTAAGACAGATACGGAGTATGAAGACAGAGAAAGAAAAGCAAATGCTAAGCCCACATGCAAAAACCACAGCCGTAAGGGATATGGTACAAAAAGAGAACGATGCAAAAAGTGCCAAAAACACTCAACCATCCAACAAACATTAATTAAAATCAGTAAAACTCATCCAGCTCCCCAAACGCCGCAATCGCGTCACTCTCGCATTTGAACCCCGGTTCATACGCCTTCTGCGGCAAAATCCCCGCATTAAGCCCCTTCTTATAACTCCACTGCACCGCAGCCTCCGTCTGCCACGTCCAATAGAACCACCCATTTCCCTTCTCAAACGCAAACATCTGCGCCTCAGCATACATCTGTAGAAACTTCTTGTACGATTCTGAATAATTGGATGGGTCACCGTTGGCCCGGTCGCAGGAACAGGGAGGACCTTTAGCGGCGGGATTGTCTCGAGGCCACTGGGTCGGGCAGCGGGGTTCCAAGACCTGGTCTTTAGCCTGCGGGTGGTCCATTGTACCTAGCCAGCGGCTGCCGACGTTGACGTTGTTGAGGAATTTGGCGCAGTCGGTATCTGCTTGAGACCACTCGCCGGAGATGGTGGGGCCCCAGCTGCAGAATGGGCGACGGAGAGGTTAGTTGGAAGAATTCTTCAAAAAGGGGAGTAGGTATTAAATAGGCGAGAGAAAGAGTGAAAGAGACAGAGAGCGCTTACCCTGCGCCTTTCGAATTCGAATTAGAAATCAACTTAACCCAGCTCTCGCACACAAACTCTAGCTTCTTCTGATGTACTAGTCCAATCTGGCCTAGATTAAAAACGGTATACTGGTGCGTATCCAACATGAGATTATTATCAACATCCTGCATAATCGTCTTCCATTTACTCAGGTTGAGAAACCCGTCTCCAAACGCAAGTTTTGTATCCTTCAAGCCGCTCTTCCTAATTATCGATATTGCTTTCGTAGTCCAGTTAATAACAGTCTCGATATCCAACTTCAGCATCATAGGCTCATTCACGAGCCCATAGATAGTAACCACATTCTTATACCGCTCCTGCGCAAAGAATGTAGCCAGCTGTTCATGAATTTGGTGAGTGCGATCGCCGTTTTTGGCACCGTCGGGCCCTTGAAGCCAGTTTATCGAGCCCTGGCGACCGCTGTGATTCCACCCGTTTTGGCTACCCGGTGCACCGTGCATGTCGAGTTTGACACGCAAGCCATATTTCCTACAGTACTCGATAGCACGTAGGAGATATCGCCAGCCAATCTTTTCGAGATAAGGGTCATCATCGAAAATTTTCACGATCCAGTAGGAGTAAGGAATGCGGACATGATCGAGACCAGCATCTCGGATTTCTCGGAAGGACTGCTCGGTTATAAATGTTGCGTAGTGTTTTTCTAACTGTTGAGCTGCGTTTGGCGCAAGGCGTTTGGAGAGCGTGTACTCGTCAACGATGTTGGCTTTGTAGGAGTATTGGCTGAAGAATGAAGGGGTTATGAAGGGTTCCAGGGAGAGCCAGCCGCCAACATTAACTCCCCTAATCGGCTGCTTGCCGTAGGGGAATTTTTTGTTTAGTGGGGGTACATGTTCGTTTGCTTGGGCAGAATCGTCCCAGGCCAAATTCAGTCCCATAATAGGGAGGCCACCTACTGTTTCTTCGGTGTATGTAACATTCATATCTGCCGTGTCATACCAAGTACGGGGATCAAAGTACGTTTTCTTAGCGCTCTCCTGTGGTAATAAAGAGTCAGCGCGGGTATTTCAGAATCAGGAAAGAATATAAATAATGGAATCTTACTGGAAGGGACTTCTCATCAAAACTCTCCAACTCCTTTCTTGGTGGCGTCTGCGATTGGGGCGAGTCTCCCGGCTTCGTATTAGAGTCCCCATCACGATTTTCACCTTTTTTCTTCGCTACCAAGGCGGAAATGGGGATGACAATAACCAATAGAAGCGCCAACACACCAACAAGAACCCATATTTTCTTCTTCCTACTCCAACTGGAAAATCCGCCCCCAACACCACCTCCACCACCACCACCACCTCCACCACCTGCACCCCCCCTCCCCCCTTTCTCCTCTTTTCCCGCACCTCGCCACCCACCCCCTCGGGTTCTCAACTCTGGACTTCTCCCTTCCTCTAAAAACGCACCGGAAACCAACCTCTTCCCAAACCAGCCACCACTCTCCCCCCTTTTCCCGACCAAGATACCTTTGTCTCTCTCCCTTGCCTCCTCCTTCCTCCTCTTCTTTTTTTTCTCCAAAAAAGCCCTCTCCTCCTTTTCAACACTAGCTTTCTCTTCTGCTTCCTTTTCTGACGTAGCTGCATTCAATTTCGCCAACGCATCTGCATTGAGCAATACTGTCGCACTATTCGCAGAATCAGTACTGGCATGTTTAGGCTTCTTACTCCGCACCCTTTTATTTCTAGCCCGATCTGTATCCATTTCTTTTCTCCTATTTCTCTCGCGGTCTCTATCTGTATCAAAAGCGCCACGATCATTGTCGTCCCATTCCCCTTTCCTCCGATCCCTAACACGACCCTTCATCGCACGTTCTTCATCCGCAGTACTATCTCGCTGCAGTCTCCCCTCGCGATCTCGCTCGCGGTCCTTCTTCTTAACAGGTGAGGTGGCAGGCGACTCTTTAGCTTTATGTCTCGACTTCTGAATCCCTGAATTATAATTATCCGCAGCTCGACTTGTACTCCGCCGCCTCTCAACACGGACAGGGCTGGGTCTGACATTTGGCGGACGGGCAAAGTTGGGTCTTGAGTCAACGACTATGACAGCTGATTCAGAATCCTCATCGTAGTCAACATCATCGTAGTCGTAATCTCCACGGCGTGTCCGTCGTTGTTGGTGGTGTTGGCTCGGCTGTGTTCGATAGGCCGTTGAATGGCGGGCTATAGGACGGGAAGAGGAATTGGGATGGGCGCGTCTGCTCCGTCTTTGATCGTCGAAAACATCATCGCCATTATTGTCATCATCTTGGGCATCGCGGTCATTATCATTGTATGCGTTGGAAGTGTATTCGTTTCTATCGTGTCTGTTTCCGCGCTGGTAGCTGTATTGTCTCCGATCACGATCGCGGTCGCGAGAGCGGTATTCGACCCGCTCCCGTTCGTGTGGGTGGTGCGGCATTCATGCGGTTATGCTGTTGGGAAGTATTTCTGGTGCCCCCCGAATGTCCAGCTTCTGGAAATTTAAAACTGGATCGCAGTAGTTCCTCGTCGCGGGGGCCTTCTTTAGTTACAACAACCGTGCCCCGCGGACGAACGTGGTCTTTTCCCTCTCCACGCCAAAACTCCCTGCCACAAATTCAAGTTTAATGCACAATGTGCCGTTTGCAGTTGAGTATGACAGACGGTCCTCGAAGGGAAAAGATGGCCCGTATACATTCAAATCCAAAACACAATAAAGGAATATCCCAAGTTATTAATTGTAGAAACACGTCTAATTGGGTTAGACTGGAATACACAAGGATGATGGCCAGCGTAGTGAGGTGATAGAGCAGTCTACCGTGGCCGTGAAAGGTATAAATTTCGGCGGAGGTCTGTATAGACGACAACAGTAGATTGAACGAACGAATTTGTACCTATCACGAGCAAAGCAGGTGTACGTATCCCGATTGCGATGCCGTAAGTATATGGTTCCAGTATTTAATATTGGCTGTGAATAATGTATGCTGTAGGAGGGTAAGTATTTGCCGTGTTTAACAATTGAGGGTGGCGAGGAGCGTGACTGGCGAAACACCGGAGAGAAGAGAGAAACTATTAAGTGGAGAAAAGTGTAGGAACTAAAGGAGAGAATTTTTTGACATGTTGATTTTTTTTTTAACGGGTACGTTGTGCAAAGAAATCCTGATTGATCTCAGGAACAGCGAATTGCGGGGATGGTGAGTGGAGTCGAGGTTCCAAGGTTGGATGTATTAATTGGTGGTAGGCTGGGCGCTATGACAGGAACAGGGTTGGAATGTACTCTACAGCGCAATCAAGACCTGCAATAGCAATTACTGTAATCAAAAATTATGTACAAAAATAAGATTCAATACCATTTAATTTTCATCCAATTCTGTCTAATATTAAAAATGTGTGTCCGTCTCTTACAAGTTCTACTCAACTTACGCTTATTGCTCATTCTGGCTGGTTGCCGCAGTAACGAAACCCGAATAGAACAACCAATAAGAACCAGAGGATGATTTAAAGGTTCAGGTCAGGAACGAAAAGTAAACCAAACATTGCAGAAACTCGGTAAAGAGTGTAAGTTTAAGTTAGTTTATACGTTGCATAAACCTGGATATAATAATGTATCCTATGTCGTCCAAAAAGAGAGAAGGATATATAAACTAAAAAGCTTTGGGATTGATCTCTGGCCAAAGATATTGTCTATCAAGTGGTCGACATTCACTTTAGAAACCAAGCGGAGTAAGGGTATTAATAGAGGAGAGAATTGAGCATGTTCGTTGACAAAATGGGTTTATCTCAAGTATGCAAATTGCTGGACAAATCAAAAGCAAAAATTCAATAGGCGAGGAAATATAAATCAAAACAATCAAATAACTTGCGCCAGCATACGAAAAACAATCGTTCAATAGATATACGAAACGAAATACGATGGGTATGTCAATGTAAAGCATGTAAAACGAAAACGTGGAGCCAAATATAAAAGGAGAAACATGACAAGAAACAGCGGAACCGCTGGTCAATCAATCCCTGAAATTAAAAAGGAAGCCGGGTAAAGGTGAAGGAGATATGAACGGAATAGGGATAGAAGCAAATTGAAAAAAATCCAAGACGTCAAACTGAACAGGAAAGATTAGAAAAATTAATATGAACAAGAAGAGGTGAACAAAACGGAAGATGACAAGGAATAGCCGCCTGCAATGCATCGAAGAGAAATTGATAATATAGAGGAGGGGGGGGGGAAAGAAGAAAAGAAGAAAAAGAAAAAGAAAGAAAAAAGAAAGAAGAAATATCAGCCAGATCTGCGGGCAGTAGAAAATCGCATATTTCTCATTTCACATGCGATTACGTGTGCGCATCCAATTTCAAGTGTCCATACATCTCTGTGGAGGAGCGCAAAAGAGACGAAATATAACCCCCAGATCTTTCTCTGAAAATGGTGTTTGACCCAATGTTAAAAGAGCCGTTGATTCATCAAAACGCAAAAATTCGCAAGGACATGGGAAGGTAATGCGCTCTCAGCAAATTGAATTCGTGAATCGGATATTGCGCGGTAAGACTCCTGTCTCAGCCGTTCAACACGTTTCAGAAATTCACATCATCATGGCAAGGTTTCAGATGGAAAGTGACGTTCCAAGATTGCTGCTTTGGATTGGGGCGTTCCACGGTGACCGTGGATCGGATTCCTCAATGGTCAAAATAAAAATCCCGGCTAGAACGACATGCGTTAAGCGCGTGGAGACCTTGCGAAACTTCTGACTCGTCGAATGAGATTCCCCCGAAGAATTTCCCGTCAGATAAACACCAAATTCATATGAAATAGCAAACGATACGATATCCCCTGCATCCTCTACCCGGATGACCCCGTCTAGCAGCAACCTCCACCAACAAAAAAACGTCTGCAATCTTCCATCATCTCATCATCTTATTTCTCATCTTATCAAATGTCAGCTAATAATCTGCCTCGCACCCTCCTTGCCAAGCACACCAGGTTCCATTGGCTTAGGACTCCGCTCACGACCCTTCTTCCGACTGAGAAACGAAAGCATCCCACTATTAGAGCCAGAAGAGCCCTTGGCCTTAATAACATCTCCCCCCCCATCTCCATCGCCAGGTGCCGCTGAACTCTGATCTGCAAGATTACTCCAGCTTCCCGTTTCCTCCAGTACCATCTGTACCCCCCCGCCTTTGCTCGTCTTGCGCGTGGCTCCACGGTTCCGTTGAGGGATAGGGGGTGGCGGGTGGTATGCTTGGGAATTTGGTTGTGAGGTGGGCGACGGCCGTGGACGTCGGGGGGGCGAGCCTGATTGCCTTCCACTGGCATGTCTTTGCGGTTCATGCGGATAGCGATCTGTTTCGGAAAACGAATTAAACGTATCGGAAGCGTTTGAGCGGCTGAGAGATCTTTCGGTCTTGAGGGAAGGGGAGCCACTCCCGGAACGGGGTTGGGAGGCGTGGCGGGTATGTGTAGAGGAAGTCGAATTCATACAATCCTCCGGGTTACTAATAATAATGGTGAGTTCCAGTTCAATGAGATTGGGATGAGAGGTAGGGGTTTGGTGGTCTAACCTTGATGCTGCTATGGCAGCTGCGGCGGTGCTGTAGGATGCGTCAGCAATGACAAACCAATAACCAAGCGGATATGAACACACCCTTTGTATGAGACGGTTGTGTAGTCGAACGGCTCAAACATAGTCTCGATAACTCGATGTAGCTCGTCTTCCCGTATCTCCTTTGCCGTCGCATCCTCCTTCAATTCCGCTCTAGGTTTTTGTCGACGGGCTCGTGCCTCCAATGGTGCTTCCTCCAGAAGCAGCTCTTCAAGGTCATAGGTTGCATCAAAGTTTGTCTTTTCACTAGAAGGTGTAAAGATCGGGGCAATTTCTTTTCGTTCCAAGGCATCAAAGTCTATGTCTTCAAAGAAAGGATGGGATTCGAATGAATCAAAACCAGCAGCGCCTATACGTTTTGTCCGGTCTTTTTCCAAGAGAGATGCGATCGCTCGTAGACAAGGCACAGTGACAGCAGGATTTGTAACGTAGTATTTTGGTTGCACCCGTCGAACATTTTCAGAGAGTGCGTCATGGCTCCGCCCATCAAATGGCCTCTGGTAGTGTGTTAGTCGTGATTGGTATGCGCCTCGACCAAACTCGGAGTCATACCTTATTATAAATACACTCGTAGAAGGTTACCCCAAGAGACCACCAATCGACTTCATTCAGATACCCGCTCCCTTCAAACACTTCCGGGGCTAGGTATGCCAGCGTACCAGATTTGCTGGTGAGTGGCTTCGAAGGTTTAAAATCGGAAGCGACATTCTGAATGCCGTTGTTAGATCTATAGAGCGATTTCTCCGTGTTATCCAGTGCCACTCACAAAATCCGCCAAATGAACGTGTCCCTCAGAATCAAGTAGAACATTATCCGGCTTTAGATCCCGGTGGATTATGCCTTGCGAATGTATGTACCTTAGCGCACAGGCCAACGAAGCAATCCAAAATCGCACAGCATCCTCCGTGAAGGACTTCCTTGAGATATGAAACCGCAAGTCACCGCCATTCATTAGGTCAACCACAAGGTATCTATACGATACAATTAGCAGATTTTCCCACCTCAATTTGCTTCAAGTTGAACATGATAGGCATGTGCACATACATGTACTCGATGTCCTGGAATGAGTATCTCAGGTTGCAAAGGAAAGGGTGATTCAAATGTTCCAGCATTCGTCTCTCTCGTATAATGTTTCGAACACTCTCGGACCGGACAACTTAGCAAACCAAGAAACATCAGTATGATCACAATGTAAAGGATGAAGGAGTGGATTGAGCCCACCTTCATCTTTCCGTATATATTTCAAAGCGAATGTCAATCCAGAATCTTTCCGTTCAACGATCCGTACTTTACCAAATGCACCCTTTCCAACAACACGCAGGAGTCGGAAGTGGTTCAGGTTCACTATGTGGCAGCGAAATATAAGCTTCTATCTCCAACACACGATACCAGGACAGTGGAACCAAACATATAGGTAAGGGAGGTGACAAACCAGCATCTGAAGAGCACACCTGCTTCCCGTGGGAATTGCCCATCACGACCCCGACAACACGTAGTTGTCAATATCCGGATTCTGCAAGATATTGATGAATCTGCATCACCGGCAGGTGAACAAATTAAGAAGATCTAGCGGTAGGCAAATCCGAAAGTTCTAGCGGTCGGTTATAATGGACGTAATTTGCTCCAAAGGTGCGTCGTCTCAAAGTTAGGATGTCAGAACAGCACCAGGTGAGGATTCTAGCCGGAAAGAAGACTGCAATTTAAGGATTTCGTTGTTGTTAGTATAATGCAATAAACAATAAGGCAAAATGGTGAGATATATAACCGCGACAAGCCACCAAAAGGAGGGGAGATTGAAAGAAACAGGTCGAATTGCGCCAGGTTAAAATGCTGGCTAGATTAGCCCCTGTCAACCAACTTCCGTTCACTGCAGCGCAGACATTAAGAGCACATGACAAATACAGGAATCAAAAGGGAAACAGGACGACGAACTGGCCAGGACGACCGGACCGCAGAGCTGATCGGTTCCGTTATCCAAGGTATGATGAGGGGAATCGTGGGAAATATTGGAGATGCTTTCGGAGGAGAATGAGGAGGCTTAAAGGCAGAGGAGTTTACCTATTGCCCAGAGTTACCCTGAGGCAGTGAAAGAGAAGAAGCTAAGCCAAGCGGCCAACTACTGATCCCTGTTTACTATTCTTGGGCTTTAATTTAGGATGTTGAAGAAGGCTTTAACCCAGAGGAAATTAGATGGGTTGACAAGACTGATAGAAGCGGTGCGAGAACGAGTGAATAATAATGTCTCCACCGCCAGCTTTACTTTCTGGGGTCCGTTGGGTAACCCTTTGCTTAGATCTAAAAATCGAGAGCAGTTGGCGCAGGACACGTGGATGGCGATAGGATTGGATTCCCTGGAGAAGGAGGTTGGCTTGAAGGGGTACAAGGAGGAGTATAGGCGCAAGGGAGGAGTTGAAGGAGAAGAATGAAAGCCAGAACGACACTTTCAGGCTACGGAGATGAGAAGCTGGGTATCCTACTGAGGGGAGGAAGTACAGGAATTGCCTGCCATAAATAGGATGTTGACAGTCCTTGACTTTGGAGGTGATCTGGAGGTGAGAATGGGAAAAGCAGAGACTGGCGCCAAAAGATGGCGATGATGGGAGGAGAAGCCGACGCTCAAACTAGTAAGCAGAAGATACGGCGATTGGATTGGCTGGGTCCCTGATTCAGGCTGCGGGTTGGAAACTGATATATGCTGCACCCAACAAGGCAATTGTGCTGTTAAACTGTTCTTGATATTTTTGTCTTGGGATGTGTGTGCTCTGTCTATTATTAATAATTCTCTCACTGTCTGCGTTCATCTGTGTTCATCTGTTCTGTTTATGTCTCTTGTCCTGTGCAAAAAAAAAAAAAAAGAGAAAAGGAAAAAGCAAAGGAAAACATAAAATAACATACATACATTACATTACAATAAACCTCTATTTCCGCTGTGGGGGGGTCTGGGAACCCACATCGCTGTAATATTCCCCCATACTACTCCGCAGTTCCGTAGAGTTGCAGTGCAGACCTACAAACGATACCGCGCCGTACCGTATCCCTCTGATAACCAACTGTAATCCTGTAATTATGCCACACCAATTCTACATTACTCTCACGGTTCTCTGCTGGATCAGCCTTCATCAGTATCATAATTTTCTTCGTCTGATACTCCGTAGAGGCTCTGGGGAGAAGCTATCTCATCATCAATATCAATACTTCTAAACAGTACATTACTTAACATCTTCTCGTCGTAAGGCTGTACTCCCGTAAAACAGACTAGTACGAACCTGGTTGTTCTCGAATTCACACTACAGCAGCCGCAAATGGCTCGCGTGTTGCCTCGTGGGCGCCACGTTTCCAATGTTAAACCGGTTCCAGCCTGGTTTCATGGGACATCTCACCCAATCATCAAGCGTCTCGCTGTCAATAAGTTGCGCCCAAATACCCAGCGAGACCGGTACTCGCCCAACTAGCCAAAGTCTGGTCACCGCTCCAGGCTCGCAAGATGCAGTTCCCGAAATCTCGGGATCCACAGGTGAAAAAGAACGGCTCCAGAAGACGCCAGAAAAAGGCAACATGCGGGACAAAACCAAAAGGCAAAAATTCAAAAATTCAAAAAGTTGCAAACATGAAGGGGAACCTCGGAAGCGATCTTGCTTTTCACTTTTCTTTTCTTTTCTTTCTTTCTTTTTCTTTTTCCTTTACTTTCTTTCTTTCTTTCTTTCTTTTTTTTTTTTTTTTTTGGCATTGAGTCATCGTCAGCACAAAAAAACAAAAGAAAGAAAAAGAAAAAGAAAAAGAAAAAAAAAAAGAAAAAGAACTAATTCAATCCTAACGCGGAGGATTGTTTGAAATTCAGGACTCCATATCCGGAATGAAACCATGATTTTGTTAAGGATATGACCAGCCCAACTTGGCCCAAATTGGTAATGATCGTTCACTTGGGTCTCTGCCCGGCTGAGCCGATCATGATGATCAGTCAAGCTTGAACACGGCGAAGGAATTCGACTCACTGGAGATAAAAGAAAAATCTCGCGATAGGCGAAGTAAAATCACGCACTTCTGGAGCACCTGCAGACGTTGAAGAATTAATGTGAAATTTCTCTGCGAAATCCATCCCCGGAAATCCCCCATTGGGGACGCCATTTTTTCTGACATACTGATTCAAACCGAACTAAGCGTATCTAGAAAGATGTCAAGAAACTTTGAGCTTCTTATCTTGCATACTAGATCTGCTAGTGCAAGTGAGAATCGTTTATCATCTTTTCTTGACGGAGTCGTGAACAGGTGATACTTGCCCATCTTCATTTTCGTCATCTTCTGATTGAGGCAAACTCAAGAAGCAATTCAGTTTGTGATAAGTTCAGAAACTAGGATTAAAAGTCGGTCAAGCGCTTCAGCCTACCAAAATAATAATAATAAGTAAATAAATAAATAAATAAATAAAATAAAATAAAATAAAATAAAGTTCATGGCCATAAATCAATTTTCAACATGTTCTCTTTCTTCACAATTCAGATAACTAATGCTTGTCCGCTCTGTTTCAAGCCCTGGCCACCTGACAGCCTCAGAATGAAAATCCCAACATCATACATCACATTCATTGTAATAAATAAGGCTCATTGCTCTAATTGAGATAGATCAAAAATTATAGAGGAAAGGTGTGTCAATCATTCCTTTCAATGGCGCATCCCCTCTGTAACTATAATAACTATGCTAGGCAAATCAACTCCAAGAAAACAGGGGGATTGCTTATCATTGTAGGATCGATGCTTAAAGTCAATCCATCTCAGAGGTGTTCCACCTCCCCCTGCCAAAATAATCTCCTGGAGTCTTTAGGGACTCCAAACCAGGGTCCTGCAGGACCTTAACCAGGCAACTCTCACCCCCTGATTCTCCAGCCGACTCTCGGTCACAGGCGGCCAGGGCTAAACAAGGCCTAAGGAGCTTCTCAGCCCTTGGCAGCAAAACTACCACATGGGTTAGCTGCCAACAACCAAAATTGCTAAGCGGCCTTGGTAGAATAAGGCAATTATTGACGATGATGGAACCGCAGCCTGAGGCCATGTTTCGAGATCTGCATTCTTCCATCGCCAGCGGAGAATTGACTTTTCCTGTCACTCTTAACGTGCAATTTTGCATAGCAATAATACCGCTGGCAGTTGACAAGCGTCATGTCGTTTCGGAGCGGATGAGAGCGGAATTGACATGTCAGGAAGGGGACGACCGAGTACGGCGAATATTGCACCCGTATAAAGCGCTCAGTGCCATGTTGCACTGGCATTTAAAATGCGCCCTTTTTGTCACATTGTTTGATCTGCGCTCACCATATCCTGGAACAACTCAACAAGACGCCGTGAACATCGAGAGAAAGGATCAGCAATTAATGCGGCCATGAATATCACGCAGATTCAAATGAATGAGTTCGTTCCTTCATGTCGAGACAAAAGAGCTGGAAACCATCCTTGCCACGAGGACCCTAGCAGGTCATGATAACTTACAAACCCCATGTCATGTATCATATTTCCTGGACGCCATGCGGTCTGATCCGTGGGCAAGGAATAAAAACCAGCCAAACAAAATAGAACATTCGACCCTCGTGACACCTGTTGGGCGCCGTGGTGGACGTTTTGCTTATTTTGCCCCGTCGAGATCCCAATTTCTCAGCCTCGGGTAGTTTGCCCTGATGGCTTTCCCCTGGCCAGTGGTTGACCGACCACCAGAGACAGCTACGGTGAGCGGGCTACCAGCCACCCCACGTGGGAATTCTTCCCCCTTGCGTTTCTACGGGGTTCTTTGCTGGAGATTATTTTGTTCTGCCGATTGGATTCTTGGCTTTGCATATATTAAAAATTTCCTATGACTCTTCTTCCTTCTTCCGGTCAGTTGGTCAATCAGGGCTCAATTTCCCGAAATTCTAGAAGAAAAGGGGCTCAGCCCATCGGATACCAATTCCCAGCCGATTTCCAATTTCCCGGGTTTCCTGTGCTGCCACTTCTCTCCATCGTTCATTATTGTACGGAGCATCTCGAAGGTTAATAATAGCGATCACGGATTCTCCCCGGAAACGGAACTCCGCATTCTGCGCTTAAGGTTTCCGACAACGCTGCTTGCGAGCTGGTTTATATATATGATGACGATCAATAACTCCTTAGTGTGTTCTCTATCTGTGCCAGACGCCGGGCCCATTGCTTGTATGTTGTGTAACGCACTACATTGGCTGAAGGATTTCCCTTGGTCAGCCGGCATCACTAGAGCCATCGTGGCAAAGAATGCACAGGCATTTATTAATCAATAATTATTGACTCCGACATGTTCAAACGAGAGCACAAAACATGCAGACCCAAGATTAATGTAAAGGTTATTATTGAAAGTCTCCCCTGTGGCAAAATCGTGCAGCGATGCGGGCGGCACATATATACGAATAGGATCATAGCCAAAATATGATGCGCAAGTAGAAAACTCTAGAATAAATAGCGTAAGAAGATTTTTGTTTGCAATTCGTAAGTTGCTACTCGTTTATACAGAAATAATCACGATTTGATATTGTCTTCGTTAGAGTGTACAAGAAGTACTTTACCGCATTCCTTCTTCAATATCAGCCCCTGTCGAAGTATCAAACTACGATATACATCAATATGAAATAATTATACAAGTGAAAACAAGAAATATGTCTGTTTGAGCACATTACTCCCATGTCCATGTCTAATAGATGTTGGAAGCTCCAGGGACGCGGAAAACCCGATGTACCATAGACAAATGTTGTACCTTGATTTAACAGAACTCAATAGCCCATAGTACGTACTTCGAAACCGAACTGCAGTACGCAATATCCATTTTATGTTAAAACTCAACATTTCTATAGATCCAATCATATCAAAATTGACTAGTAGTAATATAGAAACCCATGCACAAAGGTACCAGAAAATCCATCATTATCATGTGCCATCGATACACCAGTCTGCACGCAACATATCAAAACGTCATTGAAAACGTAATAACAGAATCCGAAAAGATGAAAACCAAAAAAGAAGGCAGACACTACCAGTTTCCCTGAAAATCTTCTGGAGAAAAGTTGGAAGATCAACAAAGACAAGATCTCCAAGCCGGGTCTAATCACGTACTCAAACGCCTTACCCAAATCCCAAATCTAAGAAGCCTAAGTGGCACCATGGAATCGAAGCATGATCATGAATACGAAGTAGAGCCGAAGGAAAAAGTGTTCTATTTTGGCTGGGTTGATAACCAAATCGAGAAAACATGCTACCAGTCGAATTAAAATTATCCCAAATCATCACCACCTGCGCTCATAGACCGACTCAGGCGGAGGCCGTCTACCACTCCCACCACCAGCTTTTCTCTCCATAACCGGTGGCATCGCCCTTCGACTTGGCTGGGAGTGGGACGCAGACATGCTCGTGGAACCCGATCTTCCGTAATCCAGCCGATCATCGTCATCTCTCGACCCCAGCAATCTCGTCTTGCTAGAAAGATTCAGCCTATGATCATCGTCACTGTACCTCGCGCTAGCTTCATGGCTGAAAAGTGCCATCATATCCTTCATGGTGAGTTTTCCAGCGGCAGCCTTCCCTTCTATGGTAGCATTCGCGAGTTCACGCTTGCGTTCCTGCAGGTCGACTATGCGTTCTTCGACAGTATTTCTGACGGTTAGTTTGTATATCTTCACGTCAATGGTTTGGTTGAGGCGATGGACGCGATCGATGGCTTGTTCTTCGACAAACTATGAGAATGAAAGTCAGTTTCAAATAATGGACTGCGAAAGATTTGACTTTAAGAACGGAAACGAATAATCGGGCATACCGGATTCCAAAACGGCTCCAAAATCACAACTCGACTCGCTGCCGTCAAATTCAACCCCAAAGACCCGGCACGCAAACTGCAAAGAAGCACTCTAGTCTTGGGGGAATTTCGTAGTCTATCCAGACTGTTTTCTCGCAGATCATTTCGCATTGCGCCATCGTAGCGCGCATAGCCAATATTTGCACTCTTGAGAAATGGTTCAATCTTAGTAAGCATAGATGTAAAGAAGGAAAAGACAATGAATTTGTAGTCTCCAGATTCTTTCTTCAGGATTTTCATGAGATGTCGGATCTTTGTTGAGGCAAGATGATCCGGAGTCTCCGGTTCATCGTCGCTTTCATCGTTGGTCTCATCCTCGGTGTCACCGTCCTCATCCTCGTCCTCTTCCTCCCCCTTTTCGTCCGAGTCGAGATTGGTAACATCTCCTGATTTTCCATGAATTTCGCTAGTTTCCCCATCTTCGTCTTCGTCGGTGTCAGAATCATCAGAGCACAACCACTCTCCGCCACCTTCAGCATCCTCGTCATCAGTTCCACCGGCCTTCCCCAAATTTTCAACATGTCGTTGATTATCCGGAACAAGCCACTCGCCATCATCATCTTCATCATCACTGCCAACGACACGTCGCTGCTTCTGCAATCTCGCTCGACGGGCATTATGAGAAATTTTTCGGAAAGAATCACAACCTTCTGCGTTCACTTGTTTCTTCTCACTTTTATTCTTCTTCTTCTTCTTATCCCTCTTCTTCCGCGGGCTAACAAGTTGAGCCTTTAGATTAACTTCACATTCCATACATCTGCTAGTCCCGCTCTTCGCTTCTCTTGCGCTCAACTCGGTCTGACAAACATCGCACAATTTTGTAATAACACTCAATCCACCCATGAGGTTGGCGATGTCATCAACGTCTTCTTCTTTGACTGAGTTCTTAGACTGGCTTCCTCCAAAATTTCCCGTCAACACATCTTTATCCTGAGCAAGGTCGCTTTTCACAAGATCAGGATGGTTGCATGCCTGGCGGAGACGGAGAAGAAGAACTAAAGCACTGGCATAATTGATACTGTTGCCCCCAATCATTCGTTCCAAAGTTTTGTCCGTCCGCTGCTCCAGACGTGAATAAAATTCCCGCTCCGCTGGAGTGAAATCTGCCTCAACTTTCAATACTTCGCGATTAGTGATTTTGAATCCGTTAGGCGATTCCTTAGTTTCATCGTTGCTGCCTTCGCGGTCTCCACTACCTAATGCTCCATCCAATTTCAAGACATCCTTCGTTCGGCGCTTCATGAACGCTTTAAGATAAACCTGTAATCGCCGGATGGCTAAACCTCCTCGTCCGTTGTTGAGTGGTTTTGTAATCTGGTCACGCCATGACGCAAGGTCGTTGTAAGGTTTGATGCGCAGGAAGTTGATCAAACTCTGTAACTCGTCGAGATTATTCTGCATTGGAGTGCCAGTGAGGCACCATCTATATTCAGATTTCAGTGAACAGGCAGCCTGGGTTGCTTTGGCATTGCGGTTTTTGATAGTGTGAGCTTCATCAAGGACGACTCTGTACCAGTGGGTAGCAAAACACCCAGTAGGTTTCTCTTCGGAGTTTGCATGCTCAGAACTGAGTGTTCCATATGTGGTAATTACAACATCAAACTGAGATAGACTATTGGCGTATTTCGTCCGGTGTGTTCCATGATAGATACAGGTACGTAGTCGGTGGGTGGCCTCGACTTTGCTTTCAATCTCAGATTCCCATTGTTTAATCAGCGCAAGTGGTGCAACTACCAGCGTTCCTTTCCCAACTTCTGGAGAGATCTTCTTTTGGGTTTTCTCTTTATCCTCGTCAATCGTCTCCTTTCCTTTTGGGTGGCGCGGATTCGTAAGCAGAAGCGCGATTGTCTGGACGGTTTTGCCAAGACCCATATCATCTGCGAGAATACCACCTTTCGGAATCACGCCTCGGGTTTTTTTCACGCTGCATTCTTTATCTCTCATCCATTCAACCCCTTCCCTTTGATGAGGAAGAAGTTTCACCTTCAGCCCTTCAACAGTGCCATCGTCTTCTTCCTCTTCTTCTTCCATTTCCTCATCGCCCGGTGCTTCACCAACATCCACTTTCTGAAGCTTGATGGCCAACTGATTCACTTCATTCTCTATTTTCTTTCGTCGTTGCCGCGTGCGGGGCTTGTCGCTTTCATCCTCGAAAGCACCCTCTAGCAGAGCTTTGATATTTTCATTTGCCTTAGCTGCATCGACATAGCTATACACGTCCATAGCACCAAATGCTTCCTCCTGATGCTGTGTATTTGTGGTTGAGCCCGTAAGATCAATGAAATTCCGCAAATTGCTTAAATTCTTTGGCATTTTCGGTTTTGCTTGAGAAGAGAACAGGGGAATTGCGGCCGGTTGTGTTGTTTGTACGGCATTCGATGGCCTGACTATCTCGACAACACTGTCATCGCCGAGGAACCCCGGTCGAAGGCCGCTGTAGTCTGATGGCTTCATGAGCCTAAAGGGATCGTAGCGTTGATATCCATTGCCTAAGGAGGAAGCATTTCCTGTCGAAATTCCCGCCTGGCCATAACTAGATCGGGAATCCTTCCCCTGCTGTTGAGTATGGGTTCGTTGTGGTGGTAGATGATGCTCTGGGCGCGGTCTATTGGGTTTCGGGATATTGAATGGGTTTGCCATTCTCTGCTTTGCTGGGCCTAGAGGAGATACCTGCCCAAATACTGGCTCCGATAATTGGCTATTCTGAGGTTTATTATTGTTTTGCGAGGGAAGAGCAGAATTCCTCGGGGGTTCCCGTTCTTTGACCATTGTGCTGGATGGCTCAATGGCTTAGAGTCTGCAATCTTTGAGCAGTTAGTGACAATACCTCCACTAGTCCCGCCAATTCAGTGCAGATTATAAATCAATAGTTTTCGACTATTCGCTTTTCACCTTCTTTCGCTTGGAAACTAAAGTGTGCGTAAATCGTTTGCGATGGAGAGAGGAGGCTGTGGCCTTTGAGCTTTGTAGTTACCCTCCTGGTGGGGACGTTGCGGATCAGCCAAATGACGTATTTCGCGTATGGCTCTTTACGTTGAAATTTATTGAAAGCTGTCAAATTTATCGCTGGAAATAATAAAGAAGAAACATCAGCCTGTAACTTTGCAATCCTTCTCACAAACGGCCCAAATCTTCTACAGACCTTCAAGATAACCAAAAAAAAAAAAAAAAAAAAAAAAAAAAAAAAAAAAAAAGGCACAATGCAACGGAGAAAAGTCAACTTACCATTTGATGTCAGATGTCAGAGCTTAACTGAAGTTGCACCTTATTCCAAGGAAAGAACTTGATAATAATTAAAAGCCCACAAGTATTGAGGGGAGAAATAAAGACAGTAGCAGCCAGGCGAAGGGATCATGCGATGAGGCCGTAAGTCGTTGTACAGGCAATGATGACAGTATCTGGCTGGTCCGGTCCCAGTTCTTTGATACTGTTGTGTCGTCTCCAGTCGCCGCCGTGTGTTTCCCCGATGCCATGGCAACCAGAGTGCTGAGTCAGAGCGCCAAGCCCGGGCCGTTGCAAGAATTGGAGTTTTTGCTCTTCGGACCAAATTTGTGTCAAGCCTGGACCCTTTTTTGAAGAGCGGTATGTATACGATTGACGTCACTCGACCTTAAATCATGGCCTTCTACTGTTTCAATGAGCGGTATTGTTGAATGAACGTGCTAAGGGTTGTGCGTAAAAAAAACTCAAAGTAAAACACATATAATGATCTCTAAATTGATAGCATTTCTAGTCGTTGTTATCCGATCCCATGGTCCGTCAACAGGGATGCTTTAGTCAAACAAACAAAAACGCTAAAAAAATACATAAAAAAAAGGTGGTGGGGGGAAGAGAAGAAGAAGCAGAAGGGGAAGGAAAACTGAATTTGTCTTCGTATCATCGTCAAGGTATATATTCAATCATGTAAAGCATGAAAACGTCATAAAGCCAAATATTCTAGGGAATCAATAAATTTTTAGAAAGTGGTAACTGCATAGCACAGTGCACAGTATCGTTCAAACCCCATGCGCTAAACCTCCCCAATCGCATCTCTCAAAAGCTCCGGGATAATCACGCTGGCATCGCCTTGGAAAAACCAATCTCCAGGCAGCATTCCCCCAGGGGGTTCGTCGTTGGTATCCATATTGATAACCGCCACACGCGCCCCCTTCTCGCGTGCCATCTCCACATACCCCGCAGCGGGGAAAACCTGAGCACTCGTCCCAATGACAAGAATAAGATCAATCTTATCAGCATGATCTATCCAATCATCAACAGCGTTGATTGTCTGCCGTGGCAGTGATTCACCAAACCATACAACGCCCGGTCGCAGCAGCCGGTTTTTGCACTTCGGGCACTTCGGGAGGTCTGCGCCACTAATGCTAGGGATAGGTACGTTTGCGTCAGAGATGTCGAGCTCTGCCCCCTCTACCTTCGATGCTGAGGGAATGGGCCGTTGATTCTGTTGTTGCTGCTGCTGCTGCTGACGCTGCGGGGCTAGATCGCCTTTCCATTCCACGGCGCTGAACAGATTCTTTGTAGCTTCCTCGCCGGTCTTGTTTGTTGCGGAGGGGACAGGTTGCGGTGCAGCCTTGGGGATTGCTAGCGCTGGCACAATGGGGTCATTGTAGTCCTCTGCGACATACTTGCAGAGTGATGAGCTGCATTTTACTTGGAAGAGTGAGCCATGAAGAAGATGGAGTTGAGATGCCGGATGGTTGGCGCGGGGAGAGAGGCCTGTAGTGTGAACGAAGGTTTGGTTAGCAATCATTTTGTGTGCATCACGTAGATGCCTAGGTAGGTATCCTGTCACGTATGAGCGTGATGGATATGTTCCTCAATGCTACCGATTTCCATCGTATCGTACCGTCCACATTCTGACTCAAGGTAATGAAGTTCGGATTCCTCTTTGCCAACGCCGCAAGAGCGAAATGCGCCTTATTGGGTTGTGTTTTCAGTGCCATATGGCGCCTGTAGCTGTAGAATTGCCAAACGAGGGCCGGTTTTGACTGAAATGCCTCCGGGGTTGCTAATGATGTCGCGTAATGGGACCGCCAGAGGCCGCCAGCTCCTCGAAAAGTGGGCAACCCTGACGCCGCAGAGAGGCCAGCTCCGAGCAAAGCCATGACATTTTTTGAGCCCCGAAGGTACTCTGAGAAGGCTATTCTGTCCGTCTCGGACACACCAGTGGATCGAAGAGCGGAAGCCATGACGTTAAAAACTATTTATTTGCTTTGGCTCAAGGCAGGATGTACAGGCTTAGGTTCTCTTGATAAATAAATCCCGAACTACCCATGTTAACTAAAAGAATTCCGTGTTTTGTTTCTGAGGACCTATGGTCGGTCGCATAAATAACACCACAACAGAGGTCTCAGTTAAATACGCGGGAGCCGGCCTCGATTTAAATAAAATAGAAAGCGGAGCTGAGGTACCCTGAGAAGTGGATATGAAAGGGCCCCATCGTTGGTAACTAGGTTAACTCAATCCAGTGCTATTTGATCAGCCATGCCCTATGGGGTACGGCAGCCTAACCTTCGGTGAATGAAATCCCAGGGCCAGCTGCCTAACAAGCCCCCAGCTAAATATTAATATGCGGATGGATGCAACAAGATTTTGATACACTACCTTCACTACTCTCCTCAAATGGACGTCGTAGTTTGACATTCCAGGCTGGTCGCTCGGTATATAGCCAAAAATGGGTCATGTGTCTATTAAAACATAGTCGACTGTTGAATTATATTTATGAATGGTTAATAACTACAATTGGTATTTTCGTATCCCGAAAGAAACGCTTCCTATGTAACTACTCCTCTTCCCTGGGCAAACCAACTTTTGCAGCGCTGCGAGCATACACCTTATTTCTCTCATTTACCCTTTCAACATATTCCCTAATATGCGCTGGCACCTCCTTCACCTCATTCCGCGGCGCTGGTATCGGCTCGCCCATCACCCGCCAAACAGGCACCACTCCCGTCCATACCTTGGCCGTAAGCTCCTTATCCTCTTGATCGTGTTTCTCATCCGACACCCCTCCATCCCTAATCTTCGCACTGCCATCCACAATCCTCACCCGTAATATCGTCGTCGACGTCATCTCCGTCTTATTAGGCGGCACCCGTGTATTATCATACCGATCCGCAACGACACCATTAGTTATTAACTTCATGGCATAGTGCTTTTCTGCCTCATCGGTCACGACTTGCGCATAGCCATGCAGCACGGCAGACCGATAATTGTAACTGTGTGAGTTTGGGGTGAGAGAAAGGACGAGACCGTCGACGTGTGCGGCGGAGATGCAGAGTGGGAGTCCCTTGTTCTCCCGATCACTCTGTCCGTCAGCCGCACGAGCAAGGTTCATCATCCGTGAACTGACGTACCCGTGCAGATAGCAATCTAAGGGCTCATTTATGTCTGCAGACGGATAGTCGAATGAGCCCATCTGGCCGATCATGGGGAGCGTGGCGGGGAATGGGTCATCCGGCCCCGGGCTGAAGGAGACATGGAGGATTGGGGAGTTATTGATTATAGTGTGGATTGTGCCCAGATCGTATGTTCCTTGTGCGAAGTGTTAGTTGATGTCTATCTATATGTAGGGTTGTAAATTCGGGTGTTGAAACAAGTGTGACTTACCACGGTGTTTATATCGGTTCATAGTGTTGCTGGAACGCTTTGGGTATGCTAACGATTTCCCCATTATCTCGATTGATCGAATCCGGGAATCCGGGATGTGATGATGTGGTATATAATATTTATGCAAGATATGTAGAAGATGACAGTCTTTCAGCGAAGGGAAGAGGTATCAAATCCTCTGCGCTTAGCACAGCACAGATGAGTGCCGAAAGATACAAACTGGGCGTCTTAGAGAATCATAGACTTCAGAAAGAGGAAAGGAATTGGTTTTTAAATGCTCATATTCTTCACCCGCCTCTAATATGGCAATATGCTCAAGCATGAGTCGCAGCGTCGGAGGGTGACTCTGACTCTTATGGGTGGACCAGCATAACATTTTGTTGACAACCCCACCATGATGACATACACGCTCGTTTTCAAGTCCGGGGAAGGCAAGAAATAAAGCAAATATCGCTAGCATTCTAATACCCGCGAACAATGTCAAAATAACGACCCGCCAATCAATCGAATGTCATTCTAAGCCCCCAACGTTGAAGTGACTCTAGCAAGGAGCTTCGGAGGTTGAGTCCCTAGGCTTTCGGCCTGCGCAGCCTATCGGATCAGGCTCAGGATTGAAGAACCGTTTTCGGCAGATTTGTGTTAAGTAATTTCTAAGCTTGGATATCGCCCGTATGGAGGATTAATGTCATAAGAGCATTGCGCGCAGTGTGATAGTATTTACAGCTCTGTCTATATTGACGGTTGATGTAGTTTCTCCGTACTGACATTCCAGAATTTTGACATTTATCTACACACCAGGCATTTGAGATACCAAAATGAGAAGACTCGTCTCGTACTCCGCAAATAACCGCCCATATTCCTAATATTATATCCTCACTTGTCCAAAGTTATCGGATTTGAAGGGGGTGTTCTTTTGCAATGCCACTTTATGTACTTTCTTTGGTATCTTTGAGCTTAAAGATGATAGATACATGAACTTTACAGTTGCAGCATAGACCCCGTGTGAACAAACATGTTAATTACTGAAATGGGATCAACCCTTGTTGCAGTGCACCCATTTCCCAATTTCCAGCCTTTAGAATTTTCAGCGACCTCCTCTAGCAAATCCAAGATCTTATATTGTAGCCGGTGCTCTGCCTCTATAACTATCCAGCAACTCAGCATGATCCTATCTTCCGTGAGATTTCCCACGTGCGATCCATAGGGATCTAGGTCCCTTAGGTCTTTGGAACTGCGGCGGGGGTCACTGGTGAGCGCATCAATTTTGCAAGTAAATGCAGTCAAGGAAAAGCCATTGAACTCAGTGTTGGTGCCCGCTGGTCGTCCATACGCCCTGTCATTAACACGGAGAGTCCCGATGAACAATTTCTTCTTGTTTGGTGGCTGACCTGTTTTTATCGAGCCGTGATAGTGTGCTGAACGACGTTTTTCAAACATGGCAATGACGGCTCGGTCGGACAAACGGGTGAGCTTTGTAAAAACAGAAGCACTGTAAACTATCATGCATCTTACATTCACAAACTCAGCGCAGATCCAGTCTCCTTCTAATTTGGTCACTGACACATACCTTCATGCAATGCAACCAGCCTTTTTAACACCTTTCATGAACCCCGTAGCAAATCTCCGCGTACCCGATCACCTGTACTTTACCTCCTCCGCTTCAAATTCAACTTTCCTAGACAGCCCCACCCGATGCATACGTACTAGGATCACCTGTCCAATAACTGGTTGTTCGTCCTCCAGTGGCTCACCAGGAGGTTTTGACCCTCTACAAAAGAACTTGCGCACTTTCTCCATGCGGGCATACTTCTTGGCCTTCTTGACTCGCTCCTCATGATGCCTTGCCATATTTACTAATCTCAACTGTGGAGAAATTGTTTCTTGGAGTGCAGGTTCCAGTGTTATCTCCAATATTCCAATGTCTATAAGTCGTATTCGAAGCTCTGCAGGTCATGTGACATATGACAAACTTAAATTTAGTAACTAGTCGATATGATTGGCTGATTTGTTAATTTAAGCTTAAATACTGGGTCAATCTGCAGGGTTTTTCATTGGCCAGAAAATTGCAGTCAACCTGAACCTTCGAGGATAAATCAACAGCGCCTTGAGATACTTTTGATATACTTGCGGTGTAATGTCATCTTGAAAACCACAACTAGGCTGAACGCAGTAGGAAATGCTGTTATACACAACAGTTACTTTCAAAACACTTGAGTATAGGTATGTGAGGCGGGATAGACATCCATATATTTATGAAAGGAAGTGCCTGAGTTATTTTCTAGTCTCTGCTTATTCCCCCGAGGTAATAGCTGGGATTGGTAACTATGTTTGCTAGGTTGATGAACTCACTTAGTCAAAGGGTCAGGATATCTTCCAATTTTTCCATCTGTTTTATAAATCCTTGTTAAGAGACAGCGGCTTGTCTTTCTCTGAAACACAGGCCTTGAGAATGGGCTTTCCCGTGGATTTTTAAGCATATACCGGAATCACCATCAAGCAAATTATGAGATGATCCTAACCTCTAGCATCCTTCAACTCGTAGAGGCGGAACTTTCCCCGTTCCCAGTTTGCTGAAATATGATTTCATTAATCTACCACCTTATGGACTCCGATTTGGCTGTTAGTTATATCAAATTATTGTCGGTTTTTTGGTTCTCAGTTCACGATGCCCATGCGTCTGCACTTCAGGTTATGAGTATGCAGAGAGTAAATAACTTATACGAAATGTTTCGTAATACAGAGGAACGTCAGTGTTGAGTACATATTTGAATTCAGGTATGTTGGAAAATATATGAAGGCGTGGTATAGAATTGGATCCTTTGAAGGGATAGCAGGTTGAATTATACTTTTCAAATCAGATGCAATAATGAGTTGACCATCTGATGGGATCTTTTGTTGCAGTTTGATCGAAAATTTTTACACAGTAATAATGATAAAACACGATGTTACTTAAATACTGCTCAAGGATGTTGGAGCATGGTATTAATGGTCTGTAATTTTTGGTTCTCACCACGTATTTTGGCTCTTTTGTGCAGATCTGACAATACAGTTACACCCCAATGCGTACGAAATTCGTCATTTTGTTACCACCCGAATCACTGAGCATACGATGGTGTCGATGTTCTGACAGTACAACAACCAAATATGCCACATGTATTCCCCTCCCCATGTCAATGGGCCCGGTATGCGGCCAATATTCCGGTCAGGTGTAGCAGCAGGAAGGGTCTTCTGAAGAATGCATGCAATGGACATGCATCGCAACGTTTCTATGCTTCAGTGTCCGCTGCGGAGCTCCGCTTTGGACAACCGCTTCACGAAACGCATCCGCATCTCCTCAAAGCTGGGGAATGTATGTGAACGATGACTATCTCCTCCAGCACAATTTATAGAATTAGGTACTAACTTCTATTTCACTTTGCTTAGTGACACCTGGCATCACCGCTCGCGAATATGCACAACGTCGGTCCAAACTAGCATCCAAATTACCCAAGAATGCGATTGCCGTCGTCGCTGCTTCAGACATAAAGTACAGGTCGGGAAGTGTCTTTTACGAATACCACCAGGATCCGGACTTTTTCTATCTAACTGGTGTGGAATATTTCCCTTTTTTTTTTTTTTTTTTCTTTTTTTTCATATGCTCTGGTATGGTGTTGCTTACTAGGTGGATCAGGTTTTAATGAACCCGGTGCATTAGCGATTATTGGTGAGCTCGAAACTGCTCAGATGAGGTGGGATCGGTATTCTAATATATAATAGGCAATGATGGGTCGGAAGGTGATCATGTATTTCACCTCTACGTTCGAGACAAAGATCCAAGAGCAGAACTATGGGAAGGCGCTCGGTCAGGAGTCCAGGCTGCGACGGACGTCTTCAATGCAGATATAGTAAAAGTCAACTACCCGTACAATTGATTAACATCCCCACTAACTTTATAGTTATAGAGCGGTAACGTAGAAAACATTAGGGACAATCCTCCATCAATCCTTTCGGATGCGTCAGCCATTTTTACGGACCTCAGAATTCCCGACCCGTCGCGATTATCATTAACCCACATATTCTCCTCCCTCAAAACGGAAAAAGGAGTATTGGAGAAGATGGTCAACTCGCAAAATTTAAAGCAATTGCGCCCGGTTCTCAACGAACTGCGCGTGTTTAAAAGCGAAGCAGAGGTACAAAATATGCGGAAGGCTGGACAAGTTTCAGGACGGGCATTTACAGACGCCATGAGAAGGGGCTTCACGAGGGAGAAGGACGTCCATGCATTCCTGGATTACCAGTTCAAGATTAATGGCTGTGATGGTCCAGCCTTCGTATCTGTTATCGCTGGAGGTCAGGTATGACAATTTTCAATGAGATTCTTGCGATATGCTGCTAGCTAATGTTTTCTCCCGTAGAATGCTCTAAGCATTCACTATGTCAGAAATGATGATATTCTTAGGTATTACAGGAACCTGGTCAATCACGCGATTTGAAACTTACTTTTACTTGCTTAGAAATGAAGATATGGTCCTTGTTGATGGAGGTGGTGTATGGACTCCCTTATTCCATTGTAGGGTTCTGGTGTGGATTACTGACCGCTTTCTAGGAGTACGGCGGCTATATATCTGACATTACGCGCACATGGCCTGTTAGCGGCAAGTTTTCTGGCCCACAAAAGGATTTATACAATGCGATTTTGAGCGTACAGCGGGCCTGCGTATCATTATGCCGTGAGTCCGCTGGTCTGTCTCTTGACATGCTGCACGACATTGCAGAAGAGGGATTGCGGGAGCAACTGAAGGCACTTGGCTTTGATGTATCTGGAACCGTGAGTTTCCCATATCATTTTCACAGTCACCGCTTCATTTAGTCATTACTAAGTGTTACTGCTCTTAAGGCCATGACAACCCTGTTCCCTCACCACCTGGGACATTATATTGGCTTAGATGTCCATGACTGCGTGGGATATCCAAGAAGTCGCGAACTCGAAACTGGGCAGTGTATTACTATCGAGCCGTAAGCTTTCTCTCAATCATGAGCCTGGATAAATTAGTGTGAATTCTGAACTTCCACCGAGTAGTGGTATTTACGTCCCTGATGATGAACGATGGCCAAAGCAATTCCGGGGTATCGGAATACGTATTGAGGATAGTATCTGTGTAGGGAAAGATAACCCATTTATTCTGACGACGGAAGCTGTGAAAGAGGTAAGAAAATAGTTTGAAAATTCCACAGTGTTGCTCTTTCTAACATGACTTCAAGATCGATGACATTGAAGCTCTACGGGAGAGCTAGTTCGTCTTTGCCGCACTTACATATACTCAACTATTCTTATATACTATTCAATAGAAGAATATTAAGAACCTTAATTTGCTTGTTTCATTGTTTCGTATTCTAGTAGTTTCTCGTTTCTCCAGTGGCAAATGAACTGGGCCTTAATGACACAGTTGGCAGCAGCCATTTCTGTAGATGTATACAAATAATCAACAGCGGATTCATGCCGAAACTTGAACCTGAGCGGTCATGTTTATTCCACTGGATCTATGTACATGTATCATCCACTCCATGAATCCCGCCGACAGAGGCGCACAATGGACGCTAGTAGGGTTAGGGTTGTGGCTTGTCATGGCCCCCTTCAGAAGGCGCGCTCTCATTGGCCGCCGGACGTCGCGGGTTTTCAACCAGCAAAACAAGTCCGACTCCTCCAAACAACAGTTTCAACCACCAGGGACAAGAACGGGGCCGACGAGAACACACGCCCACGCTTCTGCAGCTCCCTATGAGAGCTCTCTGCTATCAATTATCTCTATTCTGCTGCTGGTGTTTTTCGCATATTTCTTTCCTTTTCCCTTTACCACTTCTTTGCTCTTGACGTGAACAGCGTGGTGGGTTCGATATCGCCCCAATTCACGACGTGTGGTACCTCGCGTGCTGAACTCTCGGACGTACCTCTATCCTTCTTTTCTCTCGCTGCTGGTTATCTCCCCTCTATATCTCTCAATCTCTCTGTGTTCCTTTTGAGGTATTGTTTACGTATATATGGCAGAACTATTTATAACTCCTTCACCTCAACCGTCTATTGCCATGTCGACTCTCCGGGTTCCCTTGATCAACGTCCCCAATGGCACCAATTCCCCTCATCGAGGTGCCCTTGCCTCAATGAAACGTACACGCTCCATCCATGGCCAGGGGGAGAACTCATATACCCAGCCTCCGCTAAAGAAGCAGATGGTGGAGAAGGACGAATATGAGTTGACTAGCAGGTTTCCACAAAAGGCAACCGTGGTTAGTACGGAGGGAAAGGTGTTTACGCGCAAGAATACCAATTCTCAACCCACTGCCTTCGAAAAGAAACTAGTTGCGGTTAGGGATAAGGACAGGAATAGTACACTACGAGGCGCTAAATATGATAGGACAGGGGGAGAGACATTGGACACTATCCGCCAGTGGCAAAAGCATTATCGCAAGGTGTTCCCCCAGTTCGTATTTTACTTTGAGAGCATACCTGAAGATGTCAGGAACAAGTGCTCAAGACATATTATGGCTCTTGGTGCGGTAAGTTTCATTGTGTGATACATGACTTTGTTCGCTAAATCAATGATCTCAAGATTGGTTATGATTGAGCAAGTCTTACGTATATGATTGGCTGACTTCTTGTATAGACCGAAGAGAAATTTTTTTCCAAAATCGTGACACACGTCGTAACTGCTCGCCCAATTCCGCCGGAAATTGACACCCCAAATTCCACAGAACTATCTACAGGACAAGTAACCCCCGTTAGCCAATTCAATGCAGATGGACCTATCCAAACTGTTAACCCGTCGCTTTTGGACAAGAACACCGAAAACACTCAAAGTAACCAAGGGATAGGGAGATCGAAGAAAGCATCTGACAAACGTGCAGGCCAATTAGATGGTGATGGGAAAAGGGACAACAAGGACGTCTTATACCGGGCGAGGCAAATGAACATGAAAATATGGGCCCTGGAGAAACTCCAGCGTGTGATATCAACAATGAACGATGGGAACGCTACCTCCAATCATAGTCATTACACACGTAGCAATGGCACAGTCTCTGGAACTGGAAGAGGGAGGGCAGAAACCGACTTGTCACAAGTCCTTCGAAACGAGCGCCTTCACGGACCCGCTGACCGTGACTCTATCCTGGCGTCGAAGGAAGTTATTCCTTTCAAAGGACCTTTTATATATGTCCACGATTTCGAGGAAAAGACTCGGCCAGTTATGCTTCGCGAGTATCCGAAAGTAGCCAAGCGACAGGACGGAGCATGGCCACAGTTTCGGAGTGCTGCGTTGGGTAAGTGCCCATTTATCGACGAACCACTATCCAAAAAGGAATTGGAGAAGCGGAAAGCTGTTGCCCATCAAGCAAAGGAGAACGATCCTGCCCCAACGACGAAGTCCAAGGAAACTGTGGAAGTGAAAGCAATGCGCCCTCCCGAACGGTCAGTTGAGAAACAAGCTGTACAGGGAACAGAGGGAAGGGCAACCCAGCACCAGACACGGGAAGGACCAATGCCTGCCCCAAAGCGGGTTGAGTCTCTATTGATGTTGCCTAAAAAGCCAGCTTCCCCTCGGGGTAAAGGCCTAGAGACATTCCCCGGCACCAAGACCTCGCTCGCAACATACCTCGGGCGCGAACCGGCAGCATCTGGCGTCCAACCATCGAACATTACGTCAGCTATCAGGTCCCAGATGATATCATCCACCGCAGCAGCTCCTGGTGCAAAAGCAGGAACAAGCAAAGAGGTGCACGAGTTGAAGAGGAAGGTTCTAGAGAAAGGGAATAATCCCCTATCAATGAATGTGATGACATCTTCGCATAGGATGACGGATATTTCTGGTGCGCTTAAAGCCAGCAGGGCTCCCGTGACAAGAGGAGCAAAGACTAAAGCTCACGGAAACCTTGATCACATTGACGAGGACGGCATGACTCAATCGGAAGAGGAGAAGGCCCAGAAAGCCTTGCAGGCCGGCAAGAAGAGCAGCAACACAGAGCAGCCCAAGCAAAAGAAACGTGATCCAAAGCCGGGATACTGTGAGAATTGCCGTGACAAGTTCGATGACTTCGAAGAGGTAAGCTGCAAATATACTGGAAATCCGTTCTCTAATTGAATACCATTCAGCCTGATTAATGCGATTATAGCACGTAATGACGAGGAAGCACCGAAAGTTCGCATTGACTCTTTCCAACTGGACTGAGTTGGATGAGTTACTCCGCTCTCTTAAACGCTCTCGTAAGCGCTTCCTACCTGACGATGAAGATAAGTGGTAAAGATAAAGCAAAAGAATCTCCATGTCAAGAAGATCCCCTCAAACTCCCCGAATAGTTTATACAAAAAAAAAAAAAAAGAATATTCTGCTCCCACTAGAAGGAGCTAGCCAACTTGGCATCTGATGCAGTTTGTTGTTCCTTTTCTTCCACGGGTCGGCATCACTGATTCCATTTACCATGACTTAAGAGGCAGGATACATTCAATATTTCGCTAACCCTTCCAATATCTATTGTCTTTTTCCCCTTCCTCTTTGGAATGTGCATAAAATGAAGGCGTCTGGTTTTTTTTTTTCTTTACTTTTCGTCGCTCCCTTGGGACTTTCGCAGGCGTTGGTTTTGTTGAAGTCATGGATTCCTTCACCTTCAAAACCAGCCAACTTCAGCTAATCTACCAACTCGCTTAACTATCCACTCCCCGAATTCCTACGGGGATACACATGAACGCCACCACTTGTTCCCGCCTTACAACCGTTCCCACCTACCTCTGCCCCTTCATGTTCCTCACGGACATATTTTGTTGTTTAATAGTAGATCCACTCGGTCTTATTAACTATTGTGGAATTTTTGGCCTAACTCTCCCAACCTTATTTAACAGCCCTATCTTCGCTTCCTTCCCCGAGCCTCTGGCTTTCTTTTCGGTTTTTGCTGGAAGTTTACATTTTCCAGTTTACAAATATCTGCATAAACCTGCTGTTTGTTCATACATACTTCCGCAATGAGATGTGGCATCTATTATTATTTGACCCGGTGTGATTGGGATTTATGGTAAATGTGTTTTTATGGTCTAGTCATGATCTGACGGGGGCGGGAACTCAACGGCAGATGCAACTCCCCCTCGAAGCCATGCTTGCATAAAGAAATATCTAACCACCCAGCTTCAAGGCTATTGTTGCCTGGATCCGAAACATGCGTTCATGATTGGCTGGTTCTGTTTTCCCAGAAGTCATGAAAAATTTTTGACTTGCTGTAGTTACGGCCGTAACTTGCAAGAAGCTGCCCGTTCATTGGGTTTGAGCGTAATCGAATGGCGCTTTTTTAGCTCTCAGAGTGGGGCACCACGGTCCACTTTCAGCCCTAATTTGACAATTTGGAATTGCCTTTTGTTTATGTACCGGAGTAACCTTGGACTGGGGTACGTACAATCGGTACATGTCATGGTAAGGGGTTTTAGCAATGCATAGAGCTAACGCTTACTGAAACCGATATCAAGGCGGCTCTGCAGGCTCCTCGAATTGATTCTTGTACGGAACTGGAAATAGTTGCGATGACGTGAGTGATGATCCCCTTCTTCAAAATTCGTTTGGTTTGGTCTCTTGCAGCTGCAAGGAGAATTATTATTAGTTATTAGTTTACGGAGTAGTTAACGTAGTTATTATTAGTTATTAGCTATTATTATTTAGTTGTTGACGTTCACCCATTTGTCAATACAAGTTAACTTGTTACAGTTCAGACACTACAAGGATGAGCATTGGTCAACGCCAGAACCGCGCCTGAAAAAGCCAGAAGACGGGGCCAGACAACCATCCTCATTCTGGTGGTGATAGACGAGGCATATTTATAGTTTGCCATTATCCCAGGCACCAAGTGCTGTAACGGCTGCGCTTTTTTACATCTACTCCGGACTCCTTATAGTAGTGGACCTTGATCAATTTGTGGCGCCGGGGCTGCAGGTTTATTGTCAATCTATACAAAGCCCCCGCGTTGACAGCGCAACTTCACCTCCGCAATATTAGGCAGCTAGTTGCCATCTCGATCGAGAGGAGGTGGTTGAGATACGAACAAGGCCGCGGTTAAATGCCCATATCTGGAAGATGAAAGACTTAGCTGGGTTCGAATGCACGAGGTGCAACTTCAAGTTTACACAGAGTATACACACCTTAACTCCGTATTCCAACTGCTATTGTGCTAATAAACTTTTAAGAGTCCTCACTCATTCGACATTCAAAAAAATGTGTGGATGGACGGCCCCGGAATCTCCGAAAAAAATCTTGTTGCGAGTGCTCGGCTGCGAAGACGCGCTGTGATCTTAGGCGTCCGTCATGCTCGAGATGTGA
>NW_015440948.1:1718066-1841077 GCF_000150705.2 Paracoccidioides lutzii | reverse complement strand
GGAATAAATATTTTTCATCAGACGGTTAAAAAAGAGATGCAGGCCATTGTGAATCTGGTAAGCTGGAATGAATCCCTTATACCCCCGTGTGACAACGCTTAACGCTAATGGATATGCAGTTCCCAACATTTGACGAACGGAACCTCATTGCAGCTTTACAGGCGCTGACTATATACATGCTACTACTCCTCTTCCCTTCCAATAACCAGCCAGGGGTCTCATTAATTGATGAAAAGCTGATTGGAGAAGTGAATGGTTTAATCCGTTACGGTGTGTCGACTGGTCTGGTACTCGAAGAAGAGAGCAACCGCGTTCGACCCTTATGGGAATCATGGATCCACGTTTCGTGCAAACGACGAGCTCTTCTAAGTTTATATACGATACATTGGGCGTACAGTGCATTTTTCTGCTTACCACCTCTTAATTGTGCAGATGTAAGCAATATCCCCGCTCCTGCAGCGAAATACCTATGGGAAGCCAATTCAAAGGAGCAATGGGAGTCACTCTACAACCGCTGGTTAGTCCAATGGGATGGACCGTCGCTATGTCAACGGGAGCTCTTCGACATTTCTCGTGGAGTGCGAATGGGGCCCCGAGTGGAGTTGTGGCTTGAAGATGCGGACGAATTTGGCATGCTGTTTGTCGCGCTATGTAAGCATGAAACCCCTATGTTGATGTTTTGAGAAAGAGAAAAGCAACTCCGTTGGATGTACTCACGCGCTACGGTTTCTCTTAGTTAATTTGGTTGAATTTGAGCTGGATCCTGGTTGCACATAAATCCACTTTCTGGGTGGACTCCGTGTCCCGTTCGCATGACTGCAGTTTCTGGAACCATGGCGGGAATAGGCACCTAGGCAATTTTCACGTCGCGGTGGGGCATCCTTAACAAATGGAACGGTGTTGGGTAGTTCCTGACACAACGCCTTGGGTATGTGAGATTGAGTCGAGCGAGTTCCTCGGTCGACCAAACTCTTTCGAAAGTAAGACGAGGCGGAAGTGTCATCATACTTAACGGATGGCATTACACCCATTCTTCAGACGATGCAATCAACCGATTCGTTTCTCCTTGAAGGTTCTGAACTACGCCATGTTTCTGGTTAGTGTGGGATTAAGAGTTGGTTGAATTTCATGGCGTTTCAGCGATAGGCCCTTTCGGCGTGGATAGCCTGTGGACTTTCGTTTCACCTGTCTGATTTCCTTCCTTTCCCCTTTCCTCTTGCTTTTCGTGCGAGATGGGATGGTGTACATGTTTTATTATAAGGGTAAATTTGCTGAATCCAAGGAGCTGCTTTTTTCTCTCTGTTTTCTCTCTTTCCACTTTTGAATATCAACTAGAAAATATGGCGGGGGACCTTGTAAACTTGATTTTTGGTATATAATTCATTTTTTTTTGTTCGTTTTTGTACTTTTTCCTGCTGGCCTGTCAGGCTGATGATCTGTTAACTGAGTAACTGCCTTCAACTACATGGAGAGGAGTCTTCTTATCCACTTTTAGGCAGCTAATATACAGTCAGGCCAATACGAGCCTTTGCCGGTAATCGTGTTCACTCTCCCGGAAGATACGTCTCATGGTACTAACTAGGTCTCATGGTGATAGCATTCTTTGAGACCAGAATGTCTGCGTGAAATATTCGCGGGGAGAGACAGGAACGGCCGAATCTCGATCTTAACCTCGAGACTGATGAAACCTCTTTAGGCAAAATTGAGCGATTGTTTTGTATATGTATATATATATATATATATATGAGATGCCCCTACTTGCGAGGATTTCACTTCCATCGGCCTACGTCTCGTCCCTTAGGCTCGCGATCGGTAAAACTTGGGATTCGTGTGGCAGCTATACTATTGAGTTCACATAACTATACGTGAGGGTTGTATGTGAAAATGCATTTCCTCCAGTTCAAACAAACATATTTCAAGGGTTTGAAGTGGGGATAAACCAACACTCCTCGAGAGGCAAATAAAATCCTTCATTCAACGCATATGTCGCGTCAACGGGGTGAGTGACCTAAAGCGACGGACTGCCTGATGCAACAAGTAGTCTTTCCTCAACGGGTGTGTGACGCACATGCGATTATTCCCATGAGTAGATCTTGGATTATCTCCTAATCCCTCAAAAGAGGAACCCCTCCCTCCGTACCAAAGGGACCTCAGTGATATGTGGGCATCCGTCGGCTACAGAACCGGAGGACGACATATCTCCGATTAAAATACCACCGATACCTGTGGGCTCGGGTTTTCCCCGCAGGAATCTGGGCCAAATGCCAACGCACACCATAATATTGATTTTCCCGATTTACAGTGAGCGTTAGAAAAGATATCGAGGAGTGAGCCACCAAAACTGGAAATCTGGTAAACTCCGTCTCAATTTCAACTAGAAGTCAGTCCGACAACCTTTTACAAAAAAATCATTAAAACTTGTTTCCGGGTCAATTGCTGCAGGATTTGAAATGGAAGGAGTTCATCTAAGCTAGTCAAATCCATACGGAGATTTAGGAGGTGTCTGACATTATGATATTGGCAAATGCAGCTCATGAAACCCAATATCACTAATAGCGGCTTGAAGGACATTCAGGGAATACCCTCCCATAATTCGTGGCGCTAGGAATAATTATAGACAATCCAACCTGCCTCCCAAGTGCTGGGGTTGTGATCATGGATCATATGGTTCTTGCAAGAGGCGCTGGAACTCATTGAGGAATTAAATTCTGCCCTTATTCTCCGCATTATCCGAAATTGGCTGCCATTTTCCATTTTGAATATCATGCGGACAACTGCTTGGAACAAATTCACGGATCGGTTGAAAGTGACATTGCGTGATCCGTTGGTGTATACGGTTGTCAGCCTTCATAACATATTGGTCGTGTTGCATTTGTCGAATTCCAACAAAAGATTGACTGCTACCACCACAACGGTCTGTATGGGGCAACCTTGTCACGGAAAAGATTGCGCCAGGAGCAATAGGTCATTAGAAGCAGAGACACTTAGTATAGGGTAAACTACTTTTGAGTTGGCGATCCAATTTTAGAAGTATAATGCTCGGAGGGTATTTGATTGTCATGTATAATCCAAGTTTTGGTTTTGGGGGGGGTGAGGAGCGTGCGTTAATGACAGATATATGGCAAAAGCTAACTCTGTCGGAAATGGGTCAGCAGAAAAGGATGGCAACGCGCTATGAGAGCCAATGAATGAGCATCCGTAAATTTATGGTTGCAGGTCTTAATATTCGGGTAGCACATTGCATTGTGGACGGGACTCGCGGGAGGACAAAATCCGGAAACCAGGAATGTATTTCGAGTGTACTTCGAGAAGTAATGCTATCCATTGCCCAAAAAAGAATGCGTTGTTGCACTGAGAACAATGCCAGTCGGTACACAAACCGTTCAGCTTCCGACGTTGATGAGGGGCGTGTCTAAGCAGTTTTGAACTGCACCGTCGTCGTTACCTATAGATATCGTAGAAGGCACACAAAGATATTAAGCGCCATCCATTTATAATGCGTCAGGTTTACATCCTCCCGACGGGGGAGAGGGGATACAAAGCGTGCCTTTTTGTTGGAAGTCTTAGATTAGGATCAGGGGTAACTAGGTGATAATTGTTGATGTTGATGTTAGATACGGTTCCCCGCGCGGGCCATGCTACTGATGTAAGCTGACTATGACGTCACAAATATGCTTAATCATCCGCGGCTGCGCGACCTCGGTTCGGGCGACGGAACGGAAAAACAAGGACGGCAATTAGTTCAACTTCTAAAAGATTCTCTGGTGTACGCTGCATATACCAGCACGTCGTCGAATTATATATAAACCACCGATTGCATTGTCTGTCTTCAGAAAAATATGAATTTCAATTTTTCTCATGTTTTGCTGCGGGATTATCCACCAAATTGTGTCCCGCACCAGTTTTCCCAAAATCCCGGTTGAACCGGCTGAATTACCGATTACAATGGGCCTCCGCCTCCCCGTTCGGTTGGTCAAGCTAACGTTTTCCACTGCTGTCCAATGTCCACCCCGCTGGTTACCCCTCGCTTCCATATCTGCTGTAACAAGCTCGGGCCCCTCGGGGCGTCAAGTCCGTCGCAGCTCTCATTCTCCAATGGGCGCACCCGTCACGCGCAAGAAAGTCACTATCAAGTCACTGCAGGCGCTCTATAAAAAAGATGAGCCCATCACTATGCTCACAGCACATGATTTTCCAAGTGGACATGTTGCAGAAGCTGCTGGAATGGATATGGTCCTCGTCGGGGATAGCTTGGCAATGGTTGCCCTTGGCATGGACGACACTAGCGAGGTGTGCTTGGACGAGATGATACTGCATTGCCGCAGTGTATCCCGTGCAGTTGGGTCAGCTTTCACTGTAGGTTTGGATATATATTGCTACATCTCATCCCGCATGCTTTGGCCCCACCGCAATCACTAACTGAGCTTCCTGCATTAGGTTGGTGACTTGCCAATGGGTTCATATGAGATATCCCCCGAGCAAGGCGTCGCGTCTGCCATACGTATCGTTAAAGAAGGACGAGTACAGAGCGTCAAACTAGAAGGGGGCGAAGAGATGGCACCAACTATCAAAGCCATCACGCAGGCTGGGATTCCAGTTGTTGCCCATGTTGGTCTGACACCCCAACGCCAGAACTCCCTTGGAGGTTTCCTCGTCCAAGGTAAATCAACCGCTAGCGCTTTAAGGATCCTCAAAGATGCACTTGCAGTGCAAGAGGCTGGGGCGTTCATGGTTGTCCTGGAAGCGGTTCCATCGGAAATAGCTCGCATCATCACCAAAAAGTTAAGAATCCCAACCATCGGAATCGGGGCAGGCAAAGGTTGCTCAGGACAAGTCCTAGTTCAGGTCGATATGACCGGGAATTTCCCACCAGGACGCTATCTCCCGAAATTTGTGAAGAAGTACGGCGATGTATGGAACGAAAGCTTGAAAGCAATCGAGCATTATAGAGATGAAGTCAAGAAGCGTGAATATCCTTCTCCGGAGTACACATACCCCATGGCAAAGGAAGACCTCCAGGAGTTTGAGAAATTGGTAGATAGAGATTAGAAACCACATTTCTTTTACAGTTTTAATGTACATAGTCATATATGCCCTTTGCATTCCATTTATCTCGAGAGTTCGGAAGCCTCATTTTTGGTTTGTGTTTGTTTTGGTTTTATGGGTGGACAATTTCTTGCTGCTTTTGTCCAGTTCTTTGTCCAGCATTCATACCACTGTAGAAGCGGACTATTATTTTTTGTTATCGTCTCCACGATCGTGTTCGATTGCAAGTTTGGTGAGAAATTTCGACCATATTGGTTTCGCCAATGCTGACAAGAGGGCCAAGTCCACCTGGCTCGTAACTTATCATCCAAAAGCCGGTGTCATTGAGTATGCCACAATAAGTTGATCATCCGTTTTAAAACACTAGAGCATCCGATATAGGTTCGAAAGTTAACTTATATAGCTATATCACAGCTCCTGGATGATGACTAAATTATACGGAAAGGAAATTATACAGAAAAGAGACTTACCCTCCAAAGGCCCCCAACTCCTTCGTCCAGCCCAGGAGCGAAGACACTATTCACATAGCAAAAGACGGAATCAGTGTCCTTACAATCAAGCTTCTTTCGTAGGAACTTGACCACTGTCTCGAATTTTTGAGAGGCGCTGATTTTGAAAACGCGGTTTCTCAGGATGGGTGCGGAAGGTAGTGGTTGAAAACGGACAGTTACTAATACCATAAATAACATAGAAAAAACAGAGTCAGCTCCCACTGTGCGCTTCGACTGCGCTGATTTGAGGAATAAAATGAGCGTAATGTACGAAGAAAGTCGAATAATGGCAAAATATTGACAAAAGCTTATTAACATCCCACAAAGAGGGGCATAAATATGATGATATTGGCAGGGTAGTTATTGCGTAATGGACGGCATTGTTCGTGGCAAGACAGAGTAGGAGAAGAGTCGGAATCACATTGGTTGAGCCCACTCCAGATTGCCGCAAATTCGTAAAGCTAAAACATACGTAAAACGCCAGAAGATAACCAGAAACAGACGGTTAAGATAAACATTCATCCATGTAATACATCAGAAAGGGATGGTCGGTTAAACCACGGTAAAATGGCGTACCTTTGCCGGAATCGATGGGCTCCACAACAGCCAGTGCTTGATGCGCGTCCTTTGGCAAGCTGGTGAGCACAACCGATGCCGACATTGTCAAAGGAAGATCAGCTCCATGGTCTTCATCAGGGATGGGTGTCGTTGGTGTCCCTTTGCCACCGTTATCATTGTTGCTACGCGAAGACCGGCTGACTTGTCTGCTGGTCAGTCCAAGGCCGCGGTTTGAGATTCGCAGAGACGTTGATTTGGACGGGTCTGGTGGAGGAGAAGGAGATGAGGATGAAGCCATAGTAGTTCTTTTGCGCTATATACGTAGATGATCTTCCTTAGACAGCCGCTATTATTGTTGCGCAGTCGGTTTCTTTTTAGTTGTATAGGTTAAGTCGAGAGGTGGGATGTGTGAAAGTTGGGCTGCGAAGAAGCCAAGATTACCTTTTCTGTTTCGTGCAACCTTTTGTTAGTTAACTAGTTAACGTTAACCAATTAATGTCAAACTATATGATTGATTAGTCTAACATTTCCATTTCCTCGCGCCAGAACATTAATTATATTTGTGAATGAAAATTTCACCTGCTATTTGATCAACAACAGACAATGCCGGTTGTGTTTTGTTTTGCGCACAGTTCCTCCTGACAGACTTTACCATCTCAGAACGCGCTCAGCAAAATCTCCAAGAGTGGGCTTCCAGCACACAGCTCTTCAAAACTGAATAAATGGGTCCTATAGCCCTATTTGACAACAGTGGCTTATTTAGTCAATGGCGAAACTGGCATAATTCAGGAAATGTGTCTTGCTTGTCGCTGGTATAGTTACCATAACGATTCTACCAAGGTTCAGTCATTTCACATCGAATTACAAATGACTTGAAGGTAGTTAACTGCCCGTTAGGTTTTAGGATTGAGCTCCAAATGGCATCCGTACCTCAAAATCTCATATACCTTTAAGTAGTTATAACAAATGTTATTTATTAGGCACTACTCAACGGATCTGAGCTGAACGACAAATTCACATAGCACATATCTCTTCTAAGAGTGGTTCATTTTCTTTCAATATCTTGGGATACTTATTTGCACAGAGAGATCGTACTACATTATCTTGATGACCACCCTTGACAGGCAGTGATATTAAGCTGGCACATGAACATAAGAGTCAAATGGCTCTAGAACGCTAAACGTGAATTGTTTTTGGTAAGATGTATGTGGGTAACAATACATGACCTAGCCATGTATATGATGTATTGTCTCATCGCTTTCTGATTAATCTTGGTGTCCTTCAAGCATTTGTAGAGGCATAAAATATAACTAACACTACCTAGTTGGATGATCAACATATCTCAAACCACCAGAGAACTGGGTCACCAAGATGGTAAGAAATATTACGCCTCCGGCTTGAAACAAAAAGAATAGGAACTTTTGGTGCAGAAGTTTACTTTGGGTCTGGGTCGTATCAGCTGCCTAAGGGGGTCATTCTGTCATGTTACTTTCCATAGGATATTTTCTGTGGGACGTTAGATTTTTGTATGCCAGAACAAGTCAAGCCTGGTGCATTAAAATATGAATAGTCAGTAACGGACCGTCCATGTAAAGTCCCAGCGGAGACAACGCATCAACTTAGGTAAATTATTTATTTGCAAGTATCAACTTTGATGTCTTTCACATTGCCATGAACATGATTATATTCACCGCCCATAGTTCTGCTGGTAAATGTTAATTTCCCTCATAATATCAGAATACTTGAATTGTCATTTTAAAGGCAGTAGAGAATAACACAGAGAGTATTTCAGCAGGGCATTTTCGTTGCTGGCAATCATTCCACACTTCCGATATCACTTTACAGATTTTGTCGTGTAGCAGATACAAAAGTTGGACATGAAGTAGATTAGGAGCCTCCTAAACTAGCGCTTTGGTATATCTTGTGATTCTACGTATGTATACTGCTATGTGGAATAGGGATTTAACATATTTGTCCTACAGAGTCCAATTTACTTCCAATTATCAGAATCTGATAGGCGAAAGGGAAGATTGTGACACTATTTTCTAGCTAGCCTGGAAGCTATGGCCTGCTATTGGGTATTCCTGTTTACTTAGTGAAACACCAGACAATTAATAGCTATAATTACTCCCATGCCCGATGATGGTATTTGCTGGTTGCAACCTATGCTACCATATGTTTTGGCAAATTATATATATTCCACTAATTTTTGGACTACTCAACATGGATGTTGGACATAGATAAAGGGAATGGATACATCCAACCATAGTTTTACTTTCTAGAGTGAGCTCGACGGGAGGATCATGAGTGTATATGAGCCAGGTCTACATTAGCTGATAATTGAAATATGATTTTAGATGTTCGACTAAGGAAGCAATCAATCTCAAGTCCGCTGCGGATAAGAGACCAGGTCATCTAGTATTCTTCCCATCTAGTGATACAACTCTCATCATGTCACTTTCATAGATCAATATTGAAATTGATTCTCTTATGTATTTCCTGCCAGACTGTGCAACCTGTAGAAATATAAACAGATGAAAGAATTGGAATGCCAAGACTCACGTAGTGACATGATCATTGAAGAACCAAACAAAGCAGCTCATTAGATGAGGTTTGATATTTTCAATGATGGGTCCTGTGAATCTCCAAGCAACTAAGATGGTGTTTCATTTGTAAGAAGGGTCGGTGCAGATAAACTTAATCTAAGGTTTGACTAGCTCCCGAACGTGAACCAGGCAATCGCACTTTGACCCCTGTCAGCAAAGCTTAAATCAGCCTTAAAAGAATCCAAGTTCCCTCGCAAACAACGTCTATTTTCTCCATGGAACGGAAACACGAAGGCGTATTTTGGACTCATACTACTAGCTTTATTGAGTCTTTAATGTTGTATTTTCCTATATGATTTCTTGATTTAAATGCTACAAGGTCACAGTTCCACATAGAGTTAGAGGTTTGTCTGTGATACTTGATCCCTAACAAACAGCCAGTCCTTTATTGAGGCTTGAGAATTTATCATCACACCTGAAATACGACATAACCACCCACAATTATTCACCTAATATTTAATTAATTACGACGTAGATTGGCATTTATCAAGTTCCAGGATTGTAGCTTGTAATTGCTGAAGCTGATGATGGCGCCGTGGGCCTCTCATAGCGGTGTCTCCTGATCTGATCATCAAATTGTGACAATGAAAAGTAGAAACAAATTCCATTTCCTTATTCTAAACTGCATTCATGAAGTGGTTTTAAACATGAGTAGTGTGATGTTTCAGACACCAAGAGCTTCATTATCGTTTTTGTTCACTAATTGCATAAATAAATGAACTCTACCTGTACAATACATCTCTGGTCATGTCTGAACTAGGTATTAAAATAACTGACTTGCAACTTGACATGCAGAACACAACTATCAACGTAAACAAGAATGAGATTCATACATATCTACCCGTTCACACCCTTACTATCCATGACTGATGGCCAAATTCCACCAATTTCCCGTGTCGCTTCAATGGTTCCTCCTTACTTGGGTCAGACTCCATCCAGCCAGCCAGTGACAACGATGCGTTGTTCCGTGTTTACAGCGCAAACGTAAGGCACATAACGACAAGAATACCCGCAAGGCCCGCAACCGAGAAGTCGACTAGATCGGGAGCACTACTGCTAAGTTCGACAGGGGGGTTCTGGGGTGGTGGTACGTAGCCGGGGCTTGTAGCGTTGGGAGAAATGTTTAGGGTGAAGGAAGGTGTATGGATTGGAATTGTTGAAGGAGGGTTGCTCTCTGGTGGAGGAACAGGATAGTCGATTGGAGTTGCCTCCGCTGGAGGTGGATACGTTGGTGAATTGGGTGTCGCTTCTGGTGGTGGAGCGGAGACAGGAACCTCTGGAGGAGCTGTTTCTTCAGGCGGAGCACCAGGGTAAGGTCCGGTTAGTCCGGGTGGTCGCCAAATTGTATATGTAGGGTGTCCATCCGTTCGTTCCTCTTCTGGATTACGGGGATGTTCTGGGGTTTCATCCGCCGGGTAAAAGGGATATTCAGGCTCTTTACCCCCATCCGGGGTTGTTGGCGATGGCGACACAGGTGTCCTACTGAGAAAGGTTACCAGTGAGTTATTGAGTCCAGTGGCGTGAATAATCATAGAGCAAATTTCGCTCTTTGATACAATGTCTTTCAGATTCTCCAAATAGGAGAGGGCGTTTATGAACAACAAGGACGACATAAGAGAGTAACTTGACATACAATTCGGCCTCGTCTACCATTGCTGGCGCCGCAAAGGCAATACTGGAAAAGGCCAAGATAATAAGGTATTTGGCATGCATATTGGAATATCTAGCTCTTGGGTTTGGGTTCTCACGGGGAGAATGTCTCGATTCAAGCGAGTGGAAGGGGTATATTTGATACCAAAGATTAGGGGAAATAGAGATTGTGAGACTAGAGAGAAAGAGGCGGATCGTGTGTTAAATATCAAAAACCCCTTCGAAGACACATTGAGCTATATCTTCGCTGGGGTATTTTTGTCTATCGATTTTAGGTAAATTGACCATGGGCTCACTGAGTTGTGTGTGGCAATCGAGTTTCAATTGTTCAGCAGCTAGCGATATGCATTGGTCTAAAATGAGAGTAGTCGGGTTCCTGTAAGGTTCATTCAACCTGCTCGGAGCGGTGGGAGTACAGTACATGCAGGTACACGGAGCAACCCACAGCAGCTCGTTCTTGGGTCATATCGAATAGCGCCGGAATCGGTAACTCGTCGAGTTGTCAAGGGAATATCGCCTAGGCCTAGACGGCCAATTGGAAAGTATCAACACTGATGTTATTGACACAAAGGAGTACAAATCGACAATCCTGTAACATAGTACCTGTCCATGGTTATGCTTGAAGCATTGTCAGGGAGTGTCAAACACGCCCATGACATTGACACCCATCACTATTGACTGGAATCATCAAAGCAATTTTGCGTAGCAGAATCTCAATACATTTGCATGGCCACTCAATGGGTGCAGCTAAAGTTTGAGAACACTGAGAAAATACTGAGGCTTTCAAAGTATGGAAGGTTAAAATCTGCATGACCTGTAACTAAGTAGTTCGGTGGTTGACATCTATTAACTTAGTTAATTTTGGAAGTTAGTAAACTCACTCCTTAACCAGCTGTGGCTAATTAGTAGTTAACTAATTCTTAAAAATTCAACCTGACATCAATCTCTATCCACCAAGAAAATTGATGGCGAACTTTAGCAGACACATGAGGGTGATAGTCCTTGTGTTTTACGGAAAAGTGGTTTCTTATATTGCAGGCTATTTCTCTCCTTACACTCCTGATCTGCCCAGTCGACATTGTTTTTCTTTCCTCACCTGTGCACAGTTGAGGACCCCTGAAATATCAGCAATGCTCCCATCCAATTCTGTTCTTGTTTTGCCTTACACTGTTCCACTGATGTTTGGTCGCTCTTCCTGGGATAAGGTGCTTTTGGATGTCCCCCATCGACCTGGAGTTGACCAAATTCGTCATCTAATCCACGTTTTGAGGAGATACAAATGTCTGTACCACAGCAGCCCGACTTTCCTCGGGCCAACCAGAGCAGAATTTCTACCACATGGGTCTACCATCCAAGGAAAGACAATACCTGACTATGGAAAACTTCATGACACACCTGTTATTCGTCGAGGTTGAAAAATAACAATGACAAAATACATGATTGTGTTGAACATCACAGTTCTTTCGGTTGAAGACACCTTCAAACAAATTTGTTTTCATTAGACTGACACTTCATTGTTATGCTGTTATCATTAACACTGACAAACATGTAACTGAACTCGAAATTTTCTCTCAACCAATACGAAACCGGATCCATGAAGATGTTTGATCTGGGCCCCTAGGAATTAGAACAGGACCCTGATAGCGTTGAATAACACACAACCTATTCCTATATAATTCTGAGCGTGGATCTCGCTCCTCTCCCCTGCGATTGGTTTACGACTGGTGTGGCTCGGGATTGGCGTGCTTGCGGCAACACTATGGGCGGTACCATTCCTACCAGCGGCGGCCTTGCTGCTCGGATGAAGGCCATTTGTCAATGCTGGCCCCACCGTAGACGTGGTGGTTGTTGATGCTCCGTTACTACATTCAGCACCGGGAGTCTATGAAGAAATTCAGCAAGTATTAGTATATGTATGGCTTTCGGTTACAAGGTAAATGGACACACGGTTAATCATGGGCTGACATATCCCGGGAAGAAACATGATATGCCAAATAAAAAAGGGAACCATAGGACAGTGTGGTGTTTGTGTTTCATGCGCCACATACAATCCAGGTCCGTCGAGTTTCTGAGACGGATCGAATTGAAGACAACAAGGAACTCCTTATGCCCATGAAACAAGAGTTGCAATGAACATGACCCTTCCCATTTATACATACCCTTCAATCCGCAATTATTTTTCGATGATGTCGCAGAGGCTGCAGAAGTCTCCAGTACGGTGATGGTAGATGGAGAAGTCTCTGTGTCTCTATCTGTGCCATGGTTGTTTATTTTCCCATCTACTGCTTTGACAGATTGCCAGTTTCCCGTTTGATCGGCATACTCATACATTCTTCCCGTCGAATAATCGGCCACTTTTATGGATTTAACGTACATAACGAAAGGGGCTGCGGAATAGTCGACTTTACCTCCAGCCCATTCTAGTATATCCACTCTCAGCTTTTCCCCGAAATAAGAATAACAATGATTGCGGATAATTAAACTTACCAATAGTTTCCAGTTGATTTCTTTCAGGATCACCTCCCACCCAGTTACCAACCTGAATAAGAGCCGGTGTTTGTGGATAGCTCTGGCCGGATTCTGCCGCGGTAGCAACTCTAATTGTGGCTCCATCAATCTTCCAAACTATCCTCTCGCTATCTCAGTCAATGGTGTATGTTCGGAAGTTGTCCTGGTTCCCCGGGTTGAAGTGATTTTGGCCTCCGGTGTGATTTAGAAGTCTTTTTCCATAATAGTTGGTCTGGATTTGCATGCTATCACGGCCAATCCACTCAAAATCGACTTCGTCTCCGCAATCAGATTCCAGGACAACACTGCTAACAACTCCTTGGCCCGGTGATGTCCTCATAGTGACATCCACTCTTCCAAACATTATATAGAAGTTGGATATGAGCTCTGCTTTTATCCCATCTTTTTCAATTGCTAATACACCGCCATTTTCCCCATTCTTGATATCTTTTGACAGATCCCAGTTTTCCGGACGTCCTTTAGTCAAATCAACTTCAATGGATTTCCCCAGAGCCTTATTCGGTGGACAAGCTGGGCAGGTACTCTCAGAATCTGATTCTTGTACTATGGACTCTGCGAAATATAGACGGGATTGAACTACGATGCTACTCACACTTTTTGAGAGGATCGCATGCGGTGTATGTTTGGCCTAACGCCATGTAAAACAAACAGAAGGCGATGGATAATAGTTGAAGCCGAAGCTGGCGCAACATGCTGGGCAATCCAGGAGAACAGGAAATGTTCAGATTTGATGAATGGTGTTAGCGGCTTGTGGAGGGGTGGTGGGGAAACAGGATATGATAAAGGATGGGCTTCAAGTCAGCTAAGTTTCATTTTGGAAACATTTCGCATTATTTAGAGGAGGGATATTATCCAAGGGCCAGGTTGAATGCACTAGTTGTTTTGCCGACTATGCGAGTACCCACATACTGTATACATACTAAACATACAAAGAAATCAACAATCCCTGGTTATTAAAATCATGATAGAGGCGATTTTACATTATTTTACTGATTATCGTACAACTGCTCTTCTTATAATCTGTCAGAAAAATATTCCTTCCCTGTTCCTGGGGAGCCAAAATGAGCAGGGATTATCCATCTGGGATTTGTTAACTTGTTTATGGATAGTTCAAGGTTCAGCTGAAACTTAATGCCGTTTAAGCTTAACTTTAAATCAACCTCGTAGTAACCTCTAAACCACCCAGAGCAAATACAAGTGAATATTTCTTATGAATTTTCAAGTCCGGTAGATACGTTTTATATGTGCATGGAGGATTGAATGGACGCTATTTCGTCCATGTTCACAATCTTCACCATGAGCTTTAAATACATCCTGCATATATCTCTTGACCCAATTCTTTGATGGCTGATATCTAGCAGGTATTTTTTTCACAAAGATACAAGACCGCATTCTACCCTAGCTTGATCCTCATAAAGATCTCCTGTTTACGAAGTGACGACCATTCTAGCTCCCGCTCGTGTACTTTGGGGGGCTCACGGGGCTAGATGCAGCATCGGAGTCTGTTTGTCTTCGCTGCATTGTTAAACCCGTCCGTACAACGGCGGAAATTACGGGCTACTGTGAGACGCGAAAGCTCGAATCGCATCAGAAAAAATTATTTACTATTATTACTATTTGAATCTGCCACCGATCGTTGAGAGTCCATTTAACAAAGTGGGATTATCAGAAGGTTTGGGGCACAATGCAATATTCGATTATCAAAAAGGGGCACAGTGACATATTGCACCGTCAAACGATTCTTTCCAGCCTTTGCCTTATGGCGTATTGTGTACGAAACAGTGTATGCATGTTCTACACAGTTCTGGTCATCAGAAGCTTTTTGGGTTGTTAATTGACGGACTGAAACCGAGTGGATCTCGAGCCAGCCACCAGCGAATAATCGGAAAAGGGAGGGGAAATCTGCTCTTCATAGCAAGCTTAAAACACCTAACTACGTACAGTACCCAGGTAGCAAACCGTTTACTGGAAACAGCAGCAAGATCCCGAAATATTTATATTGATTTGAACCTCATCTGAAGCTCATTGAATTTGTACAACCTCTTACTCTTCGCTCAAGCAAAACAAGAGCTCATCCCTTCGCTTGTGTACCCAACCCTCAACTCTGGTCCAATTTCCAGTTATTTGCACAACACTCTTTCAACAACGCACTCATTCGCCCACTATGTCCTCGCAAACGGCATCCTTACAGTTCCTCCAGCAGTGCTAACTCCAGCATCACGTTCCATTACGACATTTCCATCAAAGATGCCACATGCGCCGTCACATGAAAAATTCTCCAAAAGTGCGTCAATCGCCTCTCCCAGTCGCGGCTGTGCCTTTTCTTTGCTGCGGACCAAAGAGCGGAAGACCTCACTAACTGCCTATTTGATACCAGAGTAACAATAATCAAGTCTGGTGCGATCAAGCCCAGAATGGCACGACTACGGAAACTCCCAGTTTCGGGCTCGGGCCGCCCGTTCAATAAACAGGAACGGCAAGGAAGTGAGCGAGATCCAAGGGGAGTTCAGGAGCGGCGCCAACGCTGTATGTGCTGTTGGGTTCAACAACAAAAGCAGGACTGGCATTTTTTTTTTTTTTTAATAATACAGGCTATTCTCGAAGGATGATGATTTGACGAACAGTCTTTGTAGTGGAATTGGATCGTTCGCGTGGAATTCCGCGTAATATCGTGGTGTTTTAACTTCTTATTTGTGTGAATAGTCTCACTTTTGTAATTTTCTGAATCAGAATGTGATGATAGCAACTTTTATGTTTTTAAAATAGAATCGTGGTTTGGGAATTATTTCTTTCATTTTGTGGCCCGTGTAACTAACCAAATGGTACTGAAGAGCTTGACGATTTTTCTGCGACGAGCAATAAACAGGATGACGTCATTTTTGATCCCAAGGAAACGGAAGAGTCCCATGTAAAAAATCTAGAACACTGGAGTGTGTACGCAACGGTGGGTTTCGCGTATTCCCATAGAAGTCCAACCCTTATTATTCCAAAGATAAGATGAAAGAGAGATATCCATGCGAGGAACGGAAAATTGAACATGCATAGCCTGATATAGCAGCCAGGGAAAACTTTTGTACACATTGTATTGCTTTGGATTTAGAATTTAGCTGAGTAAAATAGGTTAGTCAGTTGATAAACGGATTTCCGCATAGGAATATCGCGATAAAATAATATGCGTTTGATAATGGAAGTACCTTGGCCGGTGACAACCGGGTCAGTTTCCCAAACTTTGTATTCGGCTGTCCGGCTAAAATAAGATGAGGAGCAAATAAAAAGGAAAGGAAATCAACACCAACAATATTCTATTGTACATGATCAATATACCCTGTCGTAGTTTGTATCGCCGCTATAAGTACTATAGTCTTCATCCGAAACCAGCATTTTATAGCATAGCTTTGGGCATCTGCTTAATTGCCTGCCTCACACCAAGATCAGCCAGAATCTCCTCCGTACCGCCAAGAATGGCATCGAACTTATAAGTACGGTGGAATTGCTCGACAACTCTGCCCATTCCAGTCTGTGTAATCCCACGACCTCCAAAGATATTGACAGCATCATCCGCGATCTGATGAGCGCAGCGGGTGGCATACGACTTGAGAAGCCCGATGGGACCACCGAGGTGCTTTGTCTGTTGTGCATAGCTCATATTGCACATCTGATACGTGATGGTTTCCAACCAGGATTGCGACGCTTCTGTGAGAGAGATCATCTTGGCTAGCTTCTGACGTATGACTGGCTGATTAATGAGGGGCTTGCCAAAGACGATTCGCTGGTTGGCCCATTTGAGACACTCTTCGACAACAGTGCGGTTCCAACGGCTGACCATACAGGCCATGGCCCAACGCTCGTGGTTGAAGTTGCTCATTATCACGATGAAGCCGTTGTGTTCTTCACCAAGCAGATTTTCAACAGGGACCTTGACATTGTCGAACTGAATAAAGGTAGTGGCTGCAGTAGTCGAGTAGGCGGTCTTGATACGTTTGGTCTCTATGTTCTCGTCGCGTGGGACAAGAATGACCGAGTATCCCTTTTCGGTTTTGCAAGCCGTGACAAAGTAGTCGGCCCACATGCCGTTGGTGATCCATTTCTTGGTTCCTGGTAGAGCAGTAATGAGTGAGATTGCCAAAAAAAAAAAAAAAAAAAAGAAAAGAAAAAAAAGAAAAAAAAAAGAAAAAAAAGAAAAAAAAAAGAAAGAAAGAAAGAAAGAAAGAAAGAGAGAGAGAGAGAGAGAGAGAGAGAGAGAGAGAGGTCTGAGGGTAACACGGGGTTCAATTAGTGATGACTTACCACTGATTATGTAGTGCTTGCCATCGGGAGTTTTTGTAGCCGTAGTGCGGATACCCGAAACGTCAGATCCGGCAAAAGCCTCCGTAACGGCCAGGCACATGAATTTCTTCCCGGACAGACATTCTTCAGTGACTCTGTCACGTAATTCTGTATTCTTAAGCCACTGTCGTATGGCTGTTAAAGAAATCATCATGCCAGCCATGTTGCCATCTTGGAATCCTCGAGCATTGGCTCTCGCCAGCTCCTGCGCAACGACCATGTCATGGAAGTAATCAAACTCCTCTCCCTTGATGATGCCGCCAAACAATTTTCGACCATGCAAATGCGGCCCCGGACCCAATCGCATAGCTAACAAATTCGTCTCCGCCATCTTATCCACGAGGTCTTGGGAGATATAAGTGCCGTCAAGTTCCTTCTCCTGTGCTTCTGGATACACATGCGTATCGACAAACTTTCGCAACGCCTTCTGTAGTCTACGGTGCGAATCGTTGTAGTAAGGACTCTTGTAGACAGGGGATAGCCATATTGGTTCGCCATATGGCACCTTGCTGAGATCACCAGGCTGCGGATCAACCACTTCGGGCGTCTCGTTCTCGACGGTGCCGATGCAAAGGTTGGCATATTTTTGCAGCACCTCGTGTCGATGGAGGTTGTAGAAGGCGGCTGTGGCATCTGTTCCGGCAATCTGGGTGAGGACGACATTGCCACCGGGATGCGCATCGAGGAAATCAGTCAAGTCGTAGACCCTGTGGTCGATGATGCACCAACAGGAATCTTCCGTGTTGTTTTGCGCAACTTCCTCCCGCGAGATCTTCCTATCAGCTAGTTTGGATGCCATGGCGTTCACTTGATGGTGTGTTTCAGAGAGAGGGGATAGGGGGTCAAAGGGAACAAACAAAAGGGATGACTGACGGTGCTATGATACCTCTCTGCTAACTTTGCCGGATTGCCCCTGTGCGGTGGAGTGCCTGTGCCATTTTAAATCCCTGTTTTCCCTGTCGGCCCGTATGATGGTTAGGGATAGACTGAGTTGGTGAGCATTGGTTGATAGCCCCCGATGAACAACCTCGGTTCTCGCAGCAGAGAAAAGGTAAAAAGACTCGGCTCGACCACTCATATCGCCCGTGTTAATAACCCGATTTACCTTTCTACCAACTTCCGCAAGTCCATTTATTATTTTGCGGTTAACTGTCCGACCTGGACTCCAGCCTCGAAAATATCCAAGCGGAGCTACGAATCAACTAGTAATAAAAAAAAATATCTCTACTCTACGGAGGCGAGAATTATTGAACAGTGGCCGGGGGGGGGGACCCTAGTGCTTTGGTTATTGCAGAAGAGTTCGTTGACTACGTAATTAGTTAGTCAACGAACTGCAAGCCACGCATGGAGGACAGCATCGCTGGTGTTCATCTAACTAACTTACCATTCCAGTTGCTGATTGAAACATGGGCCTGATGACACCAAAACACCATGCTCTACCACTCATCTCCCCATCCAGCCTAAATATACGTAGTGACAACATATATTTTCTTGGCCATGTTCTGCTTTAGAACTAGAGTAATGTGGCCGAGCTCCGAATCCAGCCGTGAGCCTCCAGCAAAACTTAGCAACTGCTGGAATCCATTTGTTGCTAGAGATTCGGGGTGATCTTCCTACCCAAGCAAATCTCATGTTATCTGTGATATAGCTAGCGCCAGGCTCATGGTGTAGAGACCACCTACTGAGCTGCAGAGCACCGATGAAGGAAATCCCAGCGAAGATTGGCTCGAAGCTCCTAACGATTGCCTTTACTGCTGAAACTGACCCAGCGATCTGTGAGTCTGTTGATTCAATTTATATGTATGTATTTCAAAATGAAACACCAGAACCTTTATCCCATTCCCTCCATCCGCTACTTTCCTAGCATGATTACTTTTCCTCCTGCTAATGTCTTTGAAGATCATGTCCTACGACCTGACCAACCGCCGTGATGGTATGACGGCTCATCACTCGACCGTCAAAGCTAGCCTTAAGTTTGGTCCAAAATCACTTGGACATCAAACTACCTCCTGGAAAGGTAAATCTAGGCTTCGCCTTTTACGCAAGGTTCTTTTCTCTCAAAGACATGCAAGAGAGCGAGTTCTCAGCACCGCTCAACTGTTCCCCGACTCCCGCTGAATGATCAACTGGCGAAGACATCATCGGGCCAGATAGCTTCTGAGAAGTCAGTTCTTTCACCGGCACCCGCACAGATTGATCCTAGTGCAAATGGGCAATGTGGACATCTATTTCTCCTTGCAATGCAACAACGGCGATTGTTGCAGCCAGAATGGCAGTTGGTAAATAAACCCCACTTCCTTCCCCCCAAGATCCAAGCATTTTACTTTTCGCATACTGGAATCCGCGAAATATGCTACGTAGAATATATTAACAAGGACAGTGGCTCAAAGAAACAATACTGCGGGATGGGCTGTCGGTCCGAATATGAATGTTGTGGCTAAGTTGATCTGGACGTCGGATGTTCCGGACCTCATTCAGAGGAAGATTAGGAAAATTGTACGTGAGCAGAAGATGTGCGGAGTTATGGTGTGGAGTCTTGGTGAGGACATCTCTGAATGGAGCCAACCTTGCTGCGTTGCAGAAAGATAGGAGAAAACCCGGGAGATCAAAAAAAATAGAGAGAAGCAGATTCGCACGGAAAGGGTTGGATGCTAATTTATTACTGGCAAATCCCTCTGCAGGCAAGGGGATGTATTGTTCCTCTTTTCGGTTCTTCCGTTCGGTAGCCAAATGCGACCACTTTCTGTATTTCTTTGATTCCTTATCTAGGCTATGTTCACGTGTTTTGAGGGGGGGTTGGCATGATTTTTGTGTTTGCTCTTCAACAGACTTAGAATAGGACAAGAAGACATTTTTGAAGGACAGCATGAGCAGGTTACAGTCACTTAGGGTGAATATCAGACAGGGGTTTGTCTTTGAGCATCATCTCTGTTCAAGCGTTGCCGTGATGTGGTGCAGTTAACACTCACAACACTCAACTCTGGACTGCAATAACACATGTTCATCATTAGTATAATCAAAACACACTTATTATTAAATTCATCAACATTCTTGCTACCTTTTTCTTACCATCTGTATACCATACCAGATTGTTTATTTGTGATCTTCTACAATAGCAACAAAAAAAGTCACATCTGCAGTTCTGAATAGGGGCAGAATGATGCTGCTCAGTCCAGCCAGCTGTCGCACTGAGCTCAGAGCACTATGTATCAGACGTGAAATCGTGGGTGCTTTTTTGCTGATCCCACATATCTCAATTTGGGTTCGTCTTCGCTGAATGCTGATACCTTAAGTCTCAGAAAAAGCAGAACAAACGCCAAAACAACCAGAAAAAGAAGGGATGGCTGCAAAAAGTTGGCCCCAGAGTCTGGCACCGAGTGAGCAAGAAAATGCCCCTCATGGAAACCATCAAGAGAAAGGTTTGTGCTTCGTCAAATCTAACATATAAATAAAGGGGGAGATCGTTTCCAAAAAGTTTTAACCGTTCTGACTGCCCCTGAAGCGCCATGAGAGTCTAACCGCAAGAGGGCCGTTTCAGCCAATCCTGTTGCCTTCCGATATCGAGGGTATTCAAGCGGTCACGATGCCTAGTACACCAGAGCCGCCTGAAGAAGCCTACGCATATAGTGACATTTCTGGAGAGATCTCAGATAGTTCGTCCGAGAGGGAAGACATGTTCCACCTTGACGTGCTCGATTTGCTGGAGGACCTGGCGGCAATCGACGTGGGAACTGCTGCATCACTGGGAATTTGGATTTTGACACTTGGTTGTCCATGTTCTTGTAAAATCCCCAATCCCTTTACGCCTCACACAACACTAAACCACGGGTGAGGTGCAGTGTGTACTGATGTTTGCGAATAGAGCGGAGATCAGCTCGAGAATTGAAGCTGTTCAAATTATGCAGGCAACATAACATGCTGTTGGAACAGGTCATTTTTTGCTTCAGAAAATATTTCGTCAGGATATTAGCCAATTATGGGGCTTCCCCCCCCCCCCCCCTTTTTTTTTTTTTTTTTTTTTTTTTTTTTTTTTTTCCCTATCGTGGGAAAGCAAAATTTGCTGATTCCACCTCCAATTGAGATATGTACTGCATGTATTGAACTTACTACATAAACAAGGCAAGCATATATGGGGCGAATAACGACACTGGCAGATGTTTTAGCAAAGGTTGGTTGGTCTTTGGGGTTCCCGCGCTGTTTGTTTCAGGGGTAGTTACCAAAAGGAAAACGGTGACTGTAGAATAAAATAGTTGACGAAGCAATCAGTGGTGTCTGGAAGATATAATGGGGGGATACTGCAGATATCACCTAGCCATGGAAGGTAACTAAAGCTTATAAGGGGGGATTTGGGTGGGGAATTGGCTGGTTCGCACCGTGGTTAGTATGGCAGTTCGGTGGGCTTTTCACTACTCTCAGCCAATCAGATTCAGTGCTCATCTGCACCCAATCCCCGGCTCTAAACCCAAGACTGGTTCAAAGATAGCTCTATTTCTAAGGGAAAAAATTGTGGATTGAAAGATTTGTTCCTTTTGATACAAGACTAATAAGTGTATGATATTGGATGAAGCACCGGTGATCCAGACTCGAATATGCAGATTGAGTTGTCAACATCATATTTAATAGATTTAATAGCAGTCAAAGTTCATATAGCTGCAAAAATATTGTTGAAGACAAAGCTATATAAATAACTCAGCTCAAAGTATAGAAGTCTATCTTTATATGAACTTTAATGTTTTGATCAATTTAAACATATTATTTTATTCAAATGATCAATTATTCCTTCAGCTTATATATCTATTTACTATTTTCTTCAAAAATTATAGTCTCACAATTTGTGATACTTTAATTCTTATTATGAATTATAATAAAATTAATATTTTTGATTATATTGAATATGATAATATATATAATATTAAAATTCTTTACAGTATATCATATTTACTTACTTTTTATCTTTTTACTATGCTAAAACTTCAAACAAAAATCAATATTAAATTTTTAGTACTATCAGCTTTATTATGATTTGCAACTTCTCAAGAAAACTAATGTTAAGTATGACATGAGATATGAAATTTGTCTAAGATAAGCAAATAAAATATTTAACATAGTGAAGCTCAGCTTACTGAAGAAAACTCATTTTAGATAAAAGTTTAAAACAATGAGAGCTGAACTTAGAAAAGTAAGTATAACGCAAATCACTAAGTAGAATAGTAAAACAATGATAGTTTTGTCAACTACTATCTGTCTAATATCTTCTTAAAGATTATATGAGAGAGAGCAGAGTTCTCATCTTTCATAAACATAGAAATTGTGAACGGCGCTGCGGAAACTGGCATTGTCCGAAAATAGTAATATCAACTTCCTAGCGGCCTAGCAACCACCCCGCAACACCCCGCAAGCAACGTAAACAAATACCCCACAGAAACTGCCTAGCAACGGCATAGCAACCGCTAGTGGGAAAGGGGTATATAAAAGGAGAGGCTTCACCAGACCCGCATCTTAGTATTTCGTTGAATTAGCTTACCTAGTTGGCATCGAACACGTGTTTATCTGCGTCTAGATTAAGCCATAGAAACTGTAGATTTTGTATGAATAAGTAACTGAGCTAATTTGAGTTATAACATTATGAAACAGATAACTGTTACTGTTAGAAGTATCTGTATACATAATTAGATAAAAGCGCTATAAATTAGAATGATATAATTATACAGTAACTTCTCATTTTCTAAATAAATTTTACACTGTGATTTTATATAATTTTATTCTACTTCCAGAATTAATTTTCTTATTGTCTTCTCTGAAATAATCTGCTATTTGAGAAACAAAAGTATCAAATCTTAATAGATGTTATATACACTGTTTGTTCAGATGATCAAGGAAAGAAGTATCACGATCACGAGATCTAGTCAAAGACCATCTTCTTGGTAACCGATATATCCTACGTCTTAGAAACTATCTCTCTACGGCGCCGCCATTACTCCGATAAGGATATTCATATCACCCTGATGACGAGGTGACTGTCTCACCTTTGTATGAGATGATTATCCTGCCTTGTATGAAATGATGAGGTGACTACCATAGGGATGACATCTCTATGATCATCTCTATGAATGACATTGCCACCTCCTTGACCAGATAGAGTCGTATCTGAGTGAGTGTATTCAGAAAGGAGGGAAGGCTGATGGAAACTCTATAAAGCTAGCTATCTGACCCCCCGTTTAGAGGGTCATCGATTCGTTCTTAATATATCAGATTCATTGAAACGCATACAATTCTCTATCTAATCATTTGTATCCCTGACCGCTTAGATTCCCCTTCAGTCCCAAGACATAAGCTCGTCTGCTCCCTTAGCTAGTCAAGCCTACCCATTCGGCTCCCCATCAAACAATCCATGCGACGGCACTGTTGATTCCCCGTCTCGGCGTCGTCTCCTTCTATGAAGATTCAGATATATCATGTACTATCTACTTTTATAACTTTGCTATAGATATATTATCAGTAAATTATTACTAAGATATGAGCAATTAAAGTCAGAACTATTATCTATATAAATTTAATAATAAAGCAGAATGATACAGTTTACATAGAGTTTATTTAACACTTTCAATATAGTTACTGTTGCAGTCAATGCTGATGTTAAAGCTATCAGAAATGATATTTATTTTGATTATTGAGATACTGTTTCTGTTTTTTATCTGTTTTTGCTATTGTCTCTACTTTTATTTCAATTTTATATTTATATATACACTTATATCTACATGTATCTGTGTCAATGTTTATATTTATGTTTATATTTATGTCTATTTCTGTCTTTACTTCTGCTCTTCAATGATAGAGCAACTGGCTGCTAACAATGTCTTCATATAAGAACAACTAATCAATGACATTTTCTTCTGATCATACACACACACTCTCTCTCTCTCACTCACTCACATACAAAAACAATGTATGTACAAAAACACACAGGCTAGGTATTCAGCCCCTTCACTCACAGAGTAACTGGCTGCCAACAATGTCTTCATACAGAAGAACATCTGGTTAATGATATTTCCTTCTGCTTACTCTCACTCTCTCTCACTCAAACACAAAAACAATGTATGTATAAACACACACAGGCTAAGTATTCAGCCTCTTCACTGACAGAGCAACTGATAACATCTTAGTACAGAAGATCAACTGGCCAACAACATCTTTTTACAGAAGAACAACTGGCTAATGACATATTCATACGAAAACAGTTTACCAAGTTGAGAATGTAAGTGCACTCACTGCCTTCCTGCCTGCTGAGCTGAGAGCTGACCTCTGTCTGACAGAGCTTTGATCAGAAACAATGCAGGTCTGCTGCAATACCAGACTCTCTATGTTGAAGGCCAGCAGCTTGCGCCCCTTGCCTTCTCCTCTCAGGGTCAGAATGTCCTTGCCCTTCCAGGGCGGGATGTACTGATCGTACGTTAGAGTATGACAGAAGTCCAGGTGCAGAGCCGGCAGCCATCATACAATAATAGCATCCTCATCCAATCTCGCGAAATGGTGGTGAGGCCTCAGGTCTGATGGTCCCCGCCCCTTTCCTGAATGCATTCGGCTACCCGGGCACTTCCGGGGAACATGTGAGAATTGCAAGTGGCGCGATCACAGAGCTAGATGCTCCGTACAAGATGGTAATGGCGCTCAGAGAGGGATGACTCTGGCCTGGACAATGACAAGACCCACGTCGTGGCCCCCATCTTCCTCCCCTCCTCCCTCCCGCAAGCGCCCCCGGCCACCACTCAGCCCGGTGCTGGCCCTTCCCCCGGTCATCCGACGCCGAGGAGGCTCATGGTCACTCGTACGGGGACTGGGGACAATCCTATTGCCCTTGTTTAGATATGGACAATCTTCTTCATTCTCTGCTCCCGCTGCTCCTCCCCTTTCTCGGGCTGCGGGGTCAGATACGTATGGTTTCCATTTCCTCTAGTCGTACGGAGCCTGTGTGCGATACCCAGAGCAGTAACTTTGGTCTCTCTACGTGGTGCTTGAGACCAGCAGCCGTCTTCTTATGATGGTGGGGTCAAGCAAGTCAGGGGAGGCCTCCATCACCCCCTTCTCAGAAATGACATCCTTTCTTACAAGTAAACAGTCAAAAGCTTACCGGCTTTAGTTGCTTACAAATAGGCTTCCGTATGGTTCGATCTGACCTCTCTTATTGATGGCAGCGGGAGCAAACAGCGCCTTGACCGGGGAATCAAATAATTTAATTATTCTGGGGGAGTTCACAGCGTATGGGTGGTCAAAATAAGCAGCTTAATGGTGGACGGTTCGTGAACTGTGACTAGCGCCGGTGGAATAACTAGTTAACTAGTTAGGGGTAGCTAATGACTAATTATCATCTGGTGTTCATTTTGGTGGCAATTCCCAGCAATCATCATTCATGTATGTTCCCTTTGCTGAAGTTCTAATATACACATAGTTATCTAACTTAACCTAAAAATAGGCGTTGGGTAGACGCCTTTTGAACCTTTTTTGCACCATTTGCTGGCACCACATGACCGCCAAGCCATCGACCCATGATGGTTCGCATCGCTTTGCCTTAAACCTCTGACCACACGCCTTTATCCCAGACTGCCACGGAACTCCCGACTTCCATGAATCACGACCAGCCAACGCTCCGCAGCTTGCGCCCTTTACATGCCAACACCCTGCTCCTTTGCCCAAACAACGCATTTTTTCAACTTGAGCAGATCTGCAGAAGAACCATTTTACCTTTCACTCAACTCTTACCGTCAACTATCGTAATTAACCTTCCCTCCCCACCTCGTTCCCGGCACCCCACAACCGTTACCTCTCTATCCCTAGGTTCTCTAGAGTTAGGCCACCCTCTCGAGGGCATTCACTGAAGCTCTAGTGATATATCCCTATAGAAGTAAATCCACTCTGCAGAATCTCGAAGTTGGGTTTACTCTATAGAACCCACCTACGCCTAGCAGTTCCGAAACATCTGTCAACATGAGCAGTCCAAAGCGGAGGATCGAAACAGATGTGAGTCCAACTCTGGGAAGAGAGGGCTTGATTGAGGATGGAATCCCTTTCCTAGATACATAGACTAACCCCTTCAATCTACTCTTCTGGTTCCCACAGGTTATGAAGTATTGTTCCCCTTCTTCATCCTGCCCTGATGCTGCGTTACAAGCTTGTACTAACTTGAACTACAGGATGTATGCAAATCCTCCTTACCTACGATTGAACGTGTCATATATCCGGGTCTCGGTGGACATCAGTCCTTAACTTTTTTTAATAAAATGCTTGGAAGGGGTGATTTAGCCTGCTAACAGTAGTGGTCCAGGTTGATGAGTGACTATGAGGTCACCCTGGTTAATGACAACAGTAAGTGGAGTTATATCCATTCTAATGGGCAAACATCGGGCGCAGCTAACATACTCCTTTCTACATTACAGTGTCCGTAGCATATCCCTCCTATCCTTTTAACACAATCCTTCCAGTCAACTTTAATGCAGTATATTAACTGGGTGATGGATTTCTAGGCAAGAGTTCTACGTTCGGTTTAAGGGACCGGAAGAGAGTGTGTTTTCTCTTAACTAGCTCATACGACGTCGCAGGGCTGACAATATTATCACAGCACCATTCGAGGGTGGCCTCTGGAAAATCCACGTCGAACTTCCCGATCAATACCCGTACAAGAGCCCCAGTATTGGCTTCGTGAACAGAATTTACCATCCGAATATCGATGAGCTGTGAGACTATACCTGAATTAAACATTTGTTTATCTCAGGTCTAATGGAATTATTAGGTCGGGCTCCGTATGTCTCGATGTTATTAACCAGACATGGTCACCTATGTACGACATGATCAATATTTTCGAGGTCTTCCTTCCACAACTACTCCGATATCCCAACCCTTCAGACCCCCTAAATGGAGATGCTGCTGCCGTATTGATGCGGGATCCAAAGAAATATGAGGCCAGGGTTCGAGGTACGAAAAGACGAGACGGGGCTGCGAGAACTCTATGAATTCTGTATGCTGATCGCTTTGTATCCTAGAATACGTTGCCAAGTATGCAAGCAAAGATGCTGCCGATGAAGCCGGTGAGGACACCGAATCAGACGACGAATTGAGCTCAGTTGGGAGCTATGAGTCTGGAAATGAAGAACCCGCAGGAGAAATGGACGACGTATGACGAACCTGTGGTTCCCTCTTTCGCTTTTTCTCTTGGACCTCAAGAACCAAATTTTTTGCATATGCCTATTTAGGCTTTGGACATGGAGCAAAGAAGGATATCTGGATTTTCTGTAGTTTGCCCAACTGGACAACAACTGCTACACGGCGTTTCTTATGGAGTTGAGACAGCAATGGCGGTTTGATTTTAGCCCCCCCCCCCCAGGTTTTTCTCATGGTTGCCATGGGGCGACAATGCTGTGCTTCAGCGAAGGGCAGTACCAACATTATTTTCAACAGTTATTTCAAGGAGTAGTTCCGGGGAATGTTTTATTGGGTGGAGACTGACACTGTTAAGCATTTTATTTTCTTCATATTTGTCTCCACTCTGCCCCATCAGTCCCGTTTCTAGCTTTTTTTTAATCCTTTTATTTTCCAGTTGTGTTTCTTGTTTCTTGTTTTCTGATTTTTCCTTTTCTAGTTTGTTAGGCAGCATGCGGATAGTTTCTAAATCTCCTCTTTTTTAAATAAAGCTTAACTTTCCGCAGGTGCACTTCGTCATGATTTCTCTTGGTCATGGTGTTGCAAGTACTTGGGAAAGGCCCGAATCTTGCTATTGGGTAGCTCAACTTCCTCAATACCCACAGCTCTACGGATATCTCAATTATCTCAATATCAAACCAAACCACGCAGTTCAGGAACCCCCAGATCATCATTAGCTATAGAGCATATCTGAATAGCTTCTTACAATATCCATATCAAAGTCTCTGAAAATAACAGGGAGACTTAAATTTTCTAAAAGACATATTTCTCATATATATCGGCAGGTAATCTTAACCAACCGTGCTTCCCTCCCTAACCCCTGATTTTAACTCTAACTGATTATTATTCTACGACCTAACGACAACTGGCTATTAAGAATCAGCCAACTACCCCCAATTGGTCGTATATTCTTGGAAAGGAACATTATTTTTTTGGGGGTGGGGGGGGGGCTAGGGTATTACAGTTGGCATTTTACTCCTGAAGATCGGTTTAGGCATAAGGAGAGCATCTACAGACGAAGATATTGAACAGATACGGATCGAAAATTTCTATCCATTTTTGATCCAAGATATACGATACAAAACTATGTGTCTATATATGCATACAAATAGGAGGGCAATTCATCCTCCTAGGGTCTAAACGAATGATGTTCTAGAATGGTGACCAAAAAGAAGTTATGTACCCGTTCCGATATAGGCGACTCTCCCACACCTCGTCCCCCGCACATAGCCCCTAATGTAGCACCTCATGCCAAGCAACACTCCATCGCAAAAGGGAGCCTGCACCAATAACATCCTCTCCCTCTCCCGACTCGGATGCCCACCCACGGCAACATCTGCCGTGTCAGCAGCAATGAACAACCCATTCCTCTCGCCTTTGACCCAGGCTTCCTCCTTGCTTTTGTGTGCCAGGCCCTGGAGGCAGATAACCTATCTGTATATTGGGGACGTTATATCCTTCCTTGCATCAGGGCGGAACGGTCCAGGTAAAGAAAAGTAAATTAAAATTAACTGCGCGGCCGGGGCGTTATATAGTCCCGCTATCAAACTGCGGACGGAGTGCGGTGTATTGGCATTCCCCATCAGGTCCCAGAGGGAGGTTTGCCATGCCCGACGTCCTGGTTCGTCTGAGGCGATGGAACCTAGGGTGAGGGACCAACAATTGAGGCCGAGTGGCCGGCTTTGCCGAATATGGCAGCTATGTTTGGGGTTTGGGGTGTGGACGGGGTGGGGGACGAGGTTGTTGGGTGGGAAGTTGTTAGGGCGGGGAGAGAGATGATGAGTAGGGGGCTGCAGAGAATGCATCATACTGCACGTGAATACGCAGAGGTGATTAAAATAAATGCAAACGAATGGTACGAATAATGGAAGAGGAGGGCAGAGCCTTGGAGATGGTGGTTCCAAGGGGAGTAATTGGGGTATATGTCAATTCAAGGGTAGTCTGACTATCTTTCTGCGGATATCAAGATCTAACTATCCCAGGTAATGCATGAAGTGCAGGCAATAAGGATAGTTGCCTGATCGCAAGAAAGCTAGCTTTAATATATGGTGGCTGGCTGGCTTTGGAAATGGCACATCTTTGCTGGATTTAGAAATATCTCAACTTTGCTTGTAGACTCTTTTGCATAAGGTGATCAGAGCATTCGATACTCGGAGCAAAGTCAACAGGGGTTGAAGAATGCCCGTCATCCATCTTATCCAGACACTTGTCGGTTAGCAGGCTCAGGGTTGTGACTCGGCCCCGCCTGGGCGCATGTCGCCAAACCTGTTCACAGGTGGCCATCATCGTGCTCAGAATAACGGATATGTTATTCCATCGCCATTCCATCACCCAAGACATGTTTCTCAGGACTCTATTAAGAAGACCCTGGGTTGGAGAATCTGAGGGGTGGATATGAGGCCTTTGCAGAAGCTAAAAAACTAGTTAATTAACTAAATAGTAGTTATCCAGTTCTTCTCCAACAGCTCTAACTATCTCTATCCGAACCATCATGAGCGAGAAACCATACATATTGGCGTCATGTGCTGTACTGCAATTCCCTCGCCCTCAACAGCGGGCAGGGAACTAACCCCGTCAGTCCTTTACGAAAGATCGACGCATTAATAGAAAGCCCAGAAACCATCTCCCAAGGCGATCCATAGTCATGCGGGAGAATGGCACCGCCCTTGAGATTGAGTGGCCATTCTCAGCTAACAAAGAGAGCGACCATACGCAACTAAGGGGCATCATGCCCATGGACTGTGTCTCGGGATTCCCCGCCAGAGAAGAGAAAGGACGAAGAGGTCAAGTCGGCATTTGCCATAAGAAATTAACACACTTTTATTCCATTCCATATAACATATTTTAGATATGGTATGTGTGTGCTGATTGGATCCCCATGGTTGCCTTGCGGTTGGCATATGTCATTGTATAGGGCTTGACATGCGATCGAAGGTGTAATTGTGTGGTCATTCTCCTTTCATTGTGAACATACAGTCTGGAGTATATAGGAATACAAGAAAGGAAGCAAAACCGAAATGGGAAGGGTGGTATCTTTTTACGAGAATAAGGGAATAAAAATCATGAAGTAAGAAACTGAAAAGCAGAGGAAGAATAGAAGAAGATTAATATGTAAAATGAAAAAAAACTTCATGAAACTGAACGCTTCCCGCGTCAGTTTCCACCCTAACAATTAAGGACTAAGTTTTTAGGCTTATATTTTACCACTGCTATTGTTTAAAACTGAAAACTGGAAAGGACAACATCTGTTATCGCAGTAATAAAACATGGTGAGGAAAATGTTAGGGAAAATGAGGACATAAAAAAGAGAAGACAAAAGAAAAACGACAGCCTGGCAGCAGCTGATTCTAAAATGGGTCTGAAACAACAGCAATCTGTCAGCATCGAAAGAAAATGGATATGTGAAAAGGGATTAAGGCCGACAAAGGGTCGAAATGGAATAACAAAAGGAAGAATTTATATGAATAGCAAAGACATGACGTCCAGTAAGTAGTTCAACCGGGCAACAGGACAAAGAAAAGTCGGTAGCCGGAGGCAATTTTAGGAAGGCGAGAATAACGGAATAAAACCATCTCCGCAGGCGTAGATATTGTGCTGGGATTATATATCAACTCCGGGTGAATTCCCTTCTTCCTTTTTTATCGTACACTAGTTCCGTATTTTCCAGCGATATTCGGGAAAATCCTCATGATCGAAGGACGAGATTCTGCAAATGGCGAACGAACATGTCCCTAGGTCGAATTAGGCGTGTCGCGGTTAATCGTCGAATTGTTGATTACGTCTTCCTCAACGGATAAATTGAGGAAAATGGACGCAGATCGTAGCAGATGTATTTGACCAACATCGTCATGGAACGCTTGTTTTTCTTTTTAAGTTCTTCCCCATTCGCTTTAATCCACAACCAACACTCCGAATAGGTCCTTGGACTTGCCGCCGTTCCGATCGGTATTCAGACCGGGTCTTGTCTTCTTGCCCTTTCTCGTTGTCATCACCACCTCTCCCCAATGTTTTGGTACGGCTGATAAGTTAATATTCTTTGATATAGTCAGTGGTGCATAGCGAAGTCTCCCAAATTCTCCTGGGACCGGCGACGCATCCCGCCTCGCGCCATCTGCTAGACTCTGTGTTTTTTGTATATTGGTGGGGTATTGAGGTGATACGGAATATTGTTGCCCGTCTGAAGTAGCTGATGTGGCGGTCTCGTGGCTTGCTACTCTTGAGGAGGATGCGGTGGAGGCGTCCAGGGACAGAGTGGCATATCCGGACTGGTGAGGTTGCAGCGCCCAGATATCAACCACAGAACTATGGATGTTGATAATGGTGATTAGTTAAGGTGTCTTTGAGCTCATGATAGCCAAGCTTTGTTGTCAGATGGCCATTTATATATATGAGGGGAGACATACTCTGACGTTCGCTGGCATATCGCCTCCAGAGCTTCTCTCTCCCGTTTCAGATATTCTGGATCGCGAGCCTGGCGTTGAACTGACCCCACACTCCCATACCCATAGCCCGACTGGTATAGCTCATCGTCGAGGAGTCGGGATGATTCAGACTACAAAAAGTCAGTAAGGGATTTATACTTAAATACGTAAGCAAGAGCCTGCGGAGCTTCGTCGCATTGAAGGACAAGCGGAAGGTAATGGGCGGTGGGTAGATGTAAAGCCCGGAAGACCCTACAACTCACATCATGGCTATCTCTCCCGCCCCGACCCAGGCAGGAAGCGCACACGCCCATTTGTTGCGACAGGGTAAGACGCTCTGCTGCCGATGGAACCTAGGTAGAAAGACGGTTCTCAGGTTCTGCGAACGAGGGGTAAACAGGACGTAAGATTGACTATATTGTGACAACCGGGGATCTAGTCAGGCAAGGAGCCCGGGGACATGGTCATTGAGGCGTCCGAAGAATCTTCATCTGCCGAGAGAGGAGGGGTTGAATATTTGGATCGGTGCCTATGCAGTATGAAAAGAATGAGGTTGGGGTTGATGAACTGGCAGCAATCACAAGAACAGGCAGGCCTGGGCCCCTGCTGACCAATCACCGCCTTGTCCAAGGCCTCCAAGATTTTACTTGTTTAATTATACCAACCACCTGATTTTGACAACCCTGACTCGAACTTTTCGTTGACGTGTAATATATTATTTTCGTCTAGGAAGAACTCCGCAGCTATGGAAGTCTAGAGTGCGGAGAACAGAATATAGCTTTAATCGGCATCTTGCCTCAATTGCGGTCCCACATCCAGATAATATCTAGGATTCACATTACCTTCAAATCTCTTCCATATACTTCACGTTCAGCGCCTTATAAGCAACCATGGCAGAACGGAAGCCGTGGAGAATTTCCAAATTCGAAAATCAGCGAAGACAAACTCTGGTTGTCCGAGGGTTTCACTGGTCTTTTTCTCGATGCAAAGTTACTAGTCGTTGTAAGACACTATTCTCCATATCCGTGATCATTTATATCCATCCGACAAATGTGGTGTGACAGAAATTGTGTAGACGTCATATGGAGATCCTGCTAAATTTAAATGACGGGAAGACAAATCTGAATAGGAGATATCAAAATTAATCCTGACGGGATTCTGACAAATCTTGATCTTATAATCCTATGCGGAGATAGTTCTATAAAATTAGTTGTCTTTGTTGAGAAGTTAAGAAGAATTCCGCGAAGATCGGATTTGGCTGTGTAAGGGAGCAAGGCAGGTGGAATGTAAATAAAATAAACCGTCCAGCTCAATCCGGCTAAAATTTGCCACTCCGCCCAACGTCTCCGCTCCGGCGCCCAACCAGTCACTAACAGCTGGGACCTTCACCCACTCTTAATCAATTCCCCCATCTCTACTTGTGTCTTGCATCTCTTTACAAATGGCCATTATAATCTAATAAATTCCTTACAATTAATCTCTTTGCGACTCGGGCATATGTTCATATGTTCGACCTCCCAGACGCGAAGCGGTACGTAATGCGCCGTCCACATTCCATCAATCATCATCAGTCACTACCCTTATTTGGATATGATCTCCCCAAATAAATCCCCTAGGAATCACAAGCGAAGACCAATACATTACATGCTTAATTGGTTGATTTCTAACCACCTACCTCGTTAACAGCGTACGTCGCGAGGATCTACAGGACCGCCACTCATCATCCCGCTCCCCTTCTCCAGTCGAACGCATCACTGCCACATATGCAGCAAACACTCTACGAGACATATTCTCATCAATAGAAACATATACTCCGCCCGGCTTGAAAGAATCGCGTCCTGCTGTTGATTTGGAACATATCCAATATGAAGAGGAGGAACAGGAATTCGAGTTCAGGCTTTTTCACTCAGCAGCGCCGCCTGCTGGAAAGGGCTCGACAGACCAGAAGCCGGGGGAGGGGGAAAAAATTGCGAATAGACCAGTTGATGGTGTTCATATGAGTCCAAAGGAGCACAATGAAGCAGCAGACGCTGGTTTTCAAAGGTTTCGTATCAGGCTACGATCGCCAACACCTGCCGCGAGGGATGAGAAGGGAGAGTTCGTGGTTCCGTTCCGGGGCTGGGAATATTACTTTTCAAACCCAGAATGGATTAAACGGAAATTGGCGGTAAAGCAGGGAGATGGGCAAAGTTTTGAGTTGGATACGCCAGGGAGGGAGCGATTCATCGATGCGGCAGTTAGCGGGATATCAATACTTGAACACTCGAAGAATGGTCCATGGGTAAGCGCACCTAAGATTTAACCTCCCTTTTCCGTCATGTACATCGTCTCGATTTGGGCAGGTAAAACTAGAATCAGCGTACAGAAAAGGCAAAGAGTGGAGATGCGAGAGACGGTCGAACAACCTCGAAGACATCATAAATTAATTCATATATCGAATTTAGCCCGGTTGCCATCTTTCCTGGCGAGTCATCCACCTAAAGACTATTGCTCCATCCAGAAAGAAGGATAGAAGGCTCTCTGACCCTGCACAAGCGGCGAATGCTACATTGATAAACATGTCCGCTGTATCAATGGTGCTCAAGTCTAGAAAAAAACCTGGCAAAAGGCGACGAATAGCCATTCGACGGCGTCTAGCTGCTGCGAAGACAGCAGAAGAAGCAGACAGGGAAAAGCGGGCAAGGAGGAACCGGGAGAAGAAGATTAAAAGGAGGCAGAAAGAGAAGGAGAAGAAGGCTGCTCTTCGTGAGGCGGCTGGCGATCAAGAGAAAACTACTAAGGATGGTGATTCAGCGGAGGTTGATACGAGTGATTAGAGAGCAACAAATATCACTGCATAGTTTTTACTGGCCATTGTAGGCCAGTAACGCGTAATTTCCCGTGATCCCCATGTTCTTGATGCTTCGAACATAACGTACACTATTCGCATATTACCATTTTAAGTGCCTATTTCCACATTTCCTGAATCATCCCTCTTCGCTTGGATGTTTTCTTCACAAGTCATATGATATTACACACAACTCACAATGCTCAATTGATTATGAGAAGTCTTGTCCCCCACAATAATGTTTTCCCTACAACATTCCTTCATCACCAAGGTTCAATATCTGACACAGCAAACATTTCACTCTACGGAAAACCGAGAGCAACTAATTACATCATCTATTTGAATCTTTGGGTATAGGAATTTAAGAGACAACAAACCACCGTCTACAATATCGATTTTTGTATTGTGGAAAGGCATGAACTTAAGTACTCCAGTTCTTGAATCCCTTGACCAGTCCTCCTTGAGATTAAAATTCATTTCTCTTTTATCAACGTGGAATGCCAAGCACAACGTGTTAACCGTTGCAAAAGATTCCACAGACCGACATAGCAGATTGACAGAATGTATACAACATGACTCTCTCGGTAAGAAGTGTTGTCAAGCTTTCAGGGTCGTGAAACATGAAAAGGAGCTATATACATCGACAGATTCGGTCCTTTCCAATTTCACATGACAATCGAATGGTCAGGATCTACGATCACTATCCGGTGATTGATGGATATAAGACCAAATATTACCGTCACCCCATTCATGAATTTAGTTTCGCAGCGCTGGATGGCAAAGAGAGACGGACATCCTATAAGTTCGTGATGGGCGTGTATGACGATTGGCCTTTCGTCATTTCAAAAGGTTGTGCTCGGCTATTGATGAACTAGCTACCGGAGATTTACCAAGATGTATCACAGCAGCCTGAGATATTACTGCAGCCCGAGCTGAGTTATTCAGAATCGACTGGACTTTCACAGGGGATCGAGGGAGTCAATGTACAAGGTGCATGTTTCACATCGTATTGGAAGAGGGAGCACGGCCATCTCTCCCGGATTCACAGGTTCCCCCCTGGGGCCGTCGGCGGGATAATGAAATGAAATCCCCAGAAGCTTTCAAGTTGTCCCAGAAAAGACGCAAATGGATAATCAAACCGAGTAATTCAGTTCTAATGACCTATTATTCCTGCTCTGCTCTGAATCCTAAAAAGATATATCCAAAAGAATAGGCGCAGAATCAACCGCTACCACTAAGGTTATCACTAGACTCAGAAAACCAAATCCCCTTGCGAGACAAGGATTTTCTCGCTCATTCCACTGAAGTTGAAAACTCATTCCTGAGATAAGGGACGGAGTCTATTGTCGGGGCGGCTGGGCAGAACTGGGCGCTTGCGAATCTCATTGTCCCACTGGAGCTGCAGCTTCTTTCCCTTTCCTTCTTGGGTTCTTTTCTAGAAAGGAGCAGAGAAGCATCCAAAACACTCAATCTATCTCCTTTCGATATGATATAGACAACCTATCCTACGCCTGGGTATGCGAGCGTGGATTGTACGGGATCTTCCCACACAGATGGGTCCTAAAATAACTCAACATAACGTGACACACTGAAATGCCAGCAGGTATAAACTAACCTCTGATTTCACCGTTGCCTGCTAAAGAGTGGCGGAGAAGAGAAAGACAGTTCATTGCGATCAACCAAAGTGACCGCTTGCCTTCCCACTCTCGCTAGTTAACAATATAATGCACCACGTAGTAACTAACTAATGGTTGGTTCCCACAACCAAAAATACCCCAGATTACACGCCAATTGCAGTACGAAATAACTATACTCTGAAAGGCTTCTCCATCTAGCCCTGTTTGCACCTCAAGTTGCAAATCTGCATCTTACTCCTATCACAATTGACATCGATGATGCAACACAGATCAAAAACAACTTCTGACCAAACATTGGATTTATTTTCCAAGCAGGCAGCACACTCAGCTCTTCCCCGAATCGCTGCCCGGGAGACCTGAAAGTGTCGTGGAAGTGGGCGTCCCACCGGGCAACGGCGTTTTCTGAAGAAGACCGCAGGGAATATAAACAGGTCCTGTCTCAGGTCAACTTTATCATAAAGCAACACAACGCGCGGGTCGGCTTCGCCTTGACTGACACTGAGTTGGTAACGATTAAAAAACTAAATGGGAATGGCAACCTGCTGGTGGCACAGTCTATATCGTGGGAAGACAGGGACGCATAACTATCCTTTTGGGACTGTGGTTTCTTGGGATGTTGGGGGCGGAAATGATAATGACTGGCGGCTTTGATAAACAGTCTTGAGGCTCAACAAGAGGTACAGAATTTCTGCCAGGGATTGCGTTGCTAGTAGTACTTTGTATTTGGGCGGAGGCCCCTCTTTTGATCATCTCCCTGTGAAGCATATTATACGCAGGAATGGGTAGGAAAAAGCCGTCGGCCACTCGGGGGAACTAGCGAGCTTCACTCCAAAGCCTTTGACGAAACTTTGACACATGCGGTGTCCTTAATCCAGCCACGATCCCTGTCTCCAATGTATGTATTGCTAGGATAAGTGATGGCAAAATCAAAATCAATCCAAACAACTCTTTCTGGGTCGCCCAGAACCATGAGAATGTTCCTGGTAAGCATCATTGTGTTCAATTAAAGCTGAATGAATTTGTTGGATGCTGATGATGGCTTTGTTTATACACGCTTTGTTGTAAGTAACACAGTTACATCATGGACCTGGCAGGTACTCAATCAAAAACTCACTTTAAAGGCCACTGTCACGTTGAAAATCATCAAAGTGAGGTGTAAAGCTGATTGAGTTAACAAAAGTATAAACTTGTAAATCTTTAACACATAGCCACCAACACAAATTTCAAATTGTTCCAGATTGCAATATGTCCTGATCTCACAATGAGAGTGATTCAAATCATGCATATCATCACTAACATATCAGGGATCTGATTGTTGTGGACTAAATCAATGTGAGAATGATGTAAATTTGAAATGCACTTACACTGAAGGAGCATATAATTTTCAGAACATGCAGCTCATCATTTTAGTTCATATGAAATATTAATAATCTCTTTGAAGTGTTTAGCTTTTTGATGAATCTATCTTCAGAGAATTAATCTCAATTTTCAAATCTTCATTTAATTCTACTTCATTCTGATAAATTATATCTACAGAGTTAATATCTATGATGAAAGTGAACTAGATAAAGAAAATGACAACTGTTGATGTACAATATTTTAAAGTATTTGAAATTTGATAGTCACTTTTATAGATGAAGATAAATAATTATCCCCTCATCCATCTTTTATTGCACAATTAGCGCGATTTCATTAGTGTATATTATACGTGATATTATTGGCTAAATAGTATAATATTGTATACTATTTGGTATTAGTGTATTATAATAAGCTAAATCTAATTAGATTATATACATTCTCCAGCTCTGATAACATTATGAAGTTTCTTCTAGCATCTAGTTTTCAAGCAAAGAGCTACATTTTTACATGCTGAGCATTCAAATCTTGATCTAGGAGCTTGTCTACTCTACTGCTGACCTAGCTTTCATATATATCAATACCAAACACAAATGTGGACTTTGATAGAGAAATTCATTGATGAATAAGCTTTGAATTTGATTACTTATGAAGTATATCATCATAAACCGTCAAATTGAATTCAAAAAGTTGCTGATAGAGCTTCTCACAGAAGCTTATATGAGTAGGAAGCTTAGAGACCCTCTGCTGCTTTATATATATATACTGAAGCCTTTATATATTGACAATAATAGCATTGAGAATTTAATAGAAAATAGATAATCAAAATTAATAGCTCACTCTATGAGAGTTATAAAAAGCTTTATACTAATTTGTTAGGTCAACTCTATTTATATTATGATTATAGTTATCAATAATCTTTAAAATCTGAAGATTCTTTCTAAGTTGATTCTCAAAAACTAAATAGACTATATAAGCATTAATAGAGAGTTCTCCAGATCATATTTAAAATTGCTCAATAAAGATGTTCAAAGAATAAATAGTAATAAGAGCTAATATCATATTATTATCATGTTAAACTAGACAGAGAATTTTATTTACTTTTATAGTATGTAGAGTATTTCATGAAATAATCTTTGATTTTTAATACTTTTAGAGCTCTACTAGAATAATGAGAATCTGATTAGAACAGGTAGTCCTATAAGCCCTATAGTTATATTTTCAAAATAGATAAAATAATTGAACAGAGATAAAGTAATTATTTATATAAATTGAATATGAAGTGACTTGTTGATTAGCTGACTCTTTAACAAAAGGTCTAATAGTAGCTTCATTAGTAGAGAGAGCTTTGATGATAGAAACTTCAATGATAAAAGTCTCAGTAGAAGGTCTAGTATTTAATTTCTCAGTAAAGAGTCTAATATTCAATTCCTCAGTAAATCTAATAATAGAAATTTTAGAAAGTCACTGAATCATATTTATAATCATAAATTCAGTTTTAGTAATTTTTGAAAATTAAAACATGGGTATTATACTTTACCAGCAGCTAGACTAGGAAAATGTTCAAACATATCCATATTCTACTAGTTCAAAGACTTTATATTTCTAAGGAATTAATTTAACAGATATCTTATATGTTGATTTCAATCAAAGTATCTAATTATAATTTTATTTATAAAAATTTCTAAGTTATAAGTATAATATTTCTAGTATATATTATGAAAGTTAGAAGTTAAAGACTCTATCTTATATCATTAATCTTTATTCTTAGAATTTAGCTGATGAGCTTCTCAAGCGTTGAATATATGAAAATAGTACTTAATTTGCTTAAAATATTTCTAAATCATATAGATTTGAACTGAATAAATAGAACCTTCTCTCAGATTATTTCTTCAGTAATGATCAATTCAGCTGAATTTATAAATTCTCATATAGATAAAAGCTTCTAAAAAATCTTTATTTACTCTAAAGTGATTTTATTTTATAAATATTGCTGAATAGAAGTCTTCAATTCCTTAGATATTTTCATAAAAATAAAGAGTTTCATAGAAGCTTTCATAAAGATTTTCTCTTTTTTATTCTTCTTTTTATTTTTCTCAAAGCTCTTTGAAGCTTCATTAGCAGTATCTCCATCATCTCCCTTCAATTTCGCATAGAGATTGGTTGAATTGATGATATTATGAATGGAATTTTCAAAGAAGAATAAGATAAATAAAGTATAATAGCTTTGAACATTAATATCTAATGAAATATGAAGATTTAGCAGCTGTGAACTAGGTTCTAAAGGAAGAAATTTGACTGATTCTAGAGATGATATCTCTGCAATGACTTTCTCAATTGCTTATTTTCACTTTGTAGAGGTTTTATCAGACTTTTTCATAGATTTTAAAGAATATATTAATTATTTAATTCATAGATTAAGATCAGAATTCTAGAAAATCATCTGAATTTCCTGTAGGCTCCATATTTGCAAGTGAGTAAAGCTCCATGGTAGGCATGTAGGTAGGTTTGAATTCTCAACATGTTTTCTGTTTATACAAAAATCATAAATGCTATAAGGGGCTGAACCCCTAGATTCGCTCTGGCTGGCTGACTCAGCCTAGCCATCATTTGCACATGTGCACGTGATCTTGCTACGCGAGCTTGCTTAAGCTTGTATTCTCATCTCATTCTTTTCTTCCCTTTCCCAAGCAATTCATCCTTGTTATATAGGAGGACTAGCCTCTAGTTCTTAGAGCTTAATCCTCTACATTACAAATTGCTTCACTCCTTTCATTGATAGGCCACTGGGAGCTTTAATTCTATATTATGAAGCTCAGCAAATGTGCTGACATATGACAGACTATTGAGAGTCTTAAATTCTGCATCACAAAGTTCAGTGATAGCACTGATATATGAATAGACTAGATTAGCAATTGTGCTAACAAATGAATGAGCAACATTGAAAACATCTAGCTGAATGAGATAAAGCAGCAGACTTGTACAATGAATACACAAATGAATTAGTACAAAGCAATGAGTAGAGATGCTCTCAGCAGCTTTGAACAACAATGAATGATCTTTCTCCAACAGCAGGAACAGGTTCAGTGTGAGAACAGAGATTTAATAGCAGCTCAGCAAGCTGAAATAGCTAATCTACAACAAGCTTTGAACATCTCAACATCAATTCTCTCTCAATTGAATCTGCAACCACTCATTGCAGTCAGAAGACCAAAGATCAAGCTACTGGACTGCAAGAAGTATGATGATTCTAATCTGAAGCACTACTCTCAGTGAGAGCTAAAGCTTCAATCAAAACTTAAGATTAATGAAAAAGCTTTAGATAATAATGAGGAATGTACTTGATATGTGTACTTGAAACTGAAAGAAATGACAGCAGCTTGAGTTTATCCCTGAATTGAGAATAATAAGAACAAGATCAACTTCATGATAGAGAGCTTACTGAAGCAGACATACATGCTCTTTAGTGATTCTGCATGATAGGAAAAGACTATGCAAAAGCTCAACAATATATGACAGAGTAGAAGAGCTCTCTTTAACTTTCTGCCTGAATTTAATCAGCTACTGCTAGAAGCTGATGATCACAGATGGAATGATCATATTAAAAAGAGGTATTTGAAATCCACCATAAGCATAGAGCTGAGGGAAGGTATGATGAGTGTAAGAGAATCATCTCTCTACAAGAATTACTGCAAGAAGCTTAGATTAGTTGATCATCAACTCTCTGAGCTTAAGACTTTAAGACAGTAATCTAAACATTGCAAGGGTAGATCTTTGTCAGATCATACAACATCTAATTCACACTCTCCACTTCATCATGCTGTTCTTGATTAATGAAACTGATCTCAAGCTTCCACTGATGATCTGATGAATCTCTCTCCTGGTGCTATGACCTCAAGTACTCATCATGCCAAATTGATAAATCAGACAGAGATTAATCAATGAAGAGAGCAAGACCTGTGCCTGAGATGCAAAGTCAGAGATCATATGATTAAAAGCTGCTCATTCAAATCTCTCAGACACTCTGTCATCCCCATGATAGCTAAGATGATCTCCAAGCTGGTACTAGACAATGACAATGTGAATATGAATGAGGATTCAGAAAAAGAGTAGTTCCAATCAAAAGATACTGAAAGAAGCAAAATAAGAAGCTTATGAAGAAGTAATGAAGAAGATTTAAATCTAAGATGATATTCAAACCCTTCACTGTTGATGCTCTAGTAGATAATGCCTTTTCAACTAAAGCAATGATAGAGAGTAAATATAATATCTATGATCTTATTTTTCAATTCTATATTAACAAGCATAAGCTTCTGTGCATTGAAATTCCTCCTGTTAAAATGACCAGCTTTGAAGACTCCATGAGACTCTTCATGAGCATGGTGACTGGCATTTAAATTGATATAGGTGGTCATGTAACTGAATGAGCCTTTCTCTATGTGGTGAATAGGTTATATGATCATGATATGTATCTAGACAACCCCTGGCTGGCCCAGCAAAAGGCAACTGTGATCCCTCATCAAAGAATTATGAGATTTGAAGAGAGTAGCATAGAGATAAAGTCTAGTTTAAATGCAAAAACTGATGTGATTTCCATCTCTGCTATAAGCTTCTCTAGACTTGTGAGCACTCAAGAGAAGTGAAATATTGAGATCTTCACTGTCAGTTTGACTGACATTCAAAAGACTCTAGAAGTGAAATCAAAGATTAACCCTAGAGAAAAGCTGCTTGAACATTATTATGAGTTTTTGAATATATTTGATAAAGAAGCTGCTGATACTCTACCTCCACTTCATGACTTAGATAGAGATCATGAGATTGAACTGATTAAAAAGACTAATGATAGTACAGAATAACCCCCTTGAGGCCCACTATATAATATGTCTTGAGAGAAACTACTGGCTTTGTGAAAGACTCTTACAGATTATCTAGATAAGAGTTTTATTAGAGTGAGTAACTCTCTCACAGCCACCTCTGTACTATTTGCAAAGAAGTCTAAGGGTGAGCTAAGATTCTGTGTGAACTATTGAACTCTTAACAAAATCATCTGAAAGAACTGATATTCTCTATCATTAATCAGTGAGACTCTACAGTGAATTAAATAGACTAAATGATTCACTAAGCTGAATATTATTACAGCTTTTCACAAGATTTAAATCACAGAAGATGATGAGTAGATGACAGCCTTTAGAACCAGATACAGGCTATTTGAGTGACTGATTACACCTTTTGGTTTGATCAATGCTCTGAGCACATTTTAAAAATATATCAACTAGGCATTATATGAATATCTGGACAACTTCTGCTCAGTCTATTTAAATGACATCTTGATATTTTTCTCAAAAAGCTTATGAGAGCATTGCAAGCATGTACAAAAGATGCTTATATGTCTATAGGAAGCAGGCCTGCAGACAGACATCAGAAAGAGTGAGTTTGAGATGAATAGTACAAAATATCTTGAATTCATCATTGAAGTAAGCAAGGGTATACAAATAGATTCAGAGAAGATTAAAGCTGTTTTAGAATAAGCAACACCTACTACTCTTAAGAGTGTATGAGGATTTTTAGACTTTATCAATTTCTATAGATGATTTATCAGGGATTTCTCAAAGATCATGATCTTACTGACCATTCTTACATGCAAGAATGTTTCTTTTTTATGGATGAGCAAGGCTGAGAAAGCTTTTAAGTGTCTAAAATCAATGTTTATCTCTGCTTCAATCCTGCTTCAATTTGATCCTGACTATTAGACTATATTGAAAACAGACTTCTCAGATTATATCTCAGAAGAAGTACTGCTACAATATAATGAGCAGAGCATTCTACATCCATGTGCCTTTTTCTCTCACAAGCATTCACCTGCAAAATGCAACTATGAGATTTATAATAAAAAGTTATTAGCAATAACTGAGTGTTTAAAGAAATGAAATGCTGAGCTACAAAGTGTAAAGAAATTCAAGATTCTCACAGATCATAAGAATCTAAAATACTTTATAACTACACACAGACTAAATAAAAGACAGCTACATTGAATAGATATTCTCTATTAATTCAACTTCAGAATTGATTACCAGTCAGAGAAGTTGAACACTGAACCAGACACTGTATCACAAAGAGAGCAGGACATGTCACAGAGTGCTGATGATGAGAGAATCAAGCAGAGACAAGCTCAACTACTTAAGTTTAATATACTGACATCTGAAATGGAACCAAGAGTGACTGCTGCTAGTGTGGAACCTGAGATGTCTCTTCAAGCTCAGTGAAATAAGGCTCACAAAAATAACAAGATTCTGCAGCATCTGAAGCAGACTCTTTATGAGAAAAGATTCAGATTTTCTTCTAAACTCAGCATTAAGACCTCTGTCTCTGAGTGCTCTTTAAATGAGAACAAGGAGCTTCTCTTTTAAGGTCATAAGTAAGTGCCAGACTTCAAATCTCTTTGAATCAGATTAGTGCATAAGGCTTAAAACTCATCTCTTACTGGTCATCCTAGATGAGAGCAAACAGCAGATGTTCTAAAATATAAGTTCTACTGGCCAGGCTATGCTGCTGATGTGAGAAGAATGATCAGAAACTGTCATCTTTGCAGATCAAATACTGCATAGAGAGATTGACATCAGGAACTGCTTAAGCCTCTCCCCATTTCTAAACACAAGTGGCAAGAGCTTTTTATGAACTTTATTGTGAACTTATCAAGCTTTAAAGAATATACAAACATCATGATTATAATGGACAGACTGACCAAGGGAATTATATTAAAAGCAGTTAAGAAAACTGATGTGAAGACAGTGACTAAAGTGTTTCTTCACAACATCATCTTTCAATATGGCATCTCTAAGACAGTAGTGTCAGATCAAGAGTCAGCTTTCATAAGCATGTTTTGAACTTGAATATGTGAGAAATTAGACATTAAGAGATGACTCTCCACAGTCTATCACTCAGAGACTGATAAAACTACAGAGCAAATGAATCAGACTTTGAAAATCTATCTACATAAGTACATTAGCTTTTAACAGAATGACTGATGTGAATAGCTTTCTCTGACAGAGTTGATTATCAATAATAGAGATGCTGTCTCAACAGATGTAAGCTCATTCTTTTTAACATATCTTTTCTATATCTCCTCCATTGATATAGCTGATGCACCCCCTGTTGAAACACCACATAATTCTATTAAGTTTGCAGATGATTATGTGAGGAAGGCCTGTGAAGTGTTAAAGTGAACTTAAGTAAAAATAACAGATACTCAGCAATCTCAATAGAACTACACAAATAGATGAAGAGACTCAGCTTCAAGCTTTCAATCTGGAGATAAGATCTAATTGAGCTTAAAGAACATGAGAACTAATTATCTGTGCAAGAAGCTGAATGCAAAATACAATCAATATACTGTGCTAAAAAAGATAGAATTTCATGCTTACTGACTGAATATTTCATCTGGTATTCACAATATCTTTAATGTAAAGCTTCTACATGCTGCAGCAATGAATTCCTTATTTAGTCAGAGGCAAACTGACTGACAGTCATCTGCTATAGAGATTTCAGAAGAACCTGAGTTTGAGATTAAGAAAATTTGAGATGAATGAATCTATCAGAGGAAAAAGCAATATCTTGTTAAATGAGTAGATTGGGCTTAGTCTACATGAAATGACATAAGTCTTCTACAAGAAGTGAAGACTTTGAACACTTGGGAGGCCTCTCAGTAGGTAAAATTAGATATAAAGAGAACTTTAAATAGTTGTAAAGGCCTGCAACAAAGAGGGAAAAGAGAAGTATTATAAGAGGCTGAGCTCTTAGATTCACTTTAGCTGGCTGACTCAGTCTAGTCATCATTTGCATGTGCACACATGATCATGCTATATGAGCTTGCTTAAGCTTGTGTTCTTATCTCATTCTTTTCTTCCCTTTCTTAAGCAATTCATCCTTGTTATATAGGAGGACTAGCCTCTAGTTCTTAGAGTTTAATCCTCTACAAATGCATAGATTAGTAGTGACTAATAACAGCTCATATAAAATAGTATATAAATCTATTGATTGAGACATATTGACAAATACCTTTATTTTACACCTAGTGATACCACGCTAATTGTGTAACAAAAGACAGATAAAAGAATAGATGCAATAAAGAAAAAGTTATTTTCTGTAGCTGAGAGTCTGACTAGTTACAGCTAAAATAATTCATTTTCTAATTAATTGATTTGTCACAATAACTAAAATATCAAAGTAAATTAAATAACAACTATATAGCTATCTTATTAAATTACATTATAAACTATTCTTTGTATATTGAAAGCATGTATAAATAATATATTCTTTACAATATTACAGTTACTGCACTGTGATACTGCTCACTTTTAATCACTTATCAAACTACTATATCATCTCTCTTTTCATTCATTATCTCTTTATATGTGATTTACTTCTTGAAAATTAAATCCTCTCTCTAATTATTTTATATATACTGACTTTATACTTTCTTTCTTGTTTGACATTTGAAGTTTATAGCTTTTTATTTTCTCTTGTCAAAATAATAACATCATGCATGATGATTTGTCATCTTTTAACAAGCTTATTTAAAGCTTGATTGATTGAACTAAATGAACTTGATATATAACATTAGAGATATTTTTTGATATTACAGCGCAGCTGCTTGTATATAGATTAAGGTTGATTCACCTCACTACACTCTAAAGGTTGATCCATTCTGACTTCAACCAAATTTAGTTGCTCATGTTGATCTAATTTGATCCTCAACCACCTCTATATATTCAGCTGCTCATTCATTCTTCATTCTAATCCCCAGTTTAGTATTTTCATTACAGCTGCCTAGTTAGATAGATAAATTAAAGCTGTTGTCTTGTTATTATTCTGACTCTAATTGAGTCATGATATTTAATTTTCTTACTCTAAAGCTTCAGCTATTTTATAGTATGAGATGTGATATTGATTTAGAAGATCTGAAAACTAGTATATATCTCTGAAAGAATATAAGTATGTATTTATATGTTGAGATAGAGAAGAATTTATTCTATATTATATAAGTTCAATAATATAACTCTAAAATTATTCTGAAATCTTTTTTTTTTACTTAAAGCTATTGTATAAATATAAAAATAGATAATCAAGAACTTATTCTTATTAATATAATTAATATTAAATCTTATTCTTTTCTTAATATCTTTTCTGAATACTTATTTTAAAAGAGAAAAATAAGTAATATTCAAATTCTATAAGAGATGAGAAAAATAAATCAATATATAAAAAGAAATAATCAAGCAAAATGAATTATTCATATAGAATCTTTGAATTCTCACACTGAGCTTGCTGATAGTTATATTTGTATAAGAATTTTATCTTTAGTTCAAAATACTGTTGTGTAAATCTATTGACTCAATATTTTTCTATAATAATAAAAATACTGAATTTATATTCTGCAGATAATAGATTGATCATTTCTCATATAGTCATATTTCAGAGAGACTGTCCTCTCTCATTCATGAAGATTATTCATTGAACTAGAGATACTTCTTCTATTGAGATCATTTTTTAAATTTTTTAATTTAGTATTTATATATATGATTTGACTATATAAATTATATGTCATAGAGGAATAGAAAATATTATATAACTTAGAAGCAGCTCTAATAGTTGTAATTTGCTGAGCTTTATAAGCATTAATGACTGATAAAAGCCTGGCTTTCTGATTAGAAGTCTTTTTAGTGAGAGTGGTTGACATACTGAATTTTTTAATAAGCATGAAAGATTTGAATGAAAGTGATCCAGTCGGTGATTGATCACGTTAGCTGTTGGCCGTCTTAGTCATCAACTAGTTGCGCCATCCATCTAGCCCTATTCCACGTGATCCACACATCATATGTCTTAACTTCACAGTCGATAATTTAGAAATTAAAAACACAATTGTCGTATGATTTCTTGGCGGAAGGAGTTGGGTGTATCAATATCATTGCTGAGAGGCATAAGGCCATCCCTCTAGAGAGAAAATGCCACTGAGAAGCCTAAAGATTCGCCAACACCTCATCAGCGAGGGCAGAGCTGAGGGCCCTCATCATACTATTTTGGGATAATCGTAAGGCCGATAATATCGTGAAGGTTTGCTTTTTGGAAATCCCACGTGGGCCACCACTTCAAAACGTTCTGCTTTGGAAAATGTTCCTTCTGACACACAGCGTAACTAGAAGCAGCAGAGACGCAAAAAGCAGAATAAATTCGACCAGGCAGGTGTTTCAGAATTTCAAGGCAATAGACATATAAATATGCTTTCCGGATAGTGACAGGTAGAAAAGCAGGTGTGCGAGGTTTATGTTGAATAGAGATGCACTAACGAGGTTGGTCTCCATATCGGAGGAAATTCAGTCTTTTGGGTAGCGCTAGTGCTAATTACCCTCTCCACATGGCTGCGGGACATCCCGTAACTTACCAGACGGTTAATTAACGTTAAACAAAGTGGGGCTGGACCCGATGCACGGAACAGGCACAACATCAAAATAAAGGATTAGACGGATGGATTGAAAAATTGACATAGTGTAGTTATCAATCAGCTAACTTTTCATGTAACTATATCATACTTCCGTATTATCGGTAGAAATAGCCCTAGTGGGAAAATGGATGGTCTTGGCTCAAAAGCTAGTTATATAAAATACAACCACTAGTTTCATTTGTGGAAAGAAGTAAAATCGTGACGATTGGGAATAGCTAATTTCTACTCAATTACAGTTAGTTACCCATTGCAAGGATGGCGGACAGAGTCAACGAATGTAAACTTTGAAAAGATAATCTGAGCTGTGCTGGAATGTCTCTAAACTCCTCATCACTCTTCAAAGTTAGGATCCAGTAACTAATAAGCCTTCTTCTCTTTCACAGAAAAATGCATGCGTGTCTACATAGTCTACATAGATACTTGGTGACATGGCATGGAGTCCCCAATACTAGGCTCTTATCAAGAGAAGTTGCTTTGCAGCATTGGCAGTCAATGCCCGCTTCATTGGAAAATTCAAACCAATCTTTGCAGCTGTTATTGATAAGAAAACAAAGGTAATTGCAAGTCAATTGACAAGTCAGGGATAATAAACATCTCAATTTCCATTTGATGCGATTGTAAAATATATATGTGCAAAATAAATGAGCAAGTATGCAGAAAAGAAAAGAGGGTGAAATTTCTTATGCAAAGCAAGAAACAGTGAATGTGAGAGTGACTCTGACTTACTTCTGAACGAACAGAGAAACGTAAACAGCTGGATAAAGGGGTTCCAAGATTGTGAAATCAAAAGAGAGATGGGGAAAAAATGACGAATACGATACTAATAGGAAAATAAATCTCCATATGTAGTCATGCCCAATTTGCCAAATACTCAATATCAAGATGTATAGACGCATTTTTCCAAGACACTGAGGGTACCAAAGATTAGAATCAATTCTCTCATCCAGGTAGCCATCCCATAGCCAAGGGTGCTGCCTGTAGTAACCAGAGATGCTTATTTGGCACGCAATTAACCGTCCCAAGCTCTCAACTTGTATAAGACCTGGTAGCTTGACCGTGGCTCGATACGTCTGCCGTTATCCTAAATGACCTCACAACGTGGCGGCTTGTGCACCAACTTTAGACTCCAGTAGAAACAACGAGGCTCTCGGGCTGATCATCTCCAAACCCAAGATAATCTGTTACTTATGTGGCATAGCTTTGGGTCGAAAATTCGAATGGAAATCACTCCACCGGGTTGCGGAGCTTCGACGTTGAAAACCTCCACTGTGAAACCTATAGGTAAATAACCGTCCGAAACGATCTCCTCAATTATTTTCAGAATCTCTAGATTGGTCTCATTCAGGAATCGATTCAGGTGGCGGAAACCCCCTTCGTCATCGTTCGGACCATTGTGGAAAAGAGGAAGGGAAATGAGGAACACTTTATATTGTAGAGTGTATGTTGGATTGACATAGCTATTGCTGCAGAAACGGTGGATCATATCTTTCAACTACAACTGATCATCTCTCAAGTGGTTCAGAGAAAAATATGAGCTCACGTTGAATTTAGTGTAGATAATCTCAGAAATGTTAATGCTTATCTGAAGTAAACACAGAAGGGTTAAGGAAGAAAATGCGACATTTCGATAGCTCAACTTCAATGTGATGCCTCGAAATCTATGTTTTAGGGACAACGGATTTATATGCCATTCTCATCTCCAGTGGATAAGACAATCAGTTGAGTTGCTGATCGTAAATTGAAACCACGCCATTGCATGTGCAGTGCAAGTAATACACTCGCAATGTGTGAGCTCCACGAACCTCTGATTGAACGATATTATAACAGTGCTCATTCACAGAGAGATAGATTTCAATCCAAACTCCATCCCTGTTCAAAAAGAGAAAAGCTTATTATGCTCGTAGTTCCTAAACGAAGAGGAGCAGCTTATTGGCGCAAAGATGCAAAATCCATGCCACTGAGAGGTCGTATGAATTAAATCAATTTGCTAATTTTCTCAAAAATGTTTGATACGTCATCATATCGGCAACTGGGATTTTGCCTAGTTCCACTCCTTCAGCCCCATCATTGACATTCGATTGACACTGGCATGAACTATATATTGATTCTCAGATAAACATACGCGCAGGAGATGCATGAATAATAGATATAATGGAGGTATCATTTCAGTTGTGGATATCAGCTGGTGAGACAAATGGAATATTCAACGTGATAAAAGAAAGGTCGTCAAACAGCTAGATTAGAGCTCTAGAATCTGTTTTAGATATTTCAGTTTTTGAAACGAAGATATATTGAGTAGCGCGAATGATTCGAGTTTGTGGGTATGAGTTATATATTAAAAGCAAACGTCAATAAACCCGAAAGAAAACCTCACCATCAAAAGTAAACGATAAAATCCAAGAAACTAGAACCAAAGGCCATCGTGCACAGTAACGACTTTGCCATATTCCATCGCAACAATATATGGATAACCCGGAAACTCTGATATCTAGAAATACTCAGGGTGTGGTTGAACTTGAAACACTGAGCGAGAAATAACAGAAAAACGGGTATTATGCAAGCCAGACTCATTGAAAATCAACAAACATACAAGCAGACGCAGCACCAGCATAGAACGCATATCAGCAAAGTAAAACGAATAGAAAACATAACAGGTACAAATGATCCAATTGGTAGGAATAATGAAATGTACAGGTAATACGATGCGATATATCGAAATGTTACAGTCAATTGTGGCCAGATAAGGGGACTCGGTCATGTCAGGGTAAGGGCATGCAGATCACGTTCTATGGTGTCTGTGGCAAATCAACACAATGTCAAAAAGGTATCCTGAGCTGAAATATGTTTACGAAGCGGGAGCTGCAGGAGCCGGAGCAGTTTTGGTGGCATCTGTTGGTTCAGCGTCGGCCTTTGCGGATTCAGCATTTTCAGCGGGCGCAGGTTCAGCAGTCTTGAGGGCTCCGGTAGGAGTATCTGCGGTAGCAGCATCAGGCACATTAGGGGCGGCGGCTGGTGTGGCCGAAGAAGCAGCTACATTGAGGTTTGACTACGATTAGTTTTCTGATACATCGCGCTACCAACGGGAAGTATGGGGTGTCCAATTACCGTCAGTAGCGGGAGCCGGTGTTGGAATAGCATTCACAGCTGCTGGGGTTGCTTCTTTTGCCGGTTCAGGGGCTGGAGCGGCTGAGGTGCCGGCATCTGCTGTAGCATGCGTGGCTTCTGTCGTAGGAGCAGCATTAGTGGTTGCAGAAGACGCATCCGTGGGGGCAGGCATTGCGGCAGCCCCTGGAGTATCTGCAGGAGTCGCAACTGATGCTGCCTCGGGAGCTGGAGCTGAGGTGGAGGTAATATCCGCGGGAGCAGCTGGCGGCCCTGAGGCGGCTGGTTCGCCTGCAGGAGCGGCCTCTGCTGGTTTAGTCTCTGCGGGCTTCGTCTCCGGTGGAGGAGCTGCGTTCGTAGCAGCAGTTGTCGCAGTGGCTGTCACCGCAAGAGCCTCTGCTGCTGAAGCTTTTTGGGATGCTACTCCGCGTCGCTTACGATTCTTGAAGAAGTTCTTGAACCCTCTCTTCAGTTGGTCAAGCGCGTCAGAAGCTATTCGAGAGTCAGGCTACGAAAACCAGTCGAAAGTAAAGTCCGAAGCGTATGGGTCGATCTCCGCAAAGGAGGCAAGCGGCCTAGAATGGTGGTATAACTTACGAACACCAGGCATGATTAAAAGTGGTGTGGGCGCCGGGTGTGGAGCGGAAAGAGGAAGCAGGATAAAACACCAGGATTAAGAATTGTTATACGTTGCGCAGGCAAAACACAGAAGTGGTCGTTCTAGACTATATAGCCGTTCAACCCTCAAAAAAACGATGGTGAGGACACACAACTTGACACTTGACTTGCAGAGGGAGAAGCAGAAAAGAACAGACGTGGCGCAGTGCAGATGAAGTGAGGAGGTTCGGCTTTTTTAAGCGCCAAATTACCTGCACGGGATCAGAATGCCCGTCATGGCGGGTGTAGAAAGGGGAGAGACATGTGACATGGCCTTCTTTGCAGACTAACTAGTTTTAGTGTTTGAAACTCCCCATCGTTGCCCCTATTATTTTCCCGCATCCACCACAACTGAAACATCTCATGTCCGCTGGCAGTTACAACTTTCAATCGACACTTGTAGCTACATGCTCCGTATGGGCTCTGGGATACGGAGACTCTAGACACACCCCCAGTGAGGAGCTTTTTGCCATCATTCAAGGGTTCTCTGAATTTGCTGTCTCACAGTTACTGTTTTGCAGCAACCCCACAATTCATGTGTCGCTCCTAACTCTGTCCAACCTCTATATTGACAGCCTGACAGAATATCTGCATGACCTAAAGTTTTATGCGCTTCTGATTGGAAAATAAAGGTACATTCTCAAGCAAGGGCCAGTTTTCGCTGAACGGCATTCATTCGCGGCTCGTTTCCTTGGAACGTTCCTGAATCTTAATGGACTTCAATCAAGCTACCAAGCTTTAGAACAACTGCTGCTTAGCCGTCCTATGTTTGTTAAAAAACCTAACCAGGGGTTGCCCCTTTTTTAATTCTTTTCTTTTGTATAATTCCTTTTTGTAACTTGTGAATAATCCCACACACACACACACTCTCTCTCTCTCTCTCTCTCTGTGAGAGAGAGAGAGAGAGAGATACCCAACTGAGCAATCTCAACCCTTGGATTTAAATGAAGCAAAGACACGCGGGTGCGCCCAACAGCCAGTTGATCTTGTGTTATGAAATACAAATCTCTCCACTAACCTCATAACACACAAATAGTCAACACTTCTAAACACTGCTCTGTGCGACTGCTATCAATACAAGGCTCATAGAACTCGGTTCTTCCCAGCTTCCTTAGACTCCGCAACAGCGTCTGTGTTCTTGTCTGCGTCCTTATCTGCGTCCATGTCTGCGTCCATGTCCGCGTCCTTGTCTGCGTCCTTGGGTTGGGTAGTGGTGGCCTCTTGGTTTACTTTGTAATCAGCTGGCATAATCGCTGTCGAAACTCGAATTTCAACATAAGTTTTCAATCCATAAAGAACGTGCGCATCTCGAATCCAATTAAACAAGCAGCTACCAGTTCCTCCCATCGCCCCGAACCCATTGATGTCGACCAGTCGCCCTTCCATACCAGGCGTCAAAAGGAAGTCGAATACGAACCCACGAGTGTGGATATCATGCGACACGGTTCTATCGGGTATCTGCATGGAATATTCAACAATCTCATTTCGAAGGCGATTTGCGCACTGCAAGACAACCTTTGCCAACCATATCATATTTTCAATTGTGCCATTGGGGAATGGAGTGAGCCAATGTCTCTGTGAAACAGCAGTCACTTGTGGAGAACCTGGGGGACAGAACGCTCGAAATTCAAGGGACTGGCGGATCATGTCGTCAAATGGGATTAGGAAAAGCTTTGGCTGTCGTTCTACGTCAATCAGGAGCGCCCCGTGCGCCAAAGATGATGTGCAAAGGCGCCAGACAAGCTCTTCGAGCGACGTGACTGGTAACTTTTGTTCAAGCTCATCTGTTGGGTTTGTAAGATCGAGACGACAGAACCATTTCTTTCCAGGCCGAAAAACAAAATCTATCGGCATATCCGACATAGTTTTCGGAAAATGTGCTGCAATGTAAGCTATCCGTGTCTCGTCCGCCTTGTCCTCCACTAGCCAGTGGTAATTCGCTTCTATTATCTCCTCAATTACTAGTTTTGGCAATTCGAAGACATGCCACTCGTCGTACCCGTTCTGGTTCATTATCGCCTTGGCCCAATGGCTATATCGCTCGACATTTGGCATCGCATTTTCGTGTTTTCGCCCTGGCTCTTCTGGAATGACGGCGCAGATTTGCTCGTGGGTGTGGCTATGCGAGTTACAGCACATGTTGGTGTTCATCGTCGGGTCATTGGAAAATCCAACCAAGAGCGTCAAGTGGTAATGTGGAAAAACCGTAAGAGCTAGCGTCCCGCCCTCCTCAAAGGACATTGGAATGATAGTCCCTAACATTGGCTGGGGTACCCTCGATGCGGCAAGTAAGCATAAAAGAGAGGAAGGGGGAAAATGACTAACAAAGGTGATAACTCTAACAATAGCAGAACTCGTTAAATGGCTAGTATGCATATGAAATATGCATGCACTCGATTCATCTGGAAATATCCAAGTGTTGGGAGTGCCGAATTCATGAGAGCGAAGGACTTCGAGGGAAGGGAAAACTCGGAAGCAGAGTCCTTTGTCGTTTCCTTACCGGGCCTCGAGCTAATTTGTCGGCAACTCTCCCCTCCCCAAACATCTCCCCAAACATCCTTTGTCGGGAAGTCCAGCCCCTCCCTGGGTAATTTGGCCTCTCGTGATGTTCCTCTCCTAAGGAAATTGCTGGGACTCCCGTCACGCATGTCCAGCAAGAGGAACCCATGTGCACAAGCCCAGCAGGAAGGTGCATTTTTTTTTTTTTTTTCTTTCTGTCGGCCAATGTTAGCACTATACTTTGCGCATTCTTTCGTCCACGGGTGCACTCACCAAATACAAGAAGTGGATGCTGTGTAATCGTCTTTGCTTCGATCCATTCCAGAGCTGTCATCACGTGGTTTGTGGGACCTGTTCACTGCTTATAGCTTAAGCGTTATTCCTAGGAGATTGACCTCAAGTGCCGTTTCTGTCCCACGCAGAATATCATTCGTCTCGGGTATACTTTTCATTATATCCTCCGAGTAATTCTATGAAGATCGAAAGATCGGCGAGAAGTACTGGGTGGTGGAAACCCTGTAGGCCGGCACCACTTTGGCTCAACAAGTAGCTTGTTCATTATTCCTGATTCCCCATTTTTCTTCTCCCCTCTACTCCGGAGCTTCGAAGGTTTTCTCGGACGGACTGTCAAGTATCGTCTTTTGCTGACATAATCTTACTAATGTTCTCAAATAGATTCCTCAACAGTTACAGGTTATTCAACGTCTAGGACACGTCAAAGGAACCAATTGAAAAGAACTTGAATATATTTCCATCTAGTTTCCAATGTCAACCACTTCATTCTCACTACCGCTACTATATTATTAATCAAACACACCATCGAATTATCATCTACAAGTTTCAACTTAACTTCTTCTGGATAAGAACTCTGATTCTCACACTTAGATTTTACATGTCACAATTTATCAGTCTCATATTCTTAATTATTATTATTATCTATTTTAGGTGTATGCAGTCAAAAATTATAATATCTATCTAATTAAACTAGAATCCAACTATTTTTTGAACCTAACCAATAAACATAATTTAAAATGTATAATTATAAAATTATATCTCAGAATGATACAGCATTTATTATTATTATTATTATTATTATTATTATTCATTAAAAATATATATAGTTAAAGACTATAATATTTATTTAAATTAACTAAAATTTAATTATCTTATAAATTTAATAAATAAATATAATTTAAAATATATAATTATAAAATTTTATCTTAAAATAATATAGTATTTAAAAAAAATTTATAATAAAGAACAAGTTTGTACAGTCTCAATTTTAATGAAAGATTAATAAAACAATCAATATCAATATCACAAATATGATGTCAAGACTCTATACTAGTTTCTGATCCTCACACTGTTTACCACACTCACTTACTAAAGCACTTATCTTCATACTACTTATCAAAGCTTATTAAAATCAGCATCTCTCAGAGGATCAGCATTATCTCAAAATTCAGCATTCAGAATCAGCACAGATCAGCACTTCTCAAAAATCAGTTCTTTAGCATAAGTACATTCTGAAATATAGAATCAGCACTTCATGAAGATTTAAATCACTGCATTGCTAATTCCTTATTTCATAAAAGATTAGAGATAAAATCTATTGCTACTCATTCATGTATATAAATACTCTAAATCTTCAAAGTTTCTTTGAGAGATTTAGTGATTAACTACTATTCAATCTTACATATATATTTCATTCATCACTATTCTCTTTCCTTCATAGCACTTGCAGTGTCTATATATATATCTTCTTACAATCTTAGTTATAAAGCTTTTCATACTTTTTTTTAAACACTTAGTTTATCCATATTAATGTCTTCACAATAAATATAAAAAAAACAAATATTTTAAATAAAATATTAAAAAATAAATAAAATATATAAAGAGTAATATAATATTTAAATTTGATATTTATTAATTACATACTTTAAATATTAAGTTTTATTTAAATTTAAAATTTATTCTATAGAGATAATTTTTATCTTCTCTATAAAATTAATCAAAAACTTTCTCTCTACTCTAGTTCAGTATTTAAAAAAAATATATTTAACTGAATAATAAAATATTTCTTTTTTATTTTTTTTTAAATATCATTATTTAATGAGTAATTTATTAAAATATAACCTGAATTTTCAACTGAATTATAGAACTTATTTTGCTTAAGTTTATAAAATATTTGATTCTTTTATATAAAATTTATAATAACTATATTTAAATTTTAATTATATTATAGAAGAAAAGATTTTTTTTTATATTTTATTAATAAAGTCTTTAATTTTAATTTTATTTTTATATTAACTATTTTTTTTTCTTTTTTATAAAAATTTATTTATTTTTTAAAATATAATTCTTTAATCTTTTTTTTAATATAAGATTAATAAATAATTTTTTGAGTTACTTTTTAAATTTTAGTATTACTTTTTATTACTAAATCTGCTTTTTTATTTTTTAATATATCTATATGAGTATAAGCAGATATTTAAAATAAATAAAATTAAATATATTTATTTTTTATTTTAATTTTTTTTATTATTTTTTGAATCAATTCAAAATTTATTTAATTATTTTAAGTTTTATATTTTTAAAGTTATTTTAATAATATTTGACTATCTGAAATATTCTAGTATATTAATATTAGATTTTTAAATAATAATCTTGTTACTATAAAAGTTTTTTTTAAAATTATAAATAATTTAAAATTAATTTTTTATTTTATTTCTAAATTTTTGAAATATAACTTATATTTATAATTTATTTTAATTCTGTTACTATAAAAGTCTTTTTTTAAATTATAAATAATTTAGAATTAATTTCATATTTTATTTCTAAATTTCTGAAATATAACTTATATTTATAATTTATTTTAAAACGTATCAAAGCTATATCAACTTTTAAATACCCTTGCTCTCTTTTTGAATTATCTGAGTATATGAGTAAAAAATTTTACTTGTCAATTTCTTGTAGTTTTAAAATATATGATTCTAAAAAGTTCACTAATACAAATATCTATTAATAAATTTAGTTTCTTTTTTCAAAAATAAAGCTTATTATGATTTATATTTTTCACATTTAAATTTGATAATTGATCTTTAATCTTTGCATATATTTGATAAACTTAAGAAGATAATATTTTTTTGAGGTTCTCAGAGTATTCATTTTAATCTAAAAATTTTCTTTATTTAAATCTTTTTTTAAATATATCGATATATTTACTCTCTTTTGAATTGAATAATTTACATTCATTTTCATGATTCTTAAAATGTAATTCATTCAAATTTTAATAAAACGAATAGCTGGCGATGAAATTGAGACCTCTATTTCCAAAGCTTTAATAAAAAAATATTTTAAAATACATCGATTATTCTTCTTAATACTTTATTTGGAAGGAATTGAAAATAGTTCATATAATTTTTCTGCTCTTCTCATCAAATCTCTCTGTTTCATAATTTGCTTGATCTCATAGGCATCAATGACCAGGAGAAGCCTGGCTTCCTGACTTGAAGCTTCTTTGATTACATTTGCAAACTTGGATAACAATGGGAATTAGCGAGAAGGAATGTTCGGGCGATATCAGAAAATTTGATGTTCCAGGCGGCAAAGATATCGCCAGATAACTACAGGCTGAAATAGAAAGTTGGATGGATAGAGCCAGTTTCCTGATCAGACTCTGCAATTCGCATGATGAATGTCGCTCCCTTTGGAAGACCGCAATTAATTTTTGGGAGACACCCTCTTGTGAAAAGCAATCATATAATAATACGACAAAACAGCCCGTTGGGTAGAGTCCGTATGCCGTGTGATGGTCGTCTAAACCAACAGAGAATTCATTTTGCCACTTCGCTTATAAAGGTCAACTACGACATCCCCCGTTGTAAAGGTCGACATTCATCTTCACCTATGACTCTGTGACTTGGATTGCTGCGGAATCATATCCAAGGGACTCGCGGCAACCAATCCTCGATGCCCAAGAGCTATGGATTCCGCAAACGCTTCATCGCCCCGTCGGAGAGAACTCCTTTGCTAGCAAACGAAGCGACAATCGAGAATGGTGCCAAAACAATAACAATGCCGGAGCTGCCAGTGCTACTGACCCCAGCTCGCCCGATGACTCCGAATTTCCACTGGCAGATGAGCTAACAACAAAGGGACTGCTAGCGATTTTGGACAGCATGTGTGTTGGGGTCTTCTTTGCGGCATTAGGTGGGTCATTCCACCAGTCCTTATCCAGAGTGCATCACACCAATAAAATGGGATACGGCACTGCCCTGTGTGATTTGTATTTTATTGACAAACATTACGGATTTAAGGTGGAACAATCGTCGGAACCGTCGCGGCTCCCATCTCTTCTTCGTTTAACTCACTCTCCCTTCTCTCCTGGCTCGCAACAGCCTACCTTGTGTCGAACGCCGCATGTCAACCGCTCAGCGGCAAATTAACTTCTCCCAACGCACCGGGTTGGTGATATCAAATACTCTCTTCGGTGCTGGGAACCTTATCTTCCGCCTTGCGAAGGATGAATGGGTGATAATATTCGGCCGCACTGTGGCTGGAATGGGTGGCGGGTGGAGTCACTGTCATTTCCACATTTATCACAACCCACCTCGTGCCACTGCGAAAACGGGGAGTGTGATAAGGTATTGGAAACATCTGTTACGGTCTAGGAAGCTCCTTAGGTGGTGTATTTCGTGGCTGGATGAAAGTCAGCTGAGGTTGGCGTGGCGCCTTTCTTATCCAGGTACCATTCATCATAATCTCTACGGGTTTGGTGACCTGGAGAGTCAACATCCCCGTGAAAGTCACAGATAAATCACGACTGAAACGCATTGACTTTCTGGGTGTGGGAACACTGGTGGTGAGTCTCGTTCTACTACTGGTGGGCTTGAGTTGCGGAGACAATCAAGTCCCCTTGAACCATCAGCTCATCTGGACAACGTTGCCGTTCATTAGAGTGTTTCTGGTTGTTTTTATCTACGTTGGAAAAAGAAAAAAATATATCGCGACAGAGTCCGTTACATCGGTCCGTTTCCTCCTGGATCGCACTGTTCTTTCAGCCTGTCTAACTTACTGGTTTACCACCATGGCTGTCTTGCCGTGCTCTTCTACGCCCCGCTTTACTTCCAGGTCAAGGGTACTCGGTGACTATGACAGGACTGCGATTAATCCCTCAGGCAGTAGGGGCTGCTGCTGGATCCTTGGGCTTGGGTATCCTTATGCGCGTGACCGGCCGTTATCTTTACTTCATTTATGCGTCCACTTTCTTGCTTGTTCTGGCTTCCTCACTAATTAGCACGTACACCCTCACGACCCCTTCTTGGCATCAGTTTCTTTATTTCTTCATTTTTGGTCTGGGCTATAGCGGCATGCTCACCGTGACACTTGTGGCATTGATTTCTGCGGTCGACCATAAACACCAAGCCGTTGTAGCATCAGCTTCGATCGCATTCCGGAGCTCGGGGAGCTCGATAGGTATCACAGCTGCTTCATCTGTTTTCCAGAATCTGCTCAAAAGCGGGTTATGGTCTCGGTTTGGAGACAGGGAGGATGCGATTGAGATAATCCAGAAGATCCGTAATAGCCTCGATTACACCAATAAGGTACCAGCGGACTGGGCGTCCTGGGGTATTAGATTTCTTACATGGATACTTTAGGGGCTTTGTTTGTTTCCAAGTTGAGTCTGGAAATACTGGGTTTGGTGTCAAGTCTTTTCATGAAGGAGCATAAACTCCCCATGAACCTTGCGAGGAAATGAAATACTAGAAGCCTGCAATCATATACCCTTCTTTTTTTGTATGGGCTTCAATACCTTTTATACTAATTCTCCATATAGACGATAAGGCGTTCAAAAGATAAATTAGGTTAGGTTCAGTACATTCCTCCTTCATGTTGCTTTCGCCTCGGGTTTCATCGGGCTCCATAGAACTGTTCTATCCCCACTCGCACGGGAAGATTCACACAATTCTTGCATGTACTTTTGCAGATATATGGCTAAGATTTACATTACTCACCAAATTCTCAATACAGATACAAATGGCGAAAATGCGCAAGCCCAAGAAGGATACGCAGACAACATTTCCTAGACGGTGGACCCTTTACGATCCCGAATCCCGGCAATTGTATGACGTCTAGTGCACGGTTTGCCGAGCGTCAGCCAATATTTACCTTCCACTCACCTCTCGAGTTTATCCACATAGGAACACATCTCCTACATTTTTCATTTAGATAGAAATGAATATCGTATCGTAGTAATTGCAGAACATAGTTGATATCATTGATGTGACAAAAATACAAGATCCAAGCAAAATCCCAATTCCCCAGGGCTTATAAATATCTGCGCTCTGTGAGAAGATGGCGGTGGCAATAAGCCCAACGCTTATTTTTGGCAAGTCGCCAATTTGGTGGACTTGACTGACACTCGAACCATAATGCTTTTGGAACACTCCGTATTGTCAAGTCTCTTGTTTTCCTCCAACTTTCTTTCATATTCCAGATAGAATCATTGCTGAAAACGAATCTGCGTTGTCTTCTGAGTTTCTGAAGAGACATTCATTAAACATCACCATTAAACCTCCAAATTGTTTCTATAGACCCTGTGTGATACACAAACTCTTTTGGACTGGCATCATCCTACAATCTACGGATAAACCGTCCTGATTCAAGCCGTTATCAGAGCAGACAGCCTGTCAGTGACTGAGAGTGAGATATAAGTCTTTAAAGAAAAAACTCGTATGTGTCTACCAAATCCCCCACTTTCGACGGATGTGACTTCCGATGACAAATTGAACCTAGATCACACCAATCCACCCATCCAGAGGCAGCCAACGCAAGCAAAGACTGTTAGGCCCTATTTGATGCGCACGTAACTTCGGTCTCTCCACCTACTCACTGGTGTTTGTTGGTGATTTGCAGTATAACGATCCAAGCATCACGCCCCTACGAATCGAACAATCGAATACGTTGCGTTTGAAATACAAGCCCAAGTTCGTCGATAGGGGTAGAAGGGGTTTGAGAAATACCAGGGAATTCCTTCCGTGATCAAAAGAGCTTCCCATATCGCAACAAGGGGAAGAGCGTGGAGCACACGAGAGGTTATATACTGTCGCGATTTGCCGGACGACTGACGGGCAACCTGTGCTACGTACAAACCTCAAAATTATGAATTTATTGATCCAACTTCCCATTACTCCGGAAATTAAAACTGGCTATTCAGGTACATGAATAAGAGTTGGGAAGAGATAGGGTCCTTCGCGTGAATAAGGCAGAAGCCACAGCAAGCTTGATATTTAGCAGCGGATTTGCGAACTCTTACGGCCGCAATTTTCAAACGTCTGCATGTGTTTTTAGCCTTAGATTTCAAGGTGCTGAAACTAACAAATAGTTTGGTAAGGATGCCAGGTGTGGTGGCCCTTGAGAATAGAGATGAGGATACAGAAACTGGGGGCGATTCCCATACCAATGGAGTCAAAGACGATCATGTTATGGGAAGACTCGAAGTAGAACTGGATAGAAGCTGTTGGCCGCCGTCATTCCCATTCGCTTATAATAACAAACTACGAAAACGAGTGCTTATTTCGACCACTGCATCCTTTGCAAATGTTGCGATTTTTTTTCTTATGAAAATACCAGATATCGAACTGCGGGTGATATCCGATGATGTTTTGGATCTTGCACAAATAACAAGGGAGGCTGCTTGTTATGCTGACACACCTGTTCCCGCTCAACCCGGTTCCAAATCGAATTCACGGTCTTGGATAAGTGTTACTGGTGCGGAGTTAATCAGCTGGGCGGATGTGCTGATTCTCAGCCCTATGGCTGCCGGAACATTGGGGGCAATGCTAGCAGGCCTCACCACAAGTCTTACATTGACAGTTTTACGAGGATGGGATATTACGAAAACGGTCTTGCTGGTTCCTGGAATGACCTTGTCAGAATGGCAATTCCCACTGACCAAGCGGCAGCTCAACGACTTAGCATCGTCTTGGCCGTGGGTAAGGGTTCTGCCCCCGATTCTTACCGGATATAAGCCTCCCACTGGGTTGGTAGAAATTCCCTGGGATAGCTGGGCTATGTTTGGCAACGAAGTTGGGAAATGCCTCGGTTATTCGTCAATTCCTATCAGCATACAGGAAGATGAAAATTTGGCCAAGTATAATTTCAGCCGGGATGGGCCAATAGACAGGGACTTATCAAATGACCGTGACAAAAACGCCCAACAACGGAACAGGGAGCTCTCTCATAGCAAAGATACTAAGATTTCCACCAATGGCCTTCCCAAAGAGAAGACCATCCTTCCCCCCGAAATATTGAGTATGATATTTGAGATCCTTGATGACTGGGAAACAGCAACCTCGGTCGGCATATATACTAAGATTCCGATGCCCCGGAAATGGAAACGTTATATCCCTACGTCGATGAAACCCTCCACAGTTGAGTACGCTGTTCTTCGCGGGTCAATGAAAGAGATTGAACAACATCTCTCCAAAATTCCAGCCTGCAATCCATTATCCATTCTTGTCACAGACCTGATCTTTAAGTTCTCCCGAACAGATATTCTGGACTATCTCCGCAAATCGCGAATGGATCTGTATTTAGCGACACCCCAGCTCAAAAATCTTCCCTTATCGGTGTCAGCCAAATTCGGCAGCACAGCCATCCTTACATGGTGGCAGAATTGCTCCACTCTTCCGACACTCCCTATAAAAGACTATCTCCCTGAGGCGATCGATGCAGCCTCTCGCGCCGGATTTGTGCATACGCTAGAATGGTGGCGCAAATCCGGTCTTCCTTTCCGCTACACAGAACGCTCCCTAGAGTCAGCCTCCGCGGAGGGCCGCATCGCCGTCCTCGACTGGTGGAAAAACACCTCAAAAACGGCACCGCCTCATGACCCTGTCCCTCTGAAAGTCGGCAAATCTGTCCTTCTTGCAGCACAGACCGGGCGCACTGATTCGCTTGCCTGGTGGACAAAATCCGATATTCCGTTTGGCCATGCAGAAGCTGTGACTCGGATTGCCAGCAGTCATGGCCATGTTCCAGTCCTGGACTTCTGGTACCGACAGAAGCGCGAGAAGCTAATTTTTGATAATCAAGTTCTCGTTGGCGCAACGAAAAATGGCCATGTCGATGTGCTTGAGTGGTGGAAACGGAGTGGTCTGCCTGTAGAGTTCAAAACGTGCGATATCGAAGAGGCGTTGGAAGACGCGGTTTCAGGTGTGGAAGAGCGCGTACGACTGTGGTGGGCGCAGAATGGATTGAACTTAGGGGTTGGAACGAACGAATGGATGATGGTTAAGTCGTTAAATTAAACCAAGAAAACTTGGCGATCATTATTGTTAATCTCTACTCTTATCTACTTTTTATTTCATTCTGAATTACGCTTTTTGTTTCAATTTGAAATGCAGTTAGTTGTATTTGCATGGTGACGGTGTTGTGTGGTTTTCTTCCGGTCTTTCGCAGTCACAAATCTCATCACCTTCCTCCTGTCTCGGTTTCGGAAATGCATATAGGTTACGGCCTGCATTAAATGATTGGTTTTTCTTTATGTCCCTAACATTGTCTACCTTTCTCTGTCTAATTTCTTCATGGCCTGCTGCTTTCGGTGTTAAAATCGGACAGTTCTTAGTGCCACTTACTTTCTTCCCCTGCGAATGCCACTTGACAGATCAGCAAATTTAGAAAAAGCGTGAAAGTTTAATAGCTGGCTGCCTTGTCTTCCTGTCCTTACCAGCATTGGTGTCTGCATGCCATCATCTCTGCGACGTCTGGAAACCTGGGCTGAGGCTGGGCATCAGAGCTACCGGATCGAACGCCGACAAACTGCGGGGCTGCTGATATTTCGCCACTCCAAACCCTCCCTTCCCCGAAAAATGTCGCTTCGACCTGAAGTGAAAGTTGAATGTTGGTAAGGGCTTCTTGTGGTTTAAAATTCCTGGTTAGGAACGACGCTTTTTACCTTGCCCGTGTATTCTCCCCCTCAACGATTTGGATACTACGTTCCGAATCGCACCCCTCATGATTAGATAATTAAAACTATATCCTTGATCTGACACGTTTTCAACCTCATTCGATCCCCGATCCCATCTACGAGGCAGCGATATGTGGAGAGAAGGGCTCTAACAATTCGGTCAAATTCAACAAATCACAAAGCTTCTGCGATAATGGTTACCCTAACAGGCGCTTTTTGAAATCCCAGGTTGAGTGGATAAATATATTAATTGGTATCGTCAAAGCACACCGCGAAAGACATCTGTGAGCTTGCCATAATTACCTTTTCGACATTTCATTTCCTGTGGTGAACAGATGGGGGCCTAGTTACTCACCAATCTCTTCTCCCTGCCCGTGATTGGAAACACACGCCTCCGTGGCTAGATCAACTTCTCTCTTGAAGTAAACACGGTTTTAAAATCCATTTCTGACTCTTTCCCATTGCCTGAATATTCATAAACTATGGCAATCATGGCTCTTGGATCTGTGTTTTGGAGCGGCCTTTCCTTGTGCCTAACAGCCATTGGCGAAAAATATTTTCCAGCTTATACGATACGCCAGTCGTTCGTATTGACATTTATCACCTTATTCATGTTTTTCTCAGTTGCTCGCATTTTCTACTATTTGATTCTTTATCCAGCATTCTTTACACCCCTCAAACATCTTCCAATGCCACCCGTAAGCCCATTTGCTCATTTTTTTTATAGTATTCTAACCCTCCATTTACGTGAACCCAGCATTAATAATTCATGAACAGGGCCGGAGTATATGGAATGGTCATTTTGCTGCCCTTATTCGAGAACCCCAAGGATATCCGGCCCGACGCTGGGTGCAAGAAATTCCAAACAACGGCGTTATCCGATTTTATCACATTGCAAATACGGAGAGAGTCTTAGCATTTAGTCCTAGAGCCTTGGGAGAGATTTTGGTTTCGAAAGCTCATGACTATGAGAAAACTACCCAAGTGAAAAAATCGTTGCAACAAGCAGCTGGTGATGGTCTCCTCGTCGCAGAGGGTGATGTCCATAAAGTACGTTACTTGTCTCTTCTTTAGCTGATATGATGATATTTTGCATCACTCATTAATTATTTGTTAACAGCATCAACGAAGGATTCTAAACCCTGCCTTTTCTTTCCGTCATGTTAAGGACCTTTACCCAACATTTTGGAGCAAAGGGATTGAGATGGTCAAAGCCATTGAGAAAAGCCTTGAAAAATCTCATGAAAACCCAAAAATCATAGAGATTTCCGATTGGGCAAGTCGCACAACTCTAGATCTTATCGGTCTCGCTGGAATGGGCCACGACTTTGGGTCGATCTACAACCCGACAAATAGAGTCAACGTAGAATACAGAAAAATGTTTAGCGAACCATCGAAGATGATGGTAATCCTCGGGTTTCTCGGTGTGGTTTTGAATCCGTGGATCATTTTCAATCTCCCCTTGCCGCGGAACCGCAAAATCAAGGAGGGATCAAATTACATCCGCAGCGTTTGCCAGGAGATAATCGATGCGAAGAAGCAGAAGATGACAAGTAAAACAGAACGCGGCGTAGACATACTTTCCGTCGCAATGGAAAGCGGTGGATTCAGCGACAAAGAGCTTGCTGACCAGGTCATGACATTTATCACCGCTGGACACGAAACAATTGCATCTGCGGTTCAGTGGACGATCTACGCGCTTTGCAAATATCCAGAAATACAATCTCGCCTCCGAAAAGAAATCCGCTCCTCGTTGCCTTCAATATCGACGGATAATCCAACAGCCATATCCTCCTCCACCATTGACAGTCTCCCATACCTGCAGGCTGTCTGTAGCGAATCGCTCCGCTTCTACCCCCCAATTCCGTTAACAGTTCGTGTAGCCATCAGGGACACGATGCTCCATGATGCATTCATCCCCAAGGGAACTGTTGTTAACATTGCGCCTGCCGCGACAAACCACGATCCCCAGCTCTGGGGCCCAGATGCCGGAATATTCAATCCGGAACGATGGATGGGCCCTGGAAGGGCGAATACCGGCGGTGCAACAAGTAACTATTCTTTTTTGACATTTATTCACGGGCCGAGGAGTTGTATCGGCTCAGCCTTCGCACGTGGAGAGCTGGCATGTCTTGTGGCGTCTATGGTGGGAAGATTTGAGATGGAGTTGCTGGATCCGCACAAGGAATTGATGGTTAAGGATGGGATTTCAGGGGCGCCAAGGGATGGGGTTGTGGTGAAGGTGAAAATTTTGGAGGGATGGTGAGTCAGTCGAACATTTGAGTCTTTTGTTAAGTTTTATGCGTAAGTATAGGGCCGGATATCTACGAATTGCCGGGTGCGAATGCATGTTTATCAAAGAGAATGGGACGGTTTTTGGCTGCGCGACTTGCGTTTGATTCCAAATATATCGTTTTGTGGAGGCTTTGGTACTGTGTAACAAGATTATCAATGTCAAGAGCTGTGGAAATGGTTTTACGAGATATCTAGATGAGTAACTAATGAAGCAATCGTTTGTCTGTCCACTAACTCTGTGTCCCTGAGCATCATGACAACTTGATTGATTGATACTCCTCAAAGTTCCTGCCACTCCCATTCTGCGCGAGTTCATAACTGTACATAAACTGAGAGCCTCTATGTTCATCCAGTCATTTTGCAGGAAGAAGTGACTCTGGGTATAGGAGGGTCCAAGTGCCAATTATCCATGTGCTAGCAGATCCAGAACCTGGATCAACAAACACACAATCCTGTTGAGTCCCGGCGATGCATGTCCTCTCCAGCAGAAGCGGGATTTGGGACGAATAACTCGTGGTACTGCCCACCCAAGGAATGTTCACTGAGACGGAGCATCGAAGTCATGCTGTAATCTGCATCCTATTCTAAAACCTTTTGTGGCTGCTTTCTGTCAGAAGCTTAAATGGACTTGAAGCAAGTGATGATCCCTTGAATTAGCCACGCAATCAAAAGTCCAATACTTTCTCACACGCCGATCTCACTCTCTGCGGGTATCTAGAGCAGCCATGGTGGACATAATAATCACCCGTAGCATCCAGGTTGTGAGGAATTTTGAGGCAAGATGATGTGGTCATTCCTGGGAACGTATCACTTTATCCCGAAGTTCTGGCAGGTTAATAAACAGGGTTTCATACTTTGACCACCCTCGACACTGATATGTCGTATATATTTTTGGTACTTCCGTGAGATGTCAAATCACTCTCCACGGAGAGGTACGATGTTATCAAGATGGTCACACTTCACTGATTATACCCACTAGCTGTTTTGTCAAAATGCCCTCGATATTCCCGTATTTCTGAATCGATCTTCTTCCCAACTTTCACAATATATCATACAAAAGCATGGCGAGCTCCAACTGAAAGAGAATACACTGGAAGGCTCGAGTCTTACAACACCGCAACACACATAGTCATCAAGCCCTATAGCTATGGAAAGGTTGCCTCAGAGCCTTGCCTCTATTTCACGTTTGCAATTACATTCCACCCCGTAAAACTGGCCCCACTCGTTGCAGGCCTTGACAAGTCATCAAAGTCCCCGACATAAAAAATCGGATTTTACCTTCCGGAAAATATGATGGATGGCACACCTATGACGTCGCGTCCTGGGACGATTCATGGGCTGCATGTTTCTCCAGGTTGTTGAAAGGACTCGGGAATTCGACGCCAAGATGAACAGGACCTGGAATGAGCTAGACTCTGCAATGAAACTTATCCTCGCAAAGGTTGCAACCAGGCTGAAAGGTATTCTAGAATGAAATGGGAGGGTGGTCAAACCGTATCTTTTTCAGGTTCCTTGGGGAAGACCAACAGTGGGACGAACTTCACAACAAGAGATATTTACCTTTTAGACGTTGCCGCCATTTATATATGCCCACAACGAAATGGAAAATGAAATCTCACGGGATAACCATCACTAGATGAAGGATAAGAGGTACTGCAAGGAGTACGCGAAGCATTTCGAAGAAGCGAACCAGTGGAGGAGTGAGACGATAGGCTGAAATTTTATGGTATGGAAATCAAGCTATTATATTCGACAGCAGTACAGGAAGGAAAATATATTCGACATCAGAATTTGGAGGATCTGATTGAGTTGATATTAAACGTATGGAGATGGGGATTGAGGATGTGTGCACATGCCACTTTGTTTGATTGTCTTCTGTTGTAATTTTCCTTTCTTCTCGCAACTATCCTCAAGTTCCCTTCCTTTGGTTTCGCCTTTTCCACGCTTTGGTAGTTGCGAATGTGAAATAATTAACTTGCTATACACGGGCGTTAGTTGTTATGTGCTTTCGACAATATGAGATTTAGGGGTTGTCTAGAGGGAAGTTTAGCATGACTTGGTGAGAAGTCACGAAAACAGATATACCGCGCTATCCACCGCCTATCCAATCACTCATACTCGTTCCTAAAAACCATCACCCGCTCCACATCCTGGCCACCCTTATTCTCCATCCAAGCCCGAAACATCCCCTCGCAATTGAAATCAAACACAACCTTAGCCCTCTGCAAACATTCCCTATCCACCCCCTGTTCATCCCCATCAATATTCAACTCTGCCTCAATCCCGATGATTCCTCCTTCACCCTCTCCCGTCTTCCCCCATCGCTTTCCAGCAGAACGCTGCAATTCCCCGCCAGGCCCCGCGACTGCTGTGATTGCGTGCGCAAGTGAGACCGGCTTTTCCGATGGAGAGAAACGGGCCATTGCGGCGGCGGTGCGGGCGGCTGCTGTTCGGAGAAAGGAGTCACCGTTGCCCGTACCAGACAGTGCGAGAATTCGCCGGCGGTGATTGAGCTTGCGATAACAGGGTGAATTGTCTCTGTAAGTGGTGAAAGGCGCGTCGCTTATGGGCGCTTTTTCATTGAGGAATCGAGATATTGGTAGGGAGGTATATGCAGGCGATTGTGGTGGCGGAGAGAAACAATCGCGGAATATATTTAAATCGATTGGCCAAGGGAACCCAGAAGAAGCAGGTAACATTGTAGTTGAAATAGAAGCCGACACAAGTGGCATGGGAGTCGCATCTTGGCCTTGATAAATCATTTGTCTCTTGGATTGTGTATCGCGTTGCGATCCATCTCCAACATTATAATGGTTGGCCGCCCCCTCCTCGATTGCCTCAACATCCCATGCCTCGGCCCAGAACCCGGCTCCCAGCGTCGGAGTATCTCCAATGCGTCCAGGACATTTATTGGTCAATCCACCCGTACTTGTTGCAACAGCAACATTCCCCCAGCGATCGAGACAAACACATCCCACCGTTCCCTGACTCAAATACAAGCTAGAGCCATCACCTTCGTTTCCACCTTCTGCGCCCACAATTCCCATCTCTCCACCACCTGTCCTCCAGCCTTTCGTCTTACCCTTTTCCAATCCCCGCTTATGCTCCTCCCACCTCTTCTTCGTCCAAAACCAGTCATCAGGACAAAACTCCAAGCCCCAGTCCTTCGCCAATCCTTCTACATACTCCCCACTGAGCTGAGAATGCATACTACCTCCGTCATCGCCATTATCGCCATCACTTGCACATCCAGTCCTAAGCAGCACTTCCCTCGCCAACTGAATCGGATGTTTCACATTGCGAATCAGCATCACACCTGCACCTCGCTTTATCGACCCTAGGTTTTGCCCAGATAATATCCCACTACCATCACCGCCACCTCCAACGCTGTTAACATCACTAGCTTCGTCGACCAACGACGCAACCATCACCGAAGCCTCCATCTCAATAGTACCCGCCAAAGTAAACACGCTGCCACGGCCGCAATTGAAGAGCTCGTCATCTTCCATAAGCGAGACAGCATGAACTGCAGCATTTAGAGCGCTGGCGGACGAGATGTGAGGGTCGTTTTCGACGGCATCGTTATTGCTAATACCACAAGTACTGGTATCTTCTAGACCTGCATTGAGAAGAGCGGTGGTGGAGCGGAGATAGGTGAGGAGAGATGCGTGGTATTGGCTATAAAGCTCTGGAGGAAGACGGGAGCGCTGAATATTTCCTGCACCACCGTGGAGGATGACTGCTGGTTTGAAAAGGGGTCTTCGGGGAGGTCGCTTGGGTTGTTTGGAGGCTGTTGGTGGCATTGCGTGTTGACTATTCAGTTCTTGCGATATCCAAATTCGGATGCAATGGATGCTAAGGGAGTTAGAATAATTAAAAGTGGTCAAGACACTAACCGGTGTCCAATTGTTCGGTTTGCCCACGTCTACCAGAATTAGAAGAGCGAAATTTGCGAGGAGATGTTTTGTCTGAGGGCGAAGTTGGTCCTTTGAGATGACGTCCAGGTTGATGTCGTCAAGATCACGTGTTGATAACGAAATCCTGCCATGCTGGATTATTATAGGAATCTGCTGGTCAGTCAGCAGCATCAAAGACAAAGTCCAGTTGGTAACACTCGAAAGACTTTAATTATGGAATCTCGGATATATATACTATACTGTTTCTTTTGCTGGTGTCAAATATATTGTACACGGAAGTGGTAGAGAAATGTTATCCCCTTTCTCTTCCACGTTCCAAAAACATCGCTGGAGGGTTGGAAAGTTTTGTAATAGGAAAGAATCTCCTGTTACATGTCCTGAATATGAAGAATATGTGAGGGTGCTCAGGATACATAGGTGGTGAGTGGTAGAGCGCCTTATCAACAAGGGGATGAGAGAAAAACACAATAGGGGAATGTGAAACTGGAAACAAGAGTATCGGAAACATGAACCATGAGAGAGGGATAAGCAAAGCAAAAACATAAAACAAAAAGTACATGAACAAATAAACTGAGGTTAAAAGTGACAAGAGACCGTGAATAAAAGTGATAGAATGGAGATATCTATAACCATGCCTCCGAGACAAATGATATGATCCAATGGCTGAACTCCCGCATGAAAGATGAGGGATTAGAATGGGTTGAAATTTGATACCCTATGGCGAGTATGTGGATGGGAAAATAGTTATAGGGAGGCGTTTAAGCCAACATTGGTGACTGCGGAGACTTATCTTCCGAAGGGGGAGGTGGTGGTGGTGGTGGAAGCTAATTATAGTAACATTTGTTAGCACAACAGAAGAACCTCTCAGGCATTGACAGATAGGCGGAGACGGGTGGACATCGACATACGTCTAATCGTGTATTTTCCGCCATCATTCTTTGAAACCCGATTCCGACTCCTTCAATAACAGCCAAGAAGCAAGCGCACATAATGGCGGAGTTCCTGGCAGCCCTCATTCCACCACGGATGGCAAGTGCACCACCTGTGAAAAATCCCGCAATAACTAAAATAAAACGCGTTAGACAAAACAAAGGCCCGGTATAAGAAGCGCTCCTTTTTCCATCAAGTAGGCCTAGTAACAACTCTACAAACTCACTCACTCAACAGAAGATAGGTTGAGCGGAGACGCAAAATCGATCAGTCATGAAGGGTTAAGCACATACTGGCATTGTACGGATCCTCCTTCTTCCTGATTCCCTTAACTGCACAATCGAATGTCGAAAACATGCCACCCCATACACCAAAGTTACCACCAACAACTGGTGCTCGAGCCTTAATTGCGGTAATAGCTCCTATCCGCCGTTCGCCGTAGGGACTGTTTCGGAATCCTTTCACACCGTGCCATACCGCTCCACCAATGGCCTGTTTTTAAATTATGTTCAGTCATATAGAACAGTCCAGGGTACAAGCAACCAAACAAGAATTTATTAATGACAGAAGGGGATTGATTAACATACACCCATACTAAACGCACCACCAAAGTCGCTGAGCGCGACCCACGGGCAGGGATCCCTTGTGTGATCCATTGTGATGGTGACTGTGAAAGGGGTTTAGGCAAAATAGGAAAAGACAATGAGTCGTACACAAAGGGTGTGTAGTTGAGACCAGGTCCAACTAGGATTGATTCGGAGGAATGGACGGATCCAAATTTAAAATATTAAAACTAGAAATAGACGGAGTATCCGGCAGCCCTGTTCGTCGCTGGACTTTGGCTGCTGCTCTCGTGTCTTCTCAAGTTGATAATATCCACAGCTCAGCTCAACAGTAACATCCAGGCTCCGGCTCAAGTGGATGAAATGCCGGAAATATTCGTTATAATCCTCGAGGAAAGTTGAGTCGCGCCAAACAATTCAATTACGCAAACAGATGAACACAGAATGAAGATAGGAGAGGGAAAAAGAAGGGTAGATCGGTCAATGTGTCGTCGCTGGTGATGTTGGCGGAGGAGGAAGACTCATGGACTAGGTTTTTCTTGTTCTATTCAATCGCGTCGCAAAACTTTTTGAACCAGTCACGTGATTATATTAAAAAGAAAATCATGTGATTTAACTAACTACTGCTGAATAACTAATTACAAGGCGCACGAGGATCCTTTGAACAACCATCCTCGCAATCGAACAAGAGGCATGGAAACTGGCAGCTCAGGAATAGCCAACTAGAACATGAACCTGCTGAGAAAAGCCTTCTTGTTACTCTATCATCATTCAGTTGTGGTCTATTTAATGAACCGTATTGGAAATTCTCTGGCTATATACTTTAGCTTCACACACACGGTGTCTTCGCATGTATTCAATCTTAAATCACAGCCTCCAACCCCATTCCAATCAGACAATCCAAGTGGCTGAGTGTTGCCCTACTTATCATCCTCCAGAATTCATCAGATTCATATTTCACCAAGAGTTTGTCTTAACGCTTGGGTTTTTTTTGGGTCATATCCCCACATTTCCCAATCAGTTGCAGGCCCAGAATTAGGGGTCACCGCTATAATTCTTTCAGCAATTTCGGATATTTGATCGTCCACTACATCAAGCCTTTCTGCGCTTCCTTCCCATCGGGGGACATTAAATAAGCAATATCCGTGGCTTTTATCCCCATCTCCTTGGAGGTCCGTCTGATGAGCTCATTTCTAGCTTTGCTATCGGCCGCACAATTCAAAAACTATTTCGCCCAAGTTATGTTTGACATGAAATAACTAAATCCTTTCCACATTTGGATTTGGCGTATTTCGACTCCTGCGAATCCATACCAGGGTAGGTGTAGAAGACAGTATTGCCATCGATACCTTTTCCTTCGAGAAAGGTGACAATCTCGCTCAGCATAGGGTATTTATCGCTGTCGCTGTCCTGTTTCTGCAGTTGGTTTTCAAACGGTACCTCCAGTGCAAGGGCGAAGCTGGCCAGCAGGAACGAAACGAGGTGAAGATAGCAGAGGATTTCATGATGTCAGCCGCTTGGATATAAAGAGGTGGAAATGAAAAACTCAAACTTGAGAGTAGGCTCCTTCACCAAAAGGATTCGGATTTCTCCTTTACACTCGCCTTTGTTACTAACCTGGAAGAGGGATAGCCCGATTTTATGGCGAATTCATCACGGATACAGGAAGAAACGGTATCTAAAATAGAAACAACTTCAAGCTAATTGACCTACAGTGCAGGACCCTGTGGGACACTCGATTTCTTTACTTGCTGGTGTAAGTGTTCTATTTTTGGAATTCCTGTCATAAGGGTGCTTGTTTCGCTGCGCAGGTGAATGTTTGCATTTTTCCCTCCTTGCAACGTGAGGTGCGGCTCATGAAAAAATAGTGACTTGCACAAGCTCAAATCCCCAGTGATATGGCTCTTGAAAATAGGTTCGATCTAGTCCGGTAAAGACTTCGAGCATTCTATTAAAGCGAAAGTTCTAAAACTGTCATTACTGACTTGCTATTATTGCTGTGGAGTATCTCAGATGATATTGTTAACAAATATAACAGCAGTCCCATCCACAATGCTATATTCTCAGGTGATAACAATTCATGCTACATTCCATAGCTAGCTGTGACTAGATGTTGATTACTATCTGCTCTCACTGAGCCCGGAAACTCCCTACTCGGCATCACCTATCCGCGCGGCAACGGATGCTGCCTCAATCCCATTTTTCCAAACATTCTATGAAAGGACCCGTCCATTGTACAGAGGCAATTTGAGCGAGAAGGAACACTGCTCGCACTGGCAGTTATATGTGGGAGATCCCTCGACTTTGTCTCCTATCTCTTATCCTGCGGTGCGGACCCGAATCAACCACCAAGCGTAGTCCCATTCCCAGTTGCTGGCGCTATACTGGCCTACCATGGGTCAGTGGATGCGGTGGTGTTTCTGCTGGAAAATTGCGGCAGACTTCAACACACAGTTGCTCTTGTATTGCTGCTTTCGGGGATTATTACGAAGCAATGAAGTTCCTTCTAGAGTGGGGGGCAACACCAGCAACGGATCCGCGAGATGACGGTATCCCTGATATCACATATATTGGGCCAGCACTACATGTTGCAGTCCACGAAGGTCACTTGGAGATAGTTGGTTTGCTGCTGCTCCAGCACGGGGCAGACAAGAATCAGAAGAACCAGGAGGGAAACACGGCGCTTGGAGTTGCTGAGACTAAAGGTCATATACACAAATATTGGGGTTGTTGAAAGCAAACTAGAGGGTAATTACCTCCTCCGCTACTCGCTTGGCAGACAAAACAGATTTGTATTTTTAAGTGGTAGTAAAATTTGACTATTCCTGTTTCCACTCAACCTGCTACTCGCTCCAAATGGTTTCTTGCAGTGAAAAAACTCGCGTGAATCTTGCCATTGACCTTAACTAGCTTCGGACGTAAAGATCAATATCTATTTAGTTAAGCTGTGGATATGTTTCTAATCTGACTTCGCCCGTACTTTTTAAGCAATGTTGTTAGGTAGAGAAAGGTTGGCAAGAGAACAACTCCCTTGACGGACAGGCCGTTTGACTTAAGAAATCATTCTGACCTAACAAGTCGGAATTTGCCCCCGTTCCTATTTTCGATTCATTGCATGTAATAAATGAGCTTCAAGATTATAGCTGGTGATGTTAAATATACCTCAGAGCGTGCAACAAAGAAGCCGATGAAGTCAGGGTTTGACGCTACAGAGCGTAAGATGGATAAATCGGCAAGTTTGTATTTATGTGCCCGTATATCTTTCCTGGTTTTGCATGTGGGTGGCTAATGACTCCCAGCTTGGATCGTCAAAACAAACCTTTCATTATTAAAAGTTTTTTTTAAGGCCGAGGGGCAAAAATTTTGATATGTACAAACGTATATGGTCATCTCACGATAATCAGTGCCCTAATTATGGCATTTCTAGAAATAAATATGAGCATGAGAATGAGAATAGATCGCATGAAATAAATAATAAATGGCCATGAAGATAGGTATGAAAAATATAAAACCCAAAAGAAGAAAAGAGAAATCCACATTACGCCTCCATGGTATCTATTAAGTTTCAAACTTCTCCAAAACTCCAGTAATATATATATATATATATATATATTTTAAAAAAAAAAAAAAAAAAAAAAAAAAAAAAAAAAGGAGGGGGGGGTGGGTTATCGATAAAGCCAAGCAGTCATATAGATTTTGCAAAAATAGAAGAATACATGCAAGGTAGATCCAGTCATTAGTTATTACGACAGGAAAAAAAAAGGAAGAAACGGAGGAGGGTTGATGTGTTAGCGACGACAACCCTATTTACTAGGCTTGAACAGAAGTCTTAAAGGACTTGGCTTTTTCGTCTTGTCCTTCCTTTTCTTGTCTTTCCTGTCCTTATCACCTGAATCAGTCAGCTCCTTGGCTCTCCTGGACCGTCTGGAACTTCTGGTAGTATTACTGTACTTCGAAGAGGTATCACGGATAGACTCCACGCCTCTGACGCTTCGTCGACCACCATACTCTGAGCGAAGGTGGCTGGCATGGCAATGAGGGAAAATCCCAGACACAGCAGCTGCTCGTGGTGTGATGAATTCCCCATCTACGGATGTCGCAACACTTTCTGCTTCGTAATCGGCCACACCACGCCTCCATGTCTCGACGCGGCTAAGGTTCTGGTTGAGTTCTATCAACTCATCCGTGCTGCCTTCCGGTTCGGCAGAGCCAGCAGTAAGTCGCTTGACAATCTTGTATCCCCCGAACATAACAATGGTAACGCCGACTCCGACGCCAGCAGCAATCATGAACTGGGGGCTTGACAATAGGGCAAAAACAGCGGGTGCGCTGGATTTCAACGCTGCCAGTGCTCCTGGGGCTAGTTTGGAGACGAGGTTGCTTATTTCAGCCAGTGTGAGAGCGACAGCAGCCATGGCTTCGGGGTTTTTCTGCAAGTGGGCCATCGTAGCTTGCACAGAGTGTTGTGCGCACTTGGCTTCGACGAGGAGGTCCTTGGCTTTGGCAACCAGTCCGTTTACATCTTTCCCTGAATTTGGGCTCCTGATTCGTTCTAAAGATGAAGGATGATATTCACCATAAGCTAGGTTCATGTCGATAAGAGGAGTAGAGTGGGACCGGGTTCCGGGATGGTGTTGATGGCGTTGAACAGCAACATCATGAGAGGTGTGCCTCCGTGAGAGTTCTCGTTTTGGTACTTGGTCTGGGTGGATATGTGTGGAGGGTGAACCATTTTCAACGTCGTGAGGGTAACGGCGGGCGGGATGACGATCCAGTTCGCCGTGCCTAACCACAGATCTCGTTCTTCCTGTGCGCCTTCTTGAGGACGCAACGGAGCGGGAATCGTGGATGGTGTAGTTGGCTAGGGCTCGACGAGCTTCCAACTCCGCGTTCTTGACTGCTTTCTCTGCGTGAATTTCAGCCTTCCTTTCTCGGTAAGCTGATCTAGCTTCTTTGAAGACACCGAATAAATGTTTGCTCTAGAAAGATTGGCAAATATGAGAACGAATTTTTTGTTATAAAAAAAGCGTACAGGAATAACTTACAGTGCTCACCACCTTTCCCGACTTGTCAAATACTGCGATCGTCTGGCCTATGGTTGCCATGTCGATATGGGATTGTCGTTTTGCTTGTGAAATCAGGTGTGTATATTCAAGACAATAGCCAAAAAAAGAACAAAAATCGAAGTAATTATGTATTTCTTCCGAGGCTTATATTGACATTTACTTGAGAGTTTAGGGGGAAGATGACGATTAGAACGGAGATTGGCGGTGTAGATTGGTGACGGTGGGCCGGACAGTCACAGCTTGACAAGACTGTTCCGAGGAGGTGATAAAGCTTTGGTGTAATGGATAGAGAAATGAGAAGGACGGTAAGGAAGCCTTTCTGATGCTGGTAGTACTTGGGAGAGCTTCCCAAATATTGGGAAGAAACTCTTTAAACGAAAATGCGGTAGGAAATATGAGCTTTTCAAGTGAGTTGGATAGCTGGCCAGATAGAAAACGGGTGGATCGAAGTCCATTAGAATGGATGTGGAGAAGGCATGCACAACCGTTGGTTCAAATAAATCATGGACGATATGGCTAAGTTTGTTCGTGTGGCAGACGGTGATTGTTGGGCGACAATTTAGTATGGTGCTGAGACATAGAACTTCCCCCGCGGCTGTGAATATTAAGGTTCTTGAGGAGCATCCAACTTGTAAACTGCAGCTAATCGCTAAAAACGAAGCCAGAAGCCGTGCAGAGCAGGACTCCGCGCATGAGAGAAAGATAGAGAAACAAAATTGAAGAATCCTAGAAGGCGACGGTATATGTGAATGTCGCAGGTGGCGTCTCAGAATGCAGGGACACCATTTTTGACTGGTTGGTTCTATTCAGCGGGCAGGGCAGCATACGACAGCTGTTGCTTCGTCCCAAGTGGCAGACGTTGGATGGGGGTGACATCCGGGGAGGTGAGGCGTAGCTCGGCGTGTATGCTGGTTGGGCACCACAGCTAAACCGGAAAGGGGAAGCGGTTTTACGTAGCGCCGACGGCTTTAGAAGCGAGTAAAATTGGCATTGATGACTCCATGTCACCAGCACTGACGGCAAGTAGATGCTGTTGGTCAACAGCTGTTTATAAATTACTGTTGAGGGATTTGGCTATCGTCTTTTTGAGCGGTTCGAGTTCGATGCAACCGATGTTGAATATGTCACGTGATATAATATGGGTTATTACTAATTCGATGTATGGCGCTGGACACAGCCACACGAGGCCTTCTGCGTCATGCGCCACAGCAGAGTTTTTCCGGATTTCTGTCACTTTAGCCCCATCTTGTTGTGCGTCTGCCAATTGACTGGTTCAAGCGCTTCGACTTCAACCACTCCAGCTGAAAGAAAAGGTTATTATCTTGTTGCTGGGTTAAGGTTAGACCATGGAGACATGGGAAGGGTATGAAGTCCCCGGGTTGCTGAAGGGGTCTAGAGCTTTGTGGATGCTTATATCCAGGTACCAGGATTCGGACATAGCTTTCACTCAGCATGATTATTGTTCTCATCATGCTTCCCTCTCCTCTGTTGTTCTCTGGGGGCTTATCCAATTAGACTGGTGTTGAACTTGGATATCGTGGTATACTTTCAACAGGTTGAGAATTTGCTGTTCAAAAATAAAAAACTTGAAGAACTTGAGAATTTCTTCCAAGTTTCTATTAAAATCCAGTCTGCATATCCATATGCAATCATCGACTCGCTCACTCCCAAACCTAGACAGTATGCTGAAATTCTCTTCTGGTATATCAGTCGAAGGTGGGTGTTATGCGAAACATTAGATGCTGTGCTGGTGAACTTCGCTCTCGTTCGTGTTGTGAGGAGGAAGAAGTTGATCTACATACAACCTCGTCATTCAGCCCAACCAAAGAGACACATACACACACACACACGTGCCAGCTGTTGTTCTGTTTCCATTGACGGGTAAAGGAAAGAAATTATATATAGAATTGCTGTAAATACTTTGCCCTTGTTGCATGATATGTCTGGCGGCCAATACGTTATTCCGGTTGCAAAATATTTCGGCTTGTTGTACTCCATACCCGCAATCAGTTTGCCATTATTGGCGCTCTTTCCCTCTGAGCAAAAAATGCACCAAACAACAGAATGCTGCGATTAAAATGTTTTATTTGTCCGCGTAGTCCTAGGGTCGTAGATGGCATTCTCTGAAACCAAAGGCGCAGTTAGAGATGTTCGTAGATCCCGATTTCCGGGAAGTGTCCTGGAGAAACTGTGGAATTGCATCGCAATGGCATAAAACATTAATGGTTTTGTGTCAGTTGAAGAGATTCTCGATAAAATTCTGGCTCACATTTCAATTGCAACCAGTGTGGGCATTTCTTCAAAGACTGAAGTGGGCCTAAATATGGCAGACGATCATGACTCGTCTCAAGGTTTAACCCTCAATAGTCAACGATCATCGTAATCAGTGAAGGCAAGATAAAAGACCGAAAATAAATAAAATAAAAATAACATACAAACCAGAATAGGGCAAGCCACAAATAGATCTTCATAATCGGTGAGAAAGAATCATGTCCCTCACAAAACTACTCCGTCCCTCTGCTCTCCACGCCTGTGTCCGCGCCTGTGTCCCCTCTAAAACATCCTGCACACCGAACAACGTGGATGCCACCATTTTTTAATCTCATTGCATCATTTCGGACGCACATAATTCGCGAGAAAATTCCACAAATGGAGGCGTGTAAAGAACAGCCCGGAAAAGCCCCCCTCGCACGGCTTTGCTGGGACAGAAGACCAAGGTTAGTCACCAGGTAGAACAAGTTAAGTAACAGAGAGAGGAAGAGGTGAAAAAAAGAAAAAGAAAAAGAAAAAGAAAAGAAAAGAAAAGAAAAGAAAATGGCCGCTATCTGTGGCTGACTTGAATCGCTCGCTTCTTCCTTAACCAAGCCAGGATCCAGGGATAGATTCACACCACAATAGCGGCGCTGTCAGGAGGAAGACGGCCCTGTTTGAGCTCTGATGGAGGAGTTTATTTTTTAAACCTACCTATTCCCTTTGTATTCCCAAGCTCGACAAGCTAACGCTGCTCGCTTGGTGGTGATCCAATGTGGATATCAAGGCCCCGAAAGATGTGCACCAAAGACATGGGCTGGATGCAACCAGGAAGAACATATGGTGAGATTTCTGAGTATTTCATTTTTATTATTAGTCCTTTTCATATATTTGTTGATGCGCGAAAGGCGCATAAATTATTCCCAAAATAATACTCGTTATGCTGTTGTCCTGGGGTAAAATATTGGGAACATTTTTGTTGTTGAAAATGGCACTGCGACAGAAATATGTTCACATTTTACTTCCCCAGAAAATGCTCTGTTTTCATGGTTGTTCCAGGCTAGGGAGGCACACGGAAACTTCGCCTCCTCCCAGTTGAACATCGACAATACCCAACTCGTCCACCATCATCTACTGAATATGCCATCGTTATGATATGTGATTGACGGTGGAAAATTAAAATGCCCTCTTCCATTGCCCTACACTGCTTAGTAATGAGCCCTATTTTTGCCCCTTGGATGCCCGCTGACAACAGGCGTCATGGATGATTCAGACTTCGATGGCCCCTCTGATATTGAGTTAGAGTTGGACAGGCGGCCCCAATTCCAGCCTCAGCATAGTTACTGCAACGGCGAAACTCCTCCTGATGCTCAATTAAACAAACCATGTGCTGTGGGCCACCGGGTGCAGGCCGTTCGCTCCGTTCTTGCCTTGGTCATCGACGAGGAGTGCGTTTTTGCTGGTCTGCAAGGCGGCGATATTGTTGTATGCTTAACCCCTATAAATTATCCCAATGTCCAATATGTGATGCGCGCAGATGGCTAACGTCAAGACACATATTTATGTGCCTGATATGTCCAGGCTTGGTCACTTGAGACTTATGAACTGATTCTTTCAGTCAAAGCCCACCAGGAAAGCGTACTGGGCTTGTATCTATCTGACGACGGAAGCTTGCTTTTCTCGAGTGGTGGTGACTCCGTTGTTAATGTATGTCGTCATGTCATATTCTTCCTCTCTTCCTGGCTCTCATGCTCATCTTGAGTGTGAATTTCGACGACCATGTATGCAGGATTTGGAAGCTAATACTATTAAGGTCTGGTCAACGAGGACGTTCGAACGCCTCTATTCAATTTACTCGCACCACGATGTGGGCGATATTTTCACTGCGGTTTACTCAACTAAACTGAAAACTGTTTATTGCGGTGCTCAAAATACGAGCATTCAAGTACGACTCCAGAGCCCTTGCAATAGTGTTGGTATCATATGACTAATCCTCAAGTCGACAGTGGTGTGATGTCCAACTGGAGGCTCATCCGACCCCGCCGGCTGGAGTGCATCCGTCAAGCAGGAGACATCGATTTTTCGATTCCAAGGGTCCCGGTGGCACTGTGACCCTAAACCCTGATGTTAGCGAAGCAGCTGCAAAGCTTGGCCATGGTGGTCAAACTCTCACTTTCAAACGAGACCACCACAAACCATATGCCCACAATGGCTATATATATTGTATGCTTTTAATCCGAGGCCTAGAGGAGTGGGCAAATGGCGACGAAGTCCTCTTAACTGGCTCGGGAGATGGATCAGTCAAGCTCTGGGAGCTTGGCAATGGTCCAGATGGTTCTCCGCTTGAGCTGGCTGAGTTTAAGAATGGCAGTGATTCTGTACTGTCTATTGCGGTTGACGGTGCATTTCTTTACTGTGGACTTTCAGGAGGCGCAGTTTACATTTGGAACCTGGATTCTCGTCAGATCATCAGGAAGCTCACAGCCCACAGCGGAGACCTTTGGGCGATTGATGTTGTCGGAGGCATTACTATTACTGGTGACTCCTCTGGTGTGATTAGAGTATGTATGCCCTTCTCTATATGAATTAACGTTTCCTATTAACCGTCGATCGTAGAAATTCAACTCTAGATTTGAAGAGATCGGCTCATGGGTTGCTCACGAAGGAACTATGCTGGCATCAGCCGCAGGTGTTTTCGACGATAGGCGTATCTATGCCACTGGTGGCAATGATAACACCGTAGCCATCTGGGATTTAACGGAACACCCGCAAGATTCCCGTGAGGCCCCTGCAATTGGCAACGGTAAGCAAATATCATGCCCACAGTCATAACCGCCCACTAAACTTCTTTAGATGAGATGGTCAATAGCCTGGCAAAATTTGTTTCCTTTAAAACAATATCTTCGAGACCTAAGTTTGCCGGAGAATGCAACCAGGGCGCGGCTTTTCTCCGTCGTCACTGCAATTACCTGGGAGCTCATACCAAACTTTTGGGCACGGGACCAGATACGAACCCGATTGTCTTTGCAAGATTCGATGCCGTTTCAAAGTCTTCGACTAGCAAGACTCTATTATTTTACGGCCATTATGATGTTGTTGGTGCAGATACCAATCATCTGAAATGGAATAGCGATCCATTCCAACTCACCTCTGTCAATGGGTTTTTGTATGGTAGGGGTGTATCAGATAACAAGGGTCCGGTCCTCGCAGCTCTGTATGCGGCCGCTGAATTAAGCCAGAAGAAAGCCTTAAGTTGCAATGTCGTTTTCTTGATTGAAGGCGAAGAAGAATCTGGTTCCCAGGGATTTGCCAATACAGTTAAGAAACACAAGGACTTGATTGGGAATGTTGACTGGATTCTCTTGGCAAACAGCTACTGGCTAGATGACCACATTCCGTGCCTGACCTACGGCCTAAGAGGTGTGGTCCATGCCAATTTTGTCGTGACAAGCAGTAATCCAGATTTGCACAGCGGTATCGATGGCAGTTCCCTTCTTGACGAACCATTGAAGGACCTAACGATGCTGCTGGGCATTATTGTTGGTGCGAAAGGGAAAATAAATATACCAGGATTCCACGACCCAGTTTTACCCCTGACAGAGGCGGAAAAGGAACGATACGACGCAATTGCTGAAGCCCTACTTCCTCATCATCCAGAGATTGAAGATAGTGAATCATTTACTGATTCTCTAATGCATCGTTGGCGTGAGCCTTCACTCACAATCCATCGCGTCGAAGTCCCAGGCTGCCAAAATACGTCGACGACTATCTCGCGAAAAGCACGAGCCACACTTTCCGTCCGCCTCGTACCAAACCAAGACGCAGGCAAGGTGGCGGCCGACCTGACAGAATTCGCACAGGCCCAATTTGCAAAATTTGACTCCCAAAACACCCTCACAGTCGAAATAACGGGTAAAGCGGACCCCTGGCTAGGAGATCCAGAGAATGATATTTTCAAATCGCTCTCCCGTGCCGTAACTGCAGCCTGGTCGTCTGCCAAAGGAGAACGGCACTACAACTACCCGCCGGTCAACATTCCAAACCAGTTGTCCCGGCGTGAACTTCTCCACACAAACTCGACAGATAGCATGGCTTCGCGGTTCGATCGGATTACCTCCTCTTCCTCCTCAGCACCCAAAACCAGTTCGGGACACAGACTTTCCACTTCTGCTGTTCCGACCTCTTCGACCCTCGCTCACGGCCCCGACTTACCAAGTGCAAACCTTCCTAGTAGACCACGCGCGTTCTGCAGACATGGTGCATCCTCATCCACTTGTGAAATCAGTTCCGCAGCGGCAGTCGTGGCAGCAGGAGGGTCAATGTGTTATCGCCACCCCCAAGTTCCACAACATTCCCACACACGAACCTCTACATCGACATCTCAGCCCCCATTAGCTCAGCCCCGCTCTTGCCAAGTGGTTAAACCAATTTACATTCGTGAGGGCGGTTCGATTCCAACAATCCGCTATTTGGAGAAAGCATTCAACGCCCCCGCGGCCCATTTACCCTGTGGCCAGGCCAGCGATCATGCGCATTTGGATAATGAGCGATTAAGGGTTGAGAATTTGTACAAGAGTAGGGAGATTATTAGCAGAGTGTTTAGGGATTTGGGGAGGGATGATGAGAGTGCCGTAGTTGAGGATGAGGGGAGTGAGAGTGATAGAGAGCCTGAGGAAGATTTGGAGGAGTAAACCAGGAGGCACTCCGTAGAAGGATGAATGGATTGTAGTCGGTGGCAAATGGACGAGATATGGGTATTGTTTATTCCTCGAAGTAGCCGATATCGTGTATTGATGTATTGATAGGCTTTTTTTACCTTCTCCTTCTCATGTTCCTTGTCTTTGGCCCTCGTTTCTTTGATTGCTCCTTTCCACTACGTTCGCTGGTTCCTTGTCTATAATAGCCGTCCATATCATTTATATTCTAATGGCACACGCGTGGAACAAAAAACAGCAGACTGAAACGCATTGCCAGGACCCTTCAGCAACACATGTGAGGAAAATATAAATTTAGAAAGAGGACAAACACCATAAAGCTCATAGCATATCACACTTCCCTGAATTGGGCGCAAAACGAGAAGATTGTTCCAATGGCGCAAACCTCTAGTAAAATAAAACTACAATACAATGCCATACGTACATACATTGAAGCATGTTGTCAAACTCCAAGCCAATAATACACATGCAATAGCACAGAAAGGGCGTATCCACATTCCCAACACCATTTGAAAAGCAAATGAAGATTCTCACCAAATCCTCTTAGCAGCCATTTCATACCTCATGACCCCTTCAATACCGTCACTGCCTCCGGCATTAGACTTACAAACCCTATCCCTCTCCTCTCTCTCCCTCAATCGTCTCGCTCCATCGGGATCGTCCGCGTAAATCCACCTTCTCCGATCCTCACCGACCTCCACAGCACCCCAACCACCAACGCGGCGAGCACCCTCAACGATGTCGGGGTTTGGAGCTTTAGCTTGGGAATGTGACACAGCCGTGGTGGATTGAGTTGCTGTTGGTTTGGAGGCAGAGAATGAATTTGTGACGGCAGATGTGGTTGAAGATACAGGCCCGCGTTCTCGCAATTTCATTTTCTTGTAGCGGGAGCGGGCATAGCTGAGGAGTATTATGCCGAGGACGAGCTTTGAGAAGAGGAGGGTAAGGTATAAAAGGAGAATAAGGATGGTGGTGAAGATGGGTATGAAAGTCACGGGTGATAGCGTTGCATGGGAAATCAGGGTTTGGAATAAGGGAGAGATTTTGGTGAGGGAGAAAGCGGTTTCGAGTGGCTGAAATGGGAATAAGAGCGAGGGTGAAGGAGAAGGTGATGGGGAGTAATGGTCATGGATTGATGTTAGGGAGGTTGTGTTTGATGGCGGGAGGAAGGGCTGTGTTTGTGGGAGCCATGAGGTCAGAAACATCTGGTATGTCTGGACCGACACACGGAAGAAAAGGCAGGCCAGAGGTATAACGGGAAGACCTAGTCGACGGTTGAGATTTTGATCTGCAAAGGCATTTGTGTAGTAGTCCTTGGCGAGGACATCAAGGAAACGACCGTACATGGAAGGGCGGGTGTTATTGAATTTGTTGATATATGCATGTTTTAGCCAGTCGACAATCATCTCAGAGCCCAGAACTACCAGGAACGGTCCAAGGACATGTGGGAGAAGTGAATTCACTTTGCTAAGCGAAGAAAGTATAGATGATGGGAGGATGGTGAAAGCCTGTGGAAGAATGGATGACGCCGTTCTAGGTGGTGTTACGAAAGATGTATTGTTTGGACTTGTGGATGGACTGTTGCTGGCGAACAAACTCAAACCGCTGCCAGAGCTGAAGATACCAGTTTCAACAATATTTCGAGATGCAATGATGGTAAGCATTAGCCAAAGTTGAAACCGTTCAACAACGTCAGCACAAGTTAGTTGAAAGAGATTTTCCTTTTCGAATTTTTTGAAGACCGTTGACTTAATTTCCACGAATTGGTTTGACAATAGCAAAGTAATCAGGGCATTTGAGTACGAGTTCACTGCTACATTAAGGGTCATCACTTGGTAGAATAGTGCCGTGGAATGGATAACTGTATATATAAGCGCAATGATAAACAGCCAGAGTGGACGTAGTATCTTGCTGCGGCCGTCTGGTTTCCTCTCGAGAGCTTCTCGTGAAAACAGACATTCAAGGACGTCTTGGCCAATGGCCGACAACAACCTATCACCGACCTGTAGATATGTGTATTAGACTAGAAAGCATAAAAAGGAACGATCGGGCAGTTCGAAAACATACTTCGAGTACATTGTAAATAACGTAAAGTTTAATTGCAGCCTGTCCGCGAATCCAATGATACATCCGACTGGCATCGAAATACATTAAAACCAGGCATGTAAATATCATCAAGAGGCCCTTCAAAATGTCTGCCTTGTGGTCCGGTAACAGAGTTGAAGGAATGGATCTATTCCTACGGTGTCTCCGACTAACGGATGCCCGATTTCTTCTGTCATTTCCGGACGCCCGATTCTTAGTGTCATCGTCAAGGAATGGATTGTCTATTCCGATAGTTGGAGGAATATCAACGCTTGATTGTGAGTGACCAGAGTCCTCTTTAGCCTTTTGATCGTACCAGCTCACGCCAGTAGCTGATGCAGCCTGGTGTCTCCGCCGCCATACCCTTGCAATCCCGGCAATAATAAACCCGCAAATGTACTGAGCTTCAGCTCCAACATTGACAACCCAGGATTGTAGAAGAATAAATATGGACTTGAAAAATCGTAACGGAAGAATCGTAAAATAATAAAGCCATGCATCGATACACGCTAGTGTACCAAAAATTAGAACATGTTCCAGAGCCGGGGGAAGAAGGAAGAAATTTTGTAAACGCTCAAGCTTCGCTTGAGATGACTCATAGGGAAAATCATTCTTGGCGGAGCGGTGGATGTATAAGGGCGAAGGTCGGTCAGAAGCTAATTCTAGCTGGAGATATGTGGGAATGGAGAAAGGAGGAAGTGGAATAGATTGGGGAACTGGGGACGGTAGCGGGTCAGCTATGGATGCCGAGTTTTGGCGATTTTTAGCCATATCAAGCGGGTCAGGCTTGGGACGGGAGGACCACGACTTAGCCAATCTATCGCCACTTGCTGAGAATCGCCGTCTTTGAGGGGTATCTGGGACCGATCCAGCTAGTGTTGAGTAAGTCCTGCGCCTGGTCGGGGATGGAGGAGGCATCTGATGTGCGGACCCAAGAAATTCGCGTGGATCCTCAAGATGGGAATTCCTTCCAAGATTCAGTTTGCGCCTTGGAGACCTTATTCTTCTCGAAGATTCGTTCGCAACTAATCTATCTACTTGTAGATCCAGAGCTCCAACAGCCTTTCGTGAATCCGAGGATGCATATGGATGCAATGCCGGTTGCCATCGATATCGTTCTGGGGAAGCGGAATGGAGCGTAAGAGATTCGGGAGAAGAAGTGAGTTCATGAATTTTCGCAGGAGATAGTTTAAGAATTTTATTCTTTTCACGATCCCGGGTCGAGGGCGATTGCCGCTGTGAATCAATCCGCTTCAAAGAAGACGCCGTTTCTACGTTGGCGACTTGTTCGGATTGAACAGCGGGCTTTTCCCCTAGGACAAGGGTAGATACCGTTTCCACGTTTCCGTCAGGATTCTCCATACAACTTCCTAAGGTTGGTGTAGGACCAACCGAAATTGGTTTCAACTGTACCGTTTCAGCTCCCTGGTCCTTCGTGTCCAGAACAGGTGTAGGAATAGCTTGCGGTTCGGTGCCATTTTGCAGGGCCGGACTTTTGTCTTCCGAGTTCTGAACATTCCGCATACCATTATCTTCCATACGCAGCACATCCATCTCTTCAGGACTTTGACCATTGACAACCTCAGCAACCAGCCCTTTTAAGTTGGTCATCTTTACTGTTGGATCTATATCGGTGTTATTTCCTTTCGATCCCGCATGGACAGCCAAGGGCTCTTCACTACAATTTCTTTCGGAAGCGATATCGCCAGCATTACTATCAGCCATCAAACTGTCACCGCTCCGTCCAGAAATTGTAGGGGAAGCAATGCCATTGGTCGTATCCATAACGATTCCTCCTTTTAAACTGATATCGCTACCGTCATCGTAATCAAGGATCCGGAGTCTTCCCGCTCTCACTTACACTGGGCAGTACAGATGCGGGATAATCCCCCGGCTGTGAAGCAGCGGCATCAGCCGTACGGATCGATATGTGTGCTGTATATAACTGGTTTACCCTGTAGCCCGTTTTATCTTCTGTTGTTGGCTACTTTTGGTAAGTCGGCTTGGTTTGAGAAGCTCGATCTTGATGTGAGTAGAGGCGAGCTGTCCTGAAGTTGCGGTGGCGTAGTAGTTGACTTGGGGCTCCCCAGATAAGAAACAACGTCGAAGCAAAAGACTCAAACGCTAACTAATTATCATGCGTGTGTATGTTTAGGAGAGTTTTTGACGTTCTTATAGAGGTTGAGAAGTGTTTCGACGTCAGCAGATTGCGAAAAAGATAAAAGGTCAATCAATGGTTAAGCTGAGGGAAGCTCATGCTTAGTCATCCGGAGCAATCGAGATCAGAGAAGTTGAAATCTAAACTATGCTATAAACCAACCACCAAACCCTAACATAGACATATCCCACTCGCGTCTTCTATATGCTCTTGATAGCAGTGATTTTATCGTATTTCTCAACTAACTCTCATCCTAACCTACCCCTAACCCTGGTGTTGAGGTCGGGTGAGGTTGATTAGAGATGATGTATTTGTGTTTATATTCGATGGGGATGATGGAGTTGATCATGGTTTTAAAATTATAGTTAGGTCTCTCAAACCACATTCAACTTTTTGAAACCACGAAACCTCCGCTTTGATAGTATTTATCGAGTGTTCGTTCATGAAACAGCCTTATTGAGGCCATCTTCGTTGGGTTACTAACTTTTATTTATCTGAAAGCAACTGACATGTAGGATCTGATGGATGAGGTGGTGTTAACCCTCCTCACGACCACATCAGCGGGAATTAACCACCACAGGCATTTCTGTCAACACTCCGGATGACATGCAGCTTATTAGATACAGCGCGAGCTTCAATCAGAGTTCCCATCACACAAATGTCATTATGAACCTTCTGTCACCTATCTATCTGACCGCCGTGATCGACATTATGTCGCGTTGAACTGGTTCGAAGGGAGGGTTTTGCCTCCCATCCCCCAGATGATAGAGACCTGCTGACTAGCTGGGCAATTATCAAGCTGAATATGGAAGATACGTTCCAGAATTAATCGTCCTATAATAATGGCTAGAGCTGTTTTTTTCACAGGACTGATTGTAGACAAGCTTTCTGACTTTGCCTCACATGAATATCTATAGAGGTTTTATCTATGGTCCGCTGAAATCGGCTCGCAACACAATTCGACCATCTTCAACAGTCAGTGAGAATATCGCAGAGTTTTTATACCTCATTTTTGAATCTCAACTCTAGTCTGTTCTTCCCGGATGGAGTGTTCAGGGATATGTTTTTCGAAGTGACTACCGGAATGTCCATAAACACCGACGGTTTGTTGAAATATTCCAAAAACCTTGCTCGGTGCATATCCGTCGAACTACGGGTCAAATCCAGTTCTCTGAGAGCTATCCATTTTCTTTTCAACCCAGGTCGAGTTAAGAGGACCGCCCTATCGTGACTAACCAAGCGCATTAGGGTGAATTAGAACACAGGTTCCTGGTGTTCTGGTTCCCTAGTTGACAACGTTGATATATTCAGCAGCATTGATGACTTGCCCCTTCACCGTTTTGCTTTCACCACCAGGACTCTGCATGCACATCTCAGGTTCCCCTTTTTCACGGAGACTGGCTCTGCGATCGTCTCCTGACGAACTCAGTTTCATTTGTCGATTCTCCTAATACAATTGAACCGAATTGTCAGTTGCTTCTTGACTACCCCCGCCAAATCTATTTTTGTCTCCTTTACTAAGAAAGTCACAAGAAACTCATAAAGGCCTTGCCACAATCTAAGAAACGGCAACTGGACACGAAGCGTCACGATTTGAATAAATATGTGGGTCGGTATTGGAATTTCTTTCACAAATTTGATCTTCAAATTCCAGTTTTCTGAGCATGGCGGGCGGTTATTTGTTACAACTCTCTTTCCCCGGACTCAACTCACAGATATATCCCCCTCTGGCGTCCTGCCACGTGGATGGATCTTTCAAGTAACCACAAAACCTTGATTTAGAAGCTCTGAGAGGGTCCATTTCACACCACTGATGCCAACTATTGTATTATAGATTTCTCTGGTTAGGCTGGAACGCTCACATCTGCAGATTGTCTACGGCTGAAAAGTGGTACATCACGATTCTTGCCCCCGCCCATGCTTCGGAAGAGGTAAAAGGCTATCCTAGAATTCGTCGGACGGAACTTTTCTTATACTCTTTCACAACACAGATGCTATGTCATCACCTGTCATTCCGCCAAACCAACAAACCATCAAACTACTTCTCTCATTCATTTTAATTTTTTTTGCTCCTGTGGGCCGGTTTCATGGCGAGAATTAAGAAGGCCAGGTTCACAACTTTACGACACAACACTACCTACAGGGATATATGGCCAAGAGAAAGCATCATTGTAAAGAGTATAATGTAGGCAGTATCTTACTAGATGGCTCGTAGCACTCTCTTCTCACCGGAGCAAAATGCACACTCCATTTCAGCTAAGAATGGATGACCAAGACTACACAGCTCTTCTACAGAATCAAAATCCATAGAGATGGAATGAAAATTTTGAAACTACGCATCCTTATTATCCAACGGACTTGAGAGCAATTTTACCTACTTTATAAAAGGACCCATATATTTTCACGGAATTTGTCAGCTGGGTCTGTTCCGTGGAATGTGGGTCTAAACGGCGGGACCTGTAGATCTTGGCGCTAACTTCAACCCATGCATGTAATTCCGCATCTAATGGGCTCTCGGAGTGTCAGTCTGAGTCTCCATTCATTTCTGGTTTGGTACCAGAAGTGCAAATTGGCATTCACAAACGTGGGCTCGCTCATGTGGATGTTTCAATGCGAATGGAGTCTCCACAATGCAGTTGGCTCAGTGAAATTCCTCTGAGCTTGGCTGCAATTTGCACAGGACATATTTGCTAATAACTTCATCATGGAGCTCAGCTTCAAAAAGTGTCCTAAGACTCTAGAGACAGCAGTTGAGCAGGGAATGGATATGTCTAATCTGCAGGACATTCAGGTAGTCATGGTGACTCCATTATATTTCTCAATCTCTCCCTGACACTTCATATATACACTAAGAGTAGATTGTATAGAAGTAGAACCGCGAAGTAGTTAAAGAGGGGCAAACAAAACCACGTTAACGGCAAGGGTATCCGAGATAAAACCTAAAATGAACAATGAGTGATGCACCTGCCAGGATGTAGGTAGGTAATAATTGGTGCAGTCTGGATCATAGGGGTTGAGATTACGTATGTTGCTTGCTAAAAGAAAATAGAAACGGAAAATTGTAGGAAAGGGATATATTTGTTAACTTTACATGTCTGTCGGTGCTTTGACTGTGTTGATGGAGGAAAAATGAATACTGTAAGAAATCGCGTCTACACACACAAAAAAAAAAAAAAAAAAAAAAAGGAGCAGAAGGAGAGTAGCTAAAACCGGAATCGAAATTTGTCAAGGGGAAGGCAGAAAACACAGGCAAAAGAAGAAGCAAATAAATATAAATATCCTGCCCGAGAAAAATGGTATAGTTGAAAGGGGTATTACGGTTCATTTTTTGTTCATGATGGCAGAGTGTAAGATATCCAGCTTGCTTTTCCGCGTTACTAAATGGTCGTGGCATATAGGTTTCGGAGAATGAGAGTGTTGTAAGATGTAGCCGTGATGTGGAAATAGGGAGGATGTTGGAGGGGGATGTGTGTAGGGACCATGGCTTTGAGAAGTGCGAGGACATATAGCACAGAGGGTGATGGCGTAGCATAGTTCGCTGTATGCAAATGGGTGTGAGCCAACGTAAAGCTGACAGAATATTTCCATGCAGATTTCTCGACCGTGTCACGATGGAAGTAAGAAAATAAAAAGTTGGGGTGGTGATGGGGGAACATAGGAGAATTTCGTAGCAGGTGTGTGAGGTGAGTCTCCCAAAGTAAACAAAATATGCTACATGCGCACAATGCGTCAATTGAACGATCGATCAATCCATTGAATAAACATCTAAGCCATCAACCATTGATATTTCTTAAACTCCACCATAAGTCGGTCGATTCTGCTGTGGCGGCGCCGTACCCGATCGCTGCAGCCGTGATCGATCAGGGACAGACCTATTCCCATCCCTACTGCCATTCCGATATCCGGTTGACGGAGAAGTCGTCGCCGGACGAGCAAAATTTCGGAACGGTTGTTGGACGGGGGGAAGAGGAAGAGGTAGGTCAGGAGTACCTTGGTTTGGGGGAGCGGGGCTTCGTCGGGCGGAATTAGTTGAAAAGTGTTGATAGTCGTTGGAACTATTGCTGCTGCTGAGGTTGTTGGAAGGGAGGCGTGGCGTGTATGCTCTCGCCGGCGTTGGGAACTGGGAACGATCCACTGGTGAGCGTCGATCACTGATAGCTGGCATTGCTGGTAAGAAGGAGAACTGTTGTTCGTTGAGGGTAGATGATGAATCTAGGGCAGCAGGTGAGTGGTGTTCGTGGGGTCTTGGGCCGGCCATGAGTGACAGGGGCATTCCGTGAGTATCGATTGGGTCAAGAGTTGGAGGTCCACTTTGGTTATAACGTGGTTCGTTGGTATAGCCGAGAACTCCTCCACTCTTCACTAGTGGTACGTTGTCATCTGAGAGGCGAGAAATGTGATTGCTGCCCATGGACAGGTCCTCATTGGACCAGTTAAGCTCGGGCAGGGTTGGTTGGCGGTAAGAATTGGGGCCTGCCGTTGGAGGGAGTGAATATGGTGGGAGGGTCGTGAGAGTGGTCTGTCGTGATAGGGTCGGCATCTCTGGAGGTTTGTCTGAGGATGCTTGACGGAAAGTAGGCAGGGTTGGTTGTCGCTTGAAAGAGCCAATTCCAAGTTCAGAGTCAGAAAGTTGGCGATCTTGCAGCACGACGTCTTTAGCCAAAACCTTGTCAACCTTCTCCTTGACGATTCGCTCGAATCGGATGTTGATCTTACGACGGCAGTAGGCGGTAAGGGAGCCGTCCTCGGAGGGTATATGATGCCACAAAAAGAGAAGGTAGAGAATGCATGAAACGAATAGACTTAGAATCGAAACCACCCAGATAACAAGGGTAAAAAACATCGCAGATAGAACCACTGCTTGGCGCTGATCCTTATCAGCCAGGGTTCGAACGTTGAAAAAGAATTGCGCTACGGGGGATATGCCTTTCGGGGGAGCGTGCTCTCCTCGGAGGATCAGATCTGATTCCATAACAGAGTAAAGAATTGTCGCATTGATAAATTGGCGGGGCCCTTCCGCGATAACAACTCGCGTCCATGCTTCAAAGTTGAAGTACGTAAAAAGGGCGACGTAATCGGCGCCTTTCTTACTCTTGGTGAGTGCGTAAAAGACCAAGAAACGACGCCAGCCACGACCGTTTTCTCCCATGCGGATACTTTGAATTCTGACAGCCAGAGGGTCCAGATAGCTCTGGGCAACGCCGCCTTGTTTGATAACACGCACCGCACGGATCCACCGGCATACCAGGAGAACGAATGATAGCATAATACATCCAGAGAAGATCCATTTTGAGATGTGTCTTGGGATTAATTGTTCTCGCTCAGTCGACCAACGATTAAATGCGATCAAGTTAACAGCAGTGAAAGTATCGACACCGTATACGGCAATTGATATAAAGACTGAGACCCAAAGAATGAAATACGAAAACTGAGTAAAACACGACGTTGACTTGAAGTCTGATAGATTCTACGAGAGGCGTTGCAGTCAGTTATAAAGCAACATCTAACAGATATGATTTAAACCTTGGAGGGGGGGTAACCCACAATGTATTCCCACTTCTGTTCCGCTCGCATATGCCCCCAGTATTCTTCCTTTCTTGAAGACGTACAACAACCCATTGCTTGTGAAGAACTTGGGATGTGTTCGATAACTGATTTTTGAGAGATTTAATAAGCGATTGTAACCGAGTTCAACCAGGAACTCCGGCTAAATGTACACTGAATAGTTTCGGTAAAGGCGACAGCAAGGACAGTGGGTAGATAGCGATCGCCTTCGGTCCAGCCGGTCCCAGAGGGAAGAGGAAATAAGCAAGGGCAGGTATTACGAGGTGGATGTCTCGTGGTCAAATGAGTGTGGTAGAGAAAATCGATGTACAGCGCGATTGGGGATAACTACGCGCGACCGCTGAGAAGAGGGGTTGAGAGGGCAGGTGCGTCACATCGCAGTTGGAAAGATGGAGGTGTTAACAGTCGCGACAACTATTTATGAATTGAGCACATGAAGAGGGGCGCGCGACGACAGAATCCAAAATGAACGGGTGGATTGAGTCGGGGGCCGTCAAGATCGATGATAGAAGGAATGAGATTCCCGCAATGGAGTTGGTGAAGGAATGGGCGGACAGGTGAATTGTCCCGTGAAACGGTGGTTGGGAGGAGTTGAAATGTGTGTGTGTGTGTGTGTGTGTGTGTGTGTGTTGCGGGTTTATATAAATAATGCGGGATTAACTGCTAGCAGTTGGGTGATGCACAATGAATGCCAAGCCAGGGGGTGGTGGATGCAACGCCCTGTCCAACATCGGATCTGGGGGCCTCTTTAAAACATCTGGCCAACTGTCATCCAGAGAAAACACCCCAAAGCAGAATCGTGGAGATGAAGTCGACAGAGAAGAAAAAGAGAAAAAAGGAGAAACAAAAAGGACGCATGAAAGAAATAAGCAGACAAGAGGGAGAAATGAAGTGGCTGACTAACATCGACATCCATGCTCTCTTCTCTCTCTTCTTTCCTTGCAACCTGTTGGGAGTTCGTTCTGTTGTGCCTTCCCTTGCCTTGAAACTGTGTGTGGCCTTCGACCTTGGCACTTGGGTTCAGCCAATCACAGCGCCCCGATGTTGAAGCACTTCCTGTAGCAGAAAAGGGTCGATCCCCTTGGAAGCTAGATCCGATGCAGTTTAGTGGGATGCACCTTGGACCCAATATGGCTAGCGTCCAGCTCTCCCTCGTCTAACCAAGGTTAGTTAGTTTTAGTTACAGAGATCGAACCGCTGAGTCAGCTCTCAATCTCGAAGGTTAACTAACTAGTTCGTTATGTTATTCGGGATGGCGACGAACGGCGGCGACGGAGTTCATAACAGAGTGCAGTTTTCTGGGCAATGGCTACGGTGGAATTGAAGAAGACCTTGTACAATGCTTATTCTGTTGAATGGCCCTAGGTGTGGAGTTGTCTCAGGCAAATATTCAGAAGAACCAACTGCCGTTTTTTGATGATGGTCGACAAGATATGGGCCCCAAGCAGCAACAGCCAATAAAATGCTCACTACTACGGAGTATTATGGCCCACAGGCATGTTGGATGTATCCACCGGAGAAAGTCTCCACTCCCTCTCAGTCAGTCGACACAGGAAATCCGCCTTGTTCCTCAACTCGAGTGCATTTCCTTGTAATTGTCAATTTCAATGTGGATCAAATTTGGCAAAGTTATCACAACTCGACGCTAAAACCCGCTGACCTTGAATCCGTTGCAGGTGCAGCACTTATCCTCCTGCCGGAACAAGGTACTAAAATTGTATCAAGCCGCTCGTCCGCGTTATGAATGGAGGATCATTTGCGGAAAAGAATCCTCTCAGAACTATTGAACAATAGCGCTGACCATGTCATCTCGAGTCCTAAAATTCCCAATAATGACGCTGAACAAAGCTTGTAAAGTTAAGTCTGAATATCAGGTAGGTGTTCATTAATCGCTTGAAAATGATATTGTTTCAGAAAGTCTCTAGAGAACCAGGCCTGAAGACTCTTATCATACAACTGAGTGGCGGCGTGTGTTGACTGGCGAATTACGTCAATCAAGGAGAAAAGGCATGGACAAAACCTGTCCCCTCAAATGAGGAACAACACAACCAAAAAAAAAAAAAAAAAAAAAAAAAAAAAAAAAAAAAAAGTGGACGACAGCCAAATATTACCCCACAGTGCAAGTTGACTGCTTCTGTCCAGCCCCGGGGAGGGGACGCTTACCAGAAAAATCCTCAATCACGGCCTTCTGACATCTGCCTCCGGACTCGGAATCTCGGACTCGGTCGGGTAAACAATTGTGGACAGCTTACTTTCCGCTTGAAACATTTGGCGGATCGTTCAAACTGTTTGCCAACGTGATCACTCAGCCAGCGCCTTGAGCCCATGCGGCAATGCAAGATAGGTCATAACTCCGCTGGAGAAGTGACTCTCCGCTCTTGTCGTAAAGGTGTAGCACACCAATTTCAGCAAATAGCTCCCTGGAATTTGTGGCGAACTGGGATAGCCAGCACCGCATCCTGTGCTTTAGCTTTTTGGAAGGTATCGCTTTCGTGGAACCCGAGGACAACGGTGTGGGCGGCCTCGTGAAAAATTCAAAACTATCAGGACAATCGCCGAAGACCATGACCACATTCGAGGGCTTTACAACGAGAGCACCAAACCTTCCCGCGACGGCAATCAGGTGAGGAAGGATTACTTCGCAGCGCTGGAGGAATGCGACCGAACCTTGTCAACATTTTTGCCACCATTTCGTTTATAGCACAACCTCAGCGTGTAGAGAGCCAACAGTGCAACAGCCAAAGGTCCTGGGGTTGGAAAATTTTCTAAACCGGGAGGTTGGGGGGGAGGGGGCGAAAGTAACATTATAAACACTGAGATCATCTGTGTCGACTTTCTTTATTATAAAGACTCTCACACCCCACATGTGGTCCGTGGGAAGTCCTCGGATAACTATAGACGATGAAATGGAAAAGAATCAGTATCACGTTCATAAATTCGTTATTTCTCACTACCAAGGAGTCCTTGAGGCTCAGATTTGCCGTCCCCCAAAAAATAAAAATAAAAATTATTAAAAATAAAAAAAAATAAAAATAAAAATAAAAGCGGGAGCAATCTGTGAATGGTTAGGGGGTTTTGATTTTTGCGAAGCACGAAGTTCATGCGAATGGGAAGTTGAAAAGTTATTGGTATCTCATGTCCTAATATATGCCCATAATGAAGAAAGAAGAGAAAAGAGAAAAGAGGTGGAAGGAAGGCGTTCTTTCGATGTCTATGCAGTTAAATCTATTCAATCAGAACAAGAGATGGGTATACAGCCCTCTTGGGAAGAGAAATTGAAAAAAGAGGCGAAAACAAATTCAACCATAAACAAATATGGGTATAGTTCAATAAAAGCAAATAGCAGCATGCGTATTTCTATTTGAAACAGAAAGTCAGAATAAGTCAATGAAACACCGAAAAAAAAAAAAAAAAAAAAAAAGACACTAGTATAAATTTAAAGAAGAAAAAAGTGTGGATATAGTTCAATAAAATGCGAAATTCGCAGCAAGGGAGTTTTCTGTTGTAAAATAAAAGGGAGAAACAAAGAAAGCAACAAGTACGCGTGAATAAAAATGAAAACATCCAGCAGTATGAAATCACAGTGCAATCGAGCTTAGAGCAACAGACTGCTTCGCAAGAGAAGGAAGTCTATACATCCACAGCAATATTGCTGTCACTCCAAAGAGCCCAGAGGCTACCACCCAGGGTAACCCAATCCATCCATCTCCCATCTCTAATCCCCAATTAAAAAACACAGTCACTATTGGACTCGCAATCGTCACACCGACGCTCTGTAACATTTCGATCGCCGTGTAAAGCCGTGCAGTCTGATCTCGACGTACCATTGTTGTGGCCAGGGATCTAATAATGAATACAAATCCAATCCCAAGCGTCTGGACGACAAGACCGGCAATGAAAAAGGATATTGAGGGTGAAATGCCCATGATAAAGGTACCGATGAGAAGAAGGATGACGCTGGCTTTCGACATGGTGAGGTCCTTTTGTCGGAAATGCATCCGTCGGCAAGAGGTGAGGTACCACGAGGAGAGAGGCAGGACAACGAGGAAGAGGAATACGGTTAAGATATATTTGAAGGAGTTTAGAAAGTTTGCATTGGCGAGAGTCCAGTGGTAACGCTTCGATATATATTGGATTAGCAGCCATGATGTGCCGCGACTCAGTCTGTAAACGAGGAATGTGGACAGGAGGAACATGAGATGCTTATCCTGGAAAATGAAGCTGAACTCGGATGCCATTCTGTTGAGTTTTGAGAGGAGATGGGATCCTTTGGCATAAGATTTAACGTGGGCATGGGATTGTTCACGCGGGAGAGAATTATGTTCGTAGTTCAACGGTATTGACTCTGGAAGCTCATCTGCATGTTCCTTTTCCGACGCAAATGCCCCCTTCGTTTCAGGTAACCCGACTGCTGGTAAAATTCCAATAAGGGTAAGGCTCCATCCTATACACATTGGGATCCAGGGGTTATATTTCATTAGACATGAAGTAACCACGGAGGAAATGAATTCAGACACCATTATTGCGACGCCGAACTTGAAGAAAAGCGCAGCCCTATTGACAAAATCAGTGAGCACATTTTCCTTCAATATATGTACGTTGTTCCATAGACTCTAACCTTTGGGATTCAGCGGTGACATCTGCCATCATTGTCCACACCATTGTACTAGCCACAGCAAACCCACCACCAAACAACCAAGCCAGTGTAGATAGCCAAACCATACGCAAGGGGAAAGTGTTCGTCGCGTACAAGATCACGCCGGTAAGAATCATATTCAAGACAAAGCCGGGTATGCAAATGCAAAATACAGGTTTCCGACCGTACTTATCTGCCAGCAGGCCATATGGCATCGAAAGCAAGACCCCTATTTTATTTCATTTGTTAGGGGAGATCATGTTTTAATCCCCTACACGGAAAAGCCCTCTTACCAGATAAGGCATCAAACAACTCTCCATAACCTTTCACGATCGCCACCTCCCTCTGTATTTCCTTATTTTTGCAAAGCTCTTCTGGGATATATCCATCCTTGCCTATTTTGGACTTGTCGTGCTGTTCGTAATAGCGTTGGCAAGTTATAGACTCAAATATGCGCGTCATAGGAGCAGAAAGCATCGACCCTCCAGTTTCGAAGGCAAGAACAATAGCGAAGAGAACAATGGTAAGTCGCATGCGGAGCTTCCGTTGGGAGCTGGCAGTAGAATCTGGGACGTGGTTTGATGCAAACGTCGACTGCTCGAAGGAAGGAGACTTTGGTAGAAAAAGCACATCTTCAACGTCGTCGTCGTCGTCGTCGTCGTCGTCGTCGCCACCGCTGCTGGTGTTTTGTTTTGAGAACATATCGAGGTGAGCTCTCGCCAGGGAATATTCGAAATCGGTGGTTGTTGGTGGATCTGAAAGCAAATGCATGGCCCTTCAGTGGAATGAATTATTAGGGGCTCATTTTGAAGAGGATTAAGATGGCTGTTTCCGCAGGTCTTCAGAGAGATGGAACAAGAATAGAGTCAAGGCATGGCTGTTAGTTTCGAAAGATCGTTTGACCAGCTGAGGATACCAGACGTGATTTCGGCTGGTCCTATATGCGGGTGGTCTGAGAAGTCTCAAAAAGTGGCCGTTTGGGACGTGATCTGCGCCGTAAGCCCAAACTGTGTTAAACTGTGTCAGGCCAGGTCCCATAAGTGTCGCACCAGTGATTGGGCGCCCAAACTGCAGCTTCCGATAGGGGCCACTTGGAAGAAACTGGACTGGAATCTCCCAACCACCTGCCGAGACCCGTGCTTGCACTCCGTAACATGATCGTGCATCTTGGCTGCCATTGATGTGTCTGCTCCAAGCTCCAGCTGGCTGGCTCCCATGGTTCGCTCCTGCGGGAGAAAGGGCGAGAAAGAAAGGTTGGCGGAATCCAATCTCCCATGATCTATCTGCCCCTGAGCTACCTTTGCGAAGCCTTGAGCCAGAGCCTTAGCCTTGAGCCAGGGACTTGCTGGCCCTTGGCTGGCTGGCAAGGGCTGGCAAGGGCTGGCATTGGCCCGGGGTTGCTGCAGCTTAGGCGAGCCGCTCTGATCAGAACTAACAATTCGGCGGTTGCCAGTCGGAAATAATAATTTATCTACAGCAAGCACGCACTTTTGCTGGAGGGTTCTCGTCAGGGATTGTCGATGGCGTCGCCGCGTTAAAAATTCGCAGGCAACTTGGCCGCCGTTTTTTTTTTTTTTTTTTTTTTTTTTTTTTTTTTTTATAAATCTGTTTCTACCTCTTCCTCATCGCCGTTGTCGACTAACGAACATCACACGATGGACGTTAATTAAATCTTTCTCAATTTATGTATCCGCTAAGCCCGAAGACGTAACTAGTTAGGCAACTTGGGTACGTACATCTGACTCAGCAAATCGTTGGTCTCCCCGCACGTGATCCCGCTTCCCGTTGTTACTACTTCTTCTTCTTCTTCCCGACTTGAATTCAACCACCGCAACCATCGGGGGACAACAAACAGCATCGACTTTTTGTTGTTGCTTTTAATCGTTGCGTGGCCGTTCAGCGTCACCATCTAGATGGCGCCTGATACGTCATCAGTCCGTTACCTCTTCGGTGCCGGCGGTAGCGGTTCCTCAGCTCTCTTGCTGATGGTTCAGGATTTCTGTCCATCCTCCTCCACCAACCGCAGGAATGACGTCGCCGCTAAGCCAACCCTCTTGAGTTTTGATCTTGTCCTGCTGAAACTCAATTTGGACCTGTTGCGCACTTAGCCTGGCGTTCCTCATCTGTAGAGCGAATTCCAACTCTTGAGAATTTTACTCCCAGCTCTTCCACGTTAGGCTTTAATCGGATTTGGTCGTGGCGGCCTCCGCTGGGCCTCGGGCCTGGTGAGGACTGACCGTCGCTGCTTTGGCGTTACTGAGAGCAACTGTGGCCTTCCGTGGATCCTCCCCTAGACCCTTGATCCTTTGGCTGGACCCGATTTCGTTGTTAGAATGGTCGCAGTTAGTTCCCTCCGCTCGAGTTTGCACTCATGTGCGGAGTCTCTCGAGCTGTTGTCCGCTCAAGGCGTCCGTTGGCGTCTCTACGAGCTGGCTCATTCGCTGCTGCTTCAGGTGATCGATATGTGCTTGATGTTCGATAACCTTGGCGTTAGCGTCCGCGAGGGAGTTGATGTTGCTAGCTGCCTTTGGACCAGTGCAAGCAGCTTCTGGCACTCTGCACCGAGGGTTCAACCGTTGGACTGGAGATTGTCGATCTTCCGTCTGTGCTCGGTATCCTTTGTTGAATAAACAAAAGCCTTCTGACAGTCGGCGATCAGGCTTTCATACGTTTGCCGTGCCATTTCCGAAAACCGGGCATTCTCAAGTTCTCTCAACTACACCATGACCTTGACTAGATCAAGCTCAGCACTGAGAGCTTTCTCTCGACTGCTGGCATTGACCATCAGCTGCTGCTGAGGTTGAACAAGTTCAACGCCTGTTTCTGTACTTTGGATTTCGACGTCACGGTACTGCCGGGCCTTGGCGGTTTTCTCGAGGGCTTCTTTTGACCGACCGTACGTGTTGGAACTCACCCTCCCCTCCATGTCGACAAGTGCTCGGTTCGTTTCCTGGATCTCGCTGGCATGAGCCATGATTTCCTGGTTTTTAGAACCTTTCCTGCTGCAACCTTGTCGGCGTGCCGTCTGAGGCTTGGATATCCCCTCGAGCGCTTCGATACTGCTGGAGTGGGAGATGAGTACCGCGTTGTGCATCTCAATAAATACAGTGACGGCAGAGGCATACGCACTATTTTCACCTTCGAGAAGGTTACTGGTAGCGGCCGCGCGACCGCGCTCAGCTTCTAGATCAGCACGAACTTAGGCAAGTGGCTGTGCCCCGAAATTGACGAATGCTTAAAAAGCATTGCCAGCAACTGGAAGGACCATACAATCAGAAACTCTTGCTACAGTTAACAATGGATGGGATGGCAACTTACGAGGAGTACTCCGATGAGCCCTACCTCACATCACCGGGCAAAACCCAGAAGAAAGGTTGTTGTACCCAGGGCTGTCGGAAAGCAGATACAGCCCGATCTGCCACGAATAGTGCAGTACCCAGAGCACCATCTTGAGAGTAAACCCGCGAGAGAGGCATCCGCTGTGATGTGTCGTCCGCCACATCCTTGCAGCTATGCTGACGCGAATGATATTTACCTCCTTGGTGATAGTGATGGAACTGTTGACAGTACTCAGTTTCCCAAATACACTGGCGCATGTTGGGATGGCCCTGAGCAAGACTAATGCGACAAAAAGAACTGCACTGAAGACCAGTGGGCATTGTCGTTGTGGAGTCGAATACAGTCTCTGTGAAGAACCGTGGGTTTTCAGGGAACTGGTGCTGGTGAGCCAACCAAAAGAGGCTGTTCACCAGAAGCACCAAAAACACAAGTGGTATCGCCATTGACAGCTTGATAGTCACGAAGTGAGTGCTTATACAAGACTTGGAGAGAGAAAGAGAAGAGGAAAAGAAGGAGAGAAATATAGGCGAATTTTAATAGAGTATGGGAGAGTAAGCGGATATGTTGTTACGTTATTGTGTTGTTCAACCCCTAACACGAGACTTTGGCCTGGCAACGAGCGCTTCACTGCTCTTTGTGAAGAATATCATCAGGAAACTGTGTGGTCTTCGGCCAGGTGACCATCGTAATGTTTTCTTGTTTTTGACAGCAGCATTCTCTACTCAGGGAACCCGTAAGCGGAATGCAAATGTGATGTGTGACAATGGCTAGAACGGTCGACAAACGAGTTCTTTGATAATATATTTACAGAGCCTATGAACAGGAAGAGGAGGCCCTAGAGGGGCTCCCACCCCTCTTTCTTCATACAACTTATGTTCTTGAGATGAAGGATCCATTTACTAGATATGTACATGCTATCTGTAGGAGCCTTGTGTGCGTTGCCCTAGGGGTTCTAAGTTGGGTTTTATAAATGAACACCTTCCAGTGACGGTTGTGAGAGATGCTACGCAACTTTCAGGTTAAATAATTGTTGTATCCTCCCAGAACAATCAGGAGAGGCAAAGAAAGGCTCCCCTACAATTAGAATTCCTCGGTCCCTTCCGGTCGTTTCAGCCATTGTTCTTCAGAAATCGTTTGTATTTTCACAAGAGATTTCAAAACGCATTTTCGCACCAACAGAAGTTTGATTGCTGAACATTTCGAGGAAGTGTTTGTATATTAACACGAAAGTGACCACAGTGGCAAAATCCATTAAGTAAGCCTTGTAGGCAGTCGTCATGAAGGATTCCCAAAGAACAATGACAAAATCTATAGTTAATATGTCTATGAATATATTCGTTGCTCTATCTAGTCTGCAAGTATATATATGTGTAAGGTGTATCCAAAACTGAAAACCAGCTTTCTTGATAGCGATATAGTAACATGCAATGAAGAAAAGCGTGTAAAGTAGACCAAAGAGCAAAAAAAAAAGTCGGAAAAAAAAAATTTGCGCGTGTCAGACTGAAGAGGTTGGCCCAAACGCTACAAAATTCTCCCATAACTCATATCGCGGATGGCAAGGGCATTGCGATTCGAATCTGCTGACGGAACTCAGGGCGAAGGCTGTAGAGGTGGTTGCTGGAGAAGGGAGATCTTGAACTTGAAACCCTGGATGACCAACACACGGGGCCCAGGGTTGACATCGGACTGGAATCGTGAAAACAATCATAAGATAAACAGAGTAGGCAGTTGAAACTGTGACTGTAGAGTCTATAGCAAACATCCCACGGATTGCGGACGCTTGGACAACCATGGCTATCTGGAGATGAGGGAATTCAGTTGGATACAGACCCCTTATCCCAGGAGGATTGGCCAATGAAGAGAGAAGTAGAAATACGCTAAGGTCAGTGTTTGCTGTTTTAGAACTCCAGTGTCCGCTTAATGGCATCGAAAATTCCTATGAGAGTATTGTGTTAGTGAATCAGTATTTTCCTGACTCAGCGAGGACTATGTAGTGATGATTAAAAACGTTAAGGGTAAGCTTACTAGCAACATCTGGTATATTTAATTTCTCATAGATCAAGCCACAGTGAACGTCCCAGCCCGTAACACGAGTGACAGGAGCCTCCAACCGCAAAAATGCGCCTTCTTGGATGGTAGCTGCCACCTCTGCTCCAATACCGGCATTCATCATGCTCTCGTGTACAACAATCGCCCTTCCAGTTTTCCGTACACTTTCCAGTATGGTTGTTTTATCCCATGGGTAAAGGGTTCGAAGGTCAATCAGCTCGATATTGACGCCGTTGAATGCTTTCTCGGCAGCTGCAATGGCTGCAGAGCAGAGGTAGAGAGGTTGACCGTACGAAATCACGGTCACATCTTTTCCAGGTTTGATGATGTCAGCCTTGCCAATGGGAAGGGTGTAAGATTCGGTTGGGACATGTTCCACTGCAGCGCGGTAGAGGATCTTGGGCTCCATGAATATCACAGGGTCGTTACATTCGAGAATGGCTGATAATAAAAGTCCCTTTGCCTGTGTGGGTGACCGCGGCATCACAACCCGCAGACCTGGGATATGAGTGAAAAGCGACTCTGGTGATTGGGAATGGTATCTTCAGTAAAGCAAATGATATATTAGCGAATTGATGGCAAACAGCAAACCCATAAGAAAACAGCTAAGAAGGGGGAACTGCATACAGAGCACCATGGCCTACTGCCCCACAGGGCATTCGTACTACGAGGCCCCCTACATTGCTTCCTGTGGCCCCCTCTCTATATCGGAATTTCGCCGCCTCGTTGACAAGCTGGTCAAAGGCGGGATAGACATAATCCGCAAACTGAATTTCCGCCACGGGTTTCATCCCTTCAGCAGCAGCACCAATTGCAAATCCCACAATTCCCTGCTCTGTCAAGGGTGTGTTAAATACTCTCTCAGACCCAAACTCTGTCTGCAAGTCTACAGAGCAGCGGAAGACTCCTCCAAAGGCAACATCCTCTCCAAAAAGAAGAACCTGATCTGATGTGGACAGGGCAGTCCGAAGTGCTGAATTGATAGACTGGTACAGGTTTAGTCGTTTCGTGACCCCGGTCTTAGGCAATTCTGCAGAGGATGTTATCGTGGATGGTGAGTGGTGGAGGAGCGGAGTCGTCCCATAGTTGATCGGCAGATTAAGATGTGCCGCAGGCGACAGAGCGTGAGATGAATACAGACGGGTGCGACACAATGGGCTCAGCAGCCTTCGAGCAACGTTATGGGAGCGGTGTGCCATTGTGTGCGGTATTCCTGAGTGAAAACAAGAGGGTCATCTTTCTCAGAGTGGATGTTTTTCTCCTGGTGATTATAGTCAAATCCCTCTGCTGCCGTTTGGCCGTTGTTCATTCGCCGAAGATAGCCGCGTTCATGCCAAGCCCGTGCTGGCTCAGTTAACAACGAGAAATAACGTAATCCACCAACATATCATTTGTGTTCTTTATTCAAAATGTTTCTATCTCAAGAATATTATATACAGTTGGTCATTGCTGTATGTAAATTTAAAAAAAAAAAATATATTAAACATGAAAGCTGCAAAAATATATAAATTTTTAAAATTATTCTATGTAAACAACTTGCTGATATCATATCACATTTAGAAATATATGCAAATGGACTACAAATTGACAAAGATTAAAGAGAAAATTCTTCTCAACCAATTCCTGAATGCAGGTAAGTGAAGCTGTCAATTCAACTGAAGATTCTGTATGATATGACATAGATTCTACTTTAAGTATATATTTTTGATTTTATTATCATTCTTAGAGTCAATTAAGCATCTATATTTATTTAATATCATTGTTAAACTATATACATTATAATTACTGTATATATTATCAACAGATGAAGTAGAAATATTTAAAAATTATAAAAATAATAATTAGAGATGATATATAAAATTATTCAAAAATATAATACTCATAGCGATGATATCTATAACTTTGATTAAATTGATCTTGCAATGAGATTTTATATATTCTCTAGAATCAATACTGCAGTTAAATGGAGAGATTATACAATTATTTAAAGGAAAAATTAAAATTCAGTTTTTTCTCACAATTGAAAAAAAGTTATAACTACTAATGTCATGGCTCAACTAGAGTCAGGATGATAACAAGACAAAAGCTTCAATTCATCTATTTAACTAGGCAGCTGCAACGAGAATACTAAACTCGGGATTAGAATGAGGAATGAACGAGCAGCCGAATATATAGAGATGGTTGGGGATCGGAGCGGATCAACCTTCAGAGCGTAGCGGGGCGGATCAACTTTAATCCATATACAAGCAGCTGCGCCGTAACAACTAATGACTGAATCACTAATGTATTACGGCTTCAATCTAGGCGCAAATGTTTGGATTGGCAACTAGATAAGCTATTTAAATGAATACCAAGGTGATTTACGAAACAGGGGTCTGGGGGAGGATCTCCTTATACTCATCTCCGTAGGGCGTTGCTAGGCCGTTGCTAAGCAGTTTCTGTTACTCTTTTCAGACAACGCCAGTTTCCCGTAGCTCAGCCGTCACTACTATTTTATTTACATAAAAATGGATAAATATGTTCAACAGCTAGATATATCAATTGAAGCTCAAATTGAAGCTACGCTTCATCAATAAACTTCATTGTACTTTAATAACTATGAGATTATTAAATATATTATTTATAATTACTATAATAAATAGCTATATATTTAAATTACATGATTTTAATTTATTAATATTTTTAATATTTAAACTACGTTAATTTTTTAAAGTGAATTCATTATTAAATAATAAATTACATAACTAGTTAACTTAATTAATAAGTTATTAAACTATTTTTTTTATATTAATTGATATATAAAATATTTCATTATTATAAATTCACTTTTATGGATTTATTTTTCTTTCTCTAATAAATGTGTTCTTGTATTTAGGAATTACTAGAACTGTATTAACTAGTGTATTTATGATTTTTATTTTTCAATTCTTCAACGTCGTCTCTACTAGCAGAGACTAGACCATGTATATGAGCACTGTAAAACATGCAGCAATTACAATAGAGTCAGACATATATAAAAACTAGATATGCCCTGGTTTCATTGAATTTAATTTTAATTAGTGATTGTTGAGTGTAGATATTTCTCTTTTTTTCATGTTATAATTGACAAAATGACAAGCTTGGTTGGTTGATTGCAGAGTTTGCATGCTTACAAGAACGACTTATATATATGGTAGAAAACAGGTGGGGTGATGGAAGTGTCCAACAAAAATTCGATAGTATGTTCTTATTCCGGTAGCCCCTCGAATGGGGGATTATGTTAATCCATTCTCCGCTCTTACGTCAGCCCGCCAAGAGGGCTCTTGATCGCGCTCTTTTGGGTACTTCTACGAATCTTGGCTCAACCTGCAGCTCGTCACCCCAAGGTCTGTTCTCACAGATACACGGATATTCATTTCTAGGGTCCTGTCACCCCTTTTCTTATATTGACTAATTTTTGCGTACCGTTTGGCTGATATTTTTCGGCTGTGTGGACTGAGATACTGTTTTCTCTCGTCTTATTATCCACCCTCGTTAAGCTCCATTCACAATTGCTGACCTCTAACCTCAAGCTCCCCTGTCTTCGATGTATCCAAAGCAGCATGTGGCCGGACGAACAGTAACGCTGGCAGTCGCCAAATTGCTGTTTTTTGCCATCGCTCAGCTCCCTACCGTATTAGCCTTTCCGATCCTTGGATCCTTCCAACGAGACACGCGAGAGGACACACGAGAGGATGGGAAAGCTCTAGATGGCCCCAGCCTGTGGCTATATTTGTCCGTGGCTGCCGCTCTTGTGATCACTGGGGGCGCTTTTGCTGGGTTAACTATTGCGCTTATGGGCCAGGTATACCCTATAAGCCCTCACCGGTCACAATTTTTGGATAGATGTTAACAACTTCTTTCTTTTTCCAATCAGGATGAGGTTTATCTCCAAGTCATAAAAACTTCAGGCGAGGGCGCCGAAAAAAAACACGCGGAAAAAGTATTAAGCCTTCTGAAACGGGGGAAACATTGGGTTTTGGTTACGTTATTGCTCAGCAATGTTATCACCAATGAAACCCTTCCCATCGTCCTTGATAGGTCTCTAGGAGGCGGATGGCCTGCTGTATTGGGTAGTACAGCACTTATAGGTATGTGCCTCGTCCATATCTGTATTACCACTAGCCAGAGCTGATGTCAGTGTAGTTGTCTTTGGTGAGGTCGTTCCCCAGTCGATATGCGTCCGTTATGGGTTGCCAATTGGAGCATGGATGGCGCCCTGCGTTCTTGTTTTGATGTATATCATGTCTCCAGTTGCTTGGCCTATTGCGAAGCTCCTCGACAAACTCTTAGGCGAAGACCATGGAACTATATATAAGAAAGCTGGATTGAAGACTCTGGTCACGTTGCACAAAAGCATGGGTCAAGCTGGCGAACAATTGAACTCTGATGAGGTTACTATTATTAGCGCCGTCCTCGATCTCAAAGAAAAGTCCGTGGGCAGCATTATGATCCCAATGGAAGACGTATTCACTATGTCTGCCGACACAGTGTTAGACGAAAAGATGATGGATTTGATCTTGTCACAGGGATACTCTCGGATTCCTATCCATGCTCCGGAGCAACCCCACAATTTTGTTGGCATGCTTCTGGTGAAGATGCTTATAACCTATGACCCGGAAGACTGCAAGCTTGTGAGAGATTTTGCACTTGCGACACTCCCTGAAACTCGTGCCGAAACTAGCTGTCTAGATATTGTCAACTTCTTCCAGGAGGGCAAATCTCATATGGTCTTGGTTTCAGAGTTTCCTGGTGAGGATCATGGTGCATTAGGAGTTGTGACACTTGAGGATGTTATCGAGGAGCTTATCGGAGAGTATGTCTGAAGAAAGCCCTATATTTCTAGAATAAATCAGCTAATTCATAATAGGGAAATCATCGATGAGTCTGATGTCTTTATTGACGTACACAAAGCCATACGTCGTATGGCCCCCGCACCCAAGTCTGGTGTCCCGAAGGGCCGTATCGTCGCAGAACCCCCCAGCGCTTCCACGATATCACACGGAAATCTTGTTGATATATCTGAAGATCAACCAAACTCTGCAGGGCACAGGGATAGCCATGATTTTTCACATAAACATTCAGTAGACCACGGAACCCCCCCTCAAACCACCTTCTATCTCCGAAAATCTCACCCATCCGACAGCACAGACTCTGTTGACACCCCAATCATTAGACGGGGCCCAACTCCAGAAATCCGTGAGCATCTAAAACATCTAGGCCCGTCTAATCTCGCAAGCCATCCACGACAGACAAGGTACCAGGCAGTTAAGATTAAGCCAGGAGAAGGGATCAACTCGGATCGCAACTCCATGTCCTCCCATCGCCCTCCGTCTGATCCTACCAGTGCTGTGGGAACACGCAACCCATCTCTAGTCCGCTCGACAGGGAGGACCACAAGTGATCGCGTCTTAACCCTGCAAACCACATATGGTACAATAACACGACCAACCTTACATACCCCAAGCGCCGAAACCATAGAAGAAAACAGTCCCGATGGCATATCCAAAGACCCATCCACCCGATTCGAAGAACCCTTCAAATTCACCATACCCAAAAACGAAAATCGGACAACAGATGCCCCACAAAGCCCCCTTTCCCACCGCAGCGGACCGAACAGCATTACCAGCTCTGAAACATCGAAATTCCGTGATTGCGTTCATCAACGTGGTGTAACCCGGAGCGGAAGCATTACCGAGCAGATTATCGACAGCAACGGCATTCGCAAGGTAATTTTGCAAACAGGTGGTGGCGCTTCGGCAGACGAAGAGAGTGTTGGGGAAGGTGATGTACATGGTTCAAGTGTCGCTAGAGCCCATACCACGCAAGCTCTTACTACCACCAACGGTAATGAAGTTCCATCCACTTCTCAAGATCCTGCCGGCCATCTAGTGAAGAAGAAACGGCGAAGAAAACGGAAGGGTGGCAGTTCTAAATCTATGGAAACGCGGCATTTGCTATCTTGACATGGTGTTCGGCTTCTTATCTTTTGCTTTTTCTTTCTTTTTTTTTAATTCCAGGCATGACTTGTTGGTTGTGAGAAAACCATTTATTGTTTTAATAGTTGATGTGTAAATATCCTTCTTGCCAGATGTAATATGTACTTTTGGTGAGGTTAGGATATGAATGTATTATATTGAATTTCCAGTGTTCAAGGCTGATTGCACTTTGGCTTTTCGAAAACTTGTAATCTTTATTCCGGATAGATTGCCTTTTACGCCTGTAAGGATTCCAAGGCTATTCTTCGGGTCTCGAATTGCGACATGTAAGGAAGCTACAGTTTAACGATAGTAAAATGGAAGTGGGCCTTGCCTTGATACAGAAGACATGAGCTGTTTAGATTCCGGCGTTTCCCAATGGCCATGCGAGTACCAGAAAATAATAATGGGTGAAATCTAGGCTCTCCTTTGCGCGGAACAAATTGTGAAAAAGGACGGATACCACGTGACCGGAATACAAAGTTCCGCTCCGCCCTCGCGACGGTACCAGGAGTGGTTCATGAGATGGTGAAATACAAAGGCTAGTTCCTTTGCAATATTCCAGTTTGATAAAGGAATGTGGGTTCAATACAAATTTATGATTTTATAATACGTTGTCTGGTGAAACAGGAATAAGTAGTATTGCTTGAAAAGTTAGCTTGACTTTTCAGTTATGAAACATTGATTCATGTCAACTTGAATTCATTTCTGCAATGCATTGTAATAACTAGTGCTCGCTATCATTACCGATGTATGAAATCTGCGAAAGAAGCCTAATAAGAGCAACAGCAGCTTGCCCACGATAACATCCCCAACACTGACGCCCTCTTATTTAGCTGATCACTGGAGTAGATGATCCTGTGTTCAAAATTCGATTAGCAAATGAATACGTGTAGAGAGAGAAAAGCTAAAGTTTATATAAAATAGCAGCGAAAATGGCGTAAGGCTCCTTACCCTGAAGTGCTTCTGGTGATTACCCCTCTTATTAATGCCCCACTCATATTGTTTTTGCGCCTTGTGCTCACGCCTCCGCTCTCTAAGCTCCGCAGCTTTGACTTCCCGCTTTTGGGAGTCGGTTGCACCAACCATCCCAAGTCCGCCATTCGCTCTGGAGATGAGAGCCTTATTCCTTCTAGAGCTGGCATCCGTGTCATGTATGTCCGGGTTCTGCGCGGCGTCCGTAATTGCACGCTGTCGTAGCAGGCGCTCTTCGGGGGTTGGATAATTGCGCAAATTTTGTCGGAAATATTTGAACAAGGAACGATGGCCCGCCGTACGGCCGGATGGAAGATGGAGCTCATAGTCATGATATAATGCGTCCCCGCCGTCGATAGTTGATGTTGAACTGTCAGTCTCCCATCCGTCATCGTCTCCAGCCTCCTTGGCATCAACAGCCGTCGAAACATGCTCGTCCTCTTCGTCGTCCTCGTCATCAGAATAAGTGCTAGAAAAGTCGTAAAACTGGCCAACTTCGAGCATTTCGTCTTCCGTGCTGAATGCAATCATGCAATGTCCCTTGTCGCGCATATGGGTCTGAATCGCGGCGGTGTTCGACTTGATCTTATGACAGTAGAGACACTCATTATTCTTTGTGATCTTGTTAAAGAGATATTTCAGCAAGCCTTCCCCATCAACCAGATATGCCTGTTCGGGCACAAACATGCCGTGGAACTTTCTCATGTGGAAGACGTTCAGTTTGACACAGTCTGAATTGCGGTTGCAGAACATGCAGTGGGTCAGGGCGTAGTCCTCATCATGCTCATGCGGGGCCCTGCTGGATGAAGTTCGACAAGCCCCAGCGGTGGCGGAATGAGTTGGTCTAGGTGGGCACTTTAATAATGGATCCTCACTCTCGATCGATGTGTATTGCAACCCATCCACAATTTTAGAGAATTCTTCCTCAGCAGACTCCTGGACGGACGGGGTTGGAGTAGCATTGACTGGTTCCCCCAGAGAAAACGTGCCACTCATCACTGAAGCTGTTTCATCCTGAAAGCCTCCGTTTTTTCTCAATTGCGTTTCCCTCGATTTGTGCTTTTGGCTAGCCATATGATTCTGGAAGGCATTTTCACTGAAGAAAGTTTTCTGACATGCTGCACATGATTTTTCAAAGGATGCCTTAGCAGCAGCAGCGAAATTGACTGCTTGGGCAGTAAGAACTTTTTCAGCAAATATCTCGGAAGATAGAGGAGGAAGGGCTGCGACTCGACGCTTTAAATTGTATCGACTAAAAAGCAAGTGGTTAATATTGGGTTCCAAAATATCAAAAGATTCAAAGCTTACTGCCAATCGCTTCGCATATGGGTTCTCTGGGAATCGGTATTTCTGAAGGCGACCTGACAAGTATTGCAAGTGAACGGATGAGTTGCTGCAATGTCCGGAGTTCCGTCTGAGGTGAGACCGCCATTCTGTCCAGCGGGGGCCATCATGGTGGCTGAATACTAGAAATTCTTGAAAATCTAGAATACTTATGAAATATTGGAGTTGTGTCGAGCAAGAATGATCCCGGGGGTGTTCTGTCAACTAAAATAATCATCGAACGAAGCCGTACTCTACTTGGCGGGAGTATCTTGCGTTTATATTTATATCAAAGTTGAGATCGAATTCCGAATCAACTCAAGATATATTTGTCTCTTTGTCGTCTATTTTCTTCATTGAGAGGCAAAACTCGGCTGCATGGCTAAAGGACGGTTTGACGGGTGGCGGGATGACAGTACGATACGCGAGACTACGGCTTGTGGGCCGCCAACTGACACTAATTCCTTGGTTGTTTTGTAACCTGTGACGCCGCAGAGCCTCGTCCAAGTTTGTCAGCTCTTATAAAAGTTATTTACGACTTTGACAACTGCGATCACAATCACCACTATCACCACTACTATTCCTTCGCAACAGTTAATATTTCCTTCTTATTCTCTTCAGTCATCCCTCCCCAAAATATGATACTCTCTGCTACAGCATGACCAGGCTGCGGGCAGGCTCTGGGAGCCCTCCAGATTCAGGACGACCCACCGTCGGGGATAGGGGACTCTATCATCCGTCGAAGCTCCCCAGTGGCGCCCCGGAGGTGCTCATCAAGAATACCATCGCTGTGACGGATCCTGCGAGGGTCCTGGCATGGAATAAGGACCAGCGCCAGAGAGATTTTAACCTTCTTGTCAAAAAGTTTGTTCTGCTAGACCCCACTGCGATCGATAAGAGTGCGTGCCGTAGCTTATACTCTTGGTGAATTAGATATAAAAACCAGCTTCTGTACGGTTGCCAGGACCCGTTTTGCACAACTCCTACATGCTTTAGTTATCGCAGGAGAGTTGCCGATGCCCCTCTCCGCCGCTTTACCGAACTCAGCGCCCGAACAGTTGCTTGCTACCTAGCTAGCCAGGATAACCCGGAGAGAGGTTTGTGCCGCAATACCCCGGCCCCCAGTCCAGGTTTTCCCTCAGCAGAAGGATCACGGCAGCAAAGGAGACGATCGCATGAATTACCTCAACAGAATGTTAAATTCGCTTCCCAGTCTCAAAGTCACAACGAGTCGGAAGGCAACTGTGGTGAGGGGAAGCCAGCAAGTGATATGGTAAATGCGGTAAACCAGACTCAAGAACTGGGCGAGTCACGGAATGGGAATGATGGGAAAACTTGCAACTCCGCGGAAGCGAACGAAAAACTTGGTCCAAAGCCCGCAGAGGATAAAGATCGGCCGAGATTAAAAGATCCAAAGTCGTTTACTCAAAATCTATTCGATACCCTTTCTTTGCGGATGGTTGAATGGCTACCGTTACGCAAGTCTCTGGAGGGATTTGATACCACCCCATCTGGCCCTGACGATGGCGGCACTTCTACATCTAAGACCCCAGAAACTGAGGCTCCAGCAAGAGATCACGGGCATCCAACCAATGCAAGACGAACTAGTCGACAAAAGCAAATGATATCGCAAGCCAACGTTAAATCCCGACCTCATAGCATTCCATCCTCAAACCTTAATCCTCAGCCCACAGCAGTCGAAGTAAAGATCCCAGGGCAACCCGTCAAACGCCTATCTCTTGGTGAAATGGAGCACAGGAAGCAGCCTTCACGGACGTATACTGAGGACAAGATTCGTTCCGAGCGGAAACCTGCCCGGAAAATCTCCTCGCAGCATACTCCATCAAGCGGCATCTCTCGAAACCAACATTCTCCACCGCCGTTGAAACATCGACCACAAAAAAATAGACGCGCGAATGGCGACCTGAATAAGTCTTACCGGCCCGACCAAAATCATCATAGTTGTGTCTCCTGGGATGGATCTAGGGGACCAAGGAAATCGAACCATACTGAGTCTGATAGCAACCGAGTATCTATCGACTATAGTGTAGAACAGCCACATCCTCTTAGTCAAACTTCTGAAACTCCCGCATCTAAAAATACTAATAGCGATAATCAACTTAATTCTCAACAAATCCAGACTCTGTCACATTTCTCTCCAGAAATAGTGACGGAATTAGAGGCCTTAATGTTTGAAAACGATGAAGACAAAGAGAAATGGCGCGAGGAAATGGCTGATTTAAAGTCTTGCGGGTACTCTGAGCCTTGGGATTGGCAGTATGCTACACCCAGACAGCGCGAAGTGTTCCCGTTTGTCGCCCAGAGTGTATTTTATGTTCTCAGCAATCCCCGTCAACTCCTTCAATCGTTTCGAAAAGACCCTTCTCGCCTAGGAAAGGTAAATGGTAGCGGGAATACGGGTCTACTTGATGTCGGAATGTTAGAAAACTCGTTTCGGACACTATATCGCATATGTCCTTGGGAAACCACTCTGCATAGTCTATGGATGTCTCTCGAGAAGCTTTTTGTTCCACCAAGAGATTTTTCTTTCAGTAGGCCACAGATGCTCCCTGTCCGGTGGTCCAGTTCATCGGGCCCAATTTCAAAACGTGGATTCCCCTCCCCCGCCAGTAGTAATTCTGAGGATTATATTTCCGACGCAGATGCAGCTTATATTTCGGTCATTGCCTTTTTCGCTTTGGCCAGTTCTATCCCCCCAACTGACCCGAAAACATGGGAGGCTGTTCGTCAGGTCAGGGCTTCTGGCACCGTTCTACCGGACGCTGAGATGAGGAAACATTCTCCATCTACCAGGCGGTCACTAGTGGCCATCGCGGAAGTATTTGAGCATGACCTCGCCCTCCGACTGGTAAATCGTTTGGCTCGAGTGGTCTCCGCGCGTTTGGCATTCTACGAAATCTCGAAGTCTCGAGCCTTCAGCTTACAGGACTGCGAGCGGCAAGAGAAACAAAACTTTGTAGAACTCATCCTGCAGACTTTTGAAGATTGCAGCAAGGGAAATAACCAGAGATCACATACAATCTCTTCTTCTTTGATCAGTGACCGGCCTATAAACGTTCACATGGTAGCTGTGGAATGGTTACGGAGCCTCCTTCTGAAGGAATGGGACGGAAAACCCGAAATGACGAAATCAGGTGCTGCTGGCGGCTCTTTACAACTTCTTGCATCGATGTATAAAGAGCGGTCTAGACTAGGTTTACAACCTGAAGATTTCTCTACATTTTTCCTCTCTGAGCGACTAGATCCCACAGAAATGCCCGTCGAATGGCTCGGGATCCTTCCAAATAACAGAACGGTGCACCTCTTATCCTACCCCTTCCTATTTCCCCCGTCAGCCTTGGTTATATATTTCCGAGCTATCAACTATGCTGCGATGTCCAAGTCTTACGAAGCTGCGATGACCACCTCGAGACATGTTACTCAACCGGCATTTTCCGGTATTATACCGATCGATGACGATGTTAATCTACTCTCCCTGCTCAAAACATCTATCTCGACCTATCTGGTTCTAGTCGTGCGGCGAGATAATGTTCTTACCGACGCTCTTGACCAACTATGGAGACGAGAAAGGCGTGAACTGATGCGACCTCTTAAAGTTCAAATGGGCATGGACGAAGGCGAGGAGGGTATCGATCATGGCGGTGTCCAGCAAGAGTTTTTCAGGGTAGCTCTTGGGGAAGCATTGGACCCATCATACGGACTATTTACAATGGATATACGAACCCGTATTTCCTGGTTCCAACCCCTTTCTATGGAACCGCTATACAAGTTCGAGTTGTTGGGTTTATTGATGTCTCTTGCTATTTATAACGGCCTCACACTTCCAGTTAATTTCCCCATTGCGTTGTATAGGAAGCTGCTCGGTTTGAGGGTTAAGACTCTCGATGATATCCGCGTTGGTTGGTCAGAGCTTGCGAAGGGTTTGGAAGAGCTGCTATCATGGGACGACTGCGATGTTGGTGACATCTTTATGAGAACCTATGAGTTCAGTTTTGAAGCGTTTGGAAACTTTGTGAATGTCGATATGGAGAAGGTTGATCGCAATGAACCATGGCCCGCCCCTGAGCGGTTGGCTTGGGAAAAGAGAAAGCCTGGTTCATATAACCGACGCTCATCTTCGGGTAAATCAGGCCCGCTTTCGCAACGTGATAATGACGTATCGATGTTACATGACACTACTGATGAAGGCCCTAGCTATAGGCGTGACGGGGTTCTCTCAGGAATACTCAAGGGGTCTTCTTCAAAAATAAACAGAGCGGCACCACCCTCTCCACCACAAGAAGCAGCCTTGGTCACCAATGAAAACCGAGAACGATTTGTCAAAGACTATATTTTCTGGCTAACAGATAAATCTATCCGTCCTCAATATGAAGCTTTCGCACGCGGCTTCTATACCTGTTTGGACCGAACAGCCTTGTCTCTTTTTACCCCGGAGGCGTTGAAACTGGTTGTTGAAGGGATTCAGGAGATCAATATCAGGGAACTCGAGTACCATACTCGATACGAAGGTGGCTTCGAGCCCGACCACCGCGTCATCCGCGACTTCTGGGATATTGTGTATCGATATTCGTCGATGAGGAAGCGACAGCTGCTAGAGTTTGTGACGGCCAGTGATCGCGTGCCGGTCAACGGCATTTCTAGTATCATGTTCGTTATCCAGAAGAATGGTACTGGAGATAACGTATGTGGTCAACTTTCTTTTATATATTTTTATACACTTTTATTTCACTTGAGAGGATAATCAGAAAACTAACGGATCCGTCCAGCGTCTTCCAACTAGTCTGACGTGTTTTGGCAGACTCCTGCTGCCCGAGTATTCAAGCCGAGACGTCCTGGAGGAGAAGTTGTCAAAGGCCCTTGAAAATGCCAGAGGTTTTGGTGTCGCCTAGTTCGATAGTCCTATCGGAGTCCCTTGGAGGCAGCCCTTTTGCTACCAATCCGGTCTCTTTTACTGCATTATAAAAAAGATAGTTGATTCTTGGCCTTTACTATTCTCCTGTGTTTTCTTGTGAATGACTGTTAGCCGGTAAAATTTCACCTTCAAAGACTTTGTGACATACTAGAGATTTTTTGCTCTCCCTGTTCTATATCCCGTTTCTGAGTTTTAAGACTTTGTATGTTTCCCACTTCTTCTTTTCGAGGTTACGATTATTCAGAGACGAATGGGAGAGTAAAAGAGCATGTTTGGTAGACCCGGTTGGGCATCAGCGTATTTTGCTTTTTTGCTGCAAATATAATTCCCGTTTTTGACAGAATCCTCCACCGCTGTTGTGTTCTTTTCGTGCCGATAACTTGAGATATGTTACTATCGATATGGGCTTTTCCATCAGTGTCCGTTTTCGGGAATTTTGTACATACTTTCAACAATACTAAGCTCTTGACCGAATGGCAAGTTTGATTGCAAAGGTTGCTAACTACGAGAACGACTATATAGTGGAAAATAGGTCCCGTGACAGAAGGGTCCGACAGCGTCTATGCTAAAGTTATATATATACGTGCATAAACGCATGTATATGAATAAAAATACAAGTTCAAGATACTTCCCCTTCCTCTTATTGTTGCCATTCCGATCTGAGCCATGATTTGCTGCTGTGGGGTTGAGAATAAATTAAGAGCTATTTAACGAGGTGTTCCGTACGAACAGCGTGAATAAAATTGTGGGGAAAGCCGTTGGAGTCATCTTGAAAACAGCGGTCAAACTTTTGAACATACAACTTTTCTCGGGATATTAAATATTGTTTTTCAGTCTTGTGCACCAGACGTTTAGAATAATATATTTACATCACACTTGTTTCTCTATCACTCTCATTTAGATCTAGGGAATAGATCCTGCACGTGTTTTCATCTACGTCGTCTCCAAACACCTGGACTCGAACCATCTAGCCCTAAATAAATAACCACCGTGGAATTTGGGACATTGCACTCTCCAGCTTCTCCAGCTCTGCTGACCACTGCTATATAGACGGATGAAACACTCAGAATGCCACCAATCATTCACTGTGTCCGCCATGCGCAGGTTCGCCCTCATATGTTCCCCTGATCAATTCCTCTATCAATTCCTCATTCCCACTTACCGTGTTCCCTAACTAAATAACCCCAAATCCCAGGGTTATCACAACCTCACCTATGCCAATCACACCCTCTCCGACCCCCTCTTAACTCCACACGGCGAATCGCAATGTAAGGACCTCAGTGCGGAATTCCCGCATCACTCCCAAATCGACCTGATCGTTGCCTCACCGCTACGACGCACCCTCTACACCGCGTTATTGGCATTTGAAGATCAAATCAAGAGCAGGGGGCTGACAATCATCGCGCTGCCGGAGATCCAGGAGACAAGTGATGTGCCTTGCGATGTTGGTAGTGACTTGGAACTTCTAGAGAAGGAGGTTGCGGAGAAAGGGTTGCCCGTGGATTTGAAGTTGGTAGAGGAGGGATGGAATTCAAAGGTAGGTTAGAGAATGATATCATTTTGCACCCATTTCGGGTTATATGGTTATTATATGGATTGTGGACTGATATCAGTGTCAACTGATCGCACAGACAGGAAAATGGGCACCCACTGCTGAAGCTATTGAAGATCGTGCAAGGGAAGCTCGACGATGGCTAAAATCTCGACCGGAAAAGGAGATTGTGATTGTATCGCATGGGGGATTTTTACATTATTTCACGGAGGATTGGCAAGATAGCACGCTTTACCAAGGTATATACCCTATTTCTCCTATTTTGTATTTCAATTCCCATTCTTTTGCTTTGGCAGAAAATCTTTCCCAATGACAACCCCAACTCCAACCCCTCAAAAACAAAAAGAGAGAACAAGAAACCATCAAGCTTACTCACGAACACTGCACCCCCGCATAACGTATTGAAGTTACGAAAAGGAAACCCAGTCCCAATAATTATACTAATGTCCGCCCTTCCCCCACCTACCCAGGTACAGGATGGCGCAACACGGAATACCGCACCTACACATTCTCCGACTTAGTTCATCAGGATGATCTCTATGGCCGGCCTCTTGGCGGTGACAATGCCACCATCCAAGAGACTCCTGAGTCCCGTCTCCGCCGTGGGAAATCGCCCGAAGCACCCCCCAGGGCCTTGCGGAAGCAGTTTTTCATCCAGGCGATGAAGGGGTGGGAGAATCAGGTTTTGGACTGGGCGAAGCAGGAGGAGTCGAAGACGGGGATAACTGCCGGTATTGAGTCGAGGGCGGGAGACAAGGTTGTTAGGGGAGAGGACTGGGAGGAGGAAAGTGTTTATGCTTAAGTGGTGATATATATCCAAGTGAGAGGGGCTATGAGAAATGAGTTGCGTTCAACTAGGATGGCATTCTTTTTTTTCATGTTTTTTGTTTTAGATATCTTAATTCCCCCTCTACCATACATATATATAATTTTTCCTTGCTTGCCTACTGGTGGTAAAGGGTTTCGACTAATTATCGGCCTTCGCATATCAAGGGGAGAACGTCCGCACCAATCTTCATGTAATGAATGATGTTTTATACACCTCTTGCTCCAACCTAGATATAGATAGATGTGCACTTCAGGATGAATCTTGGACAATGACAAAAGTTCACTCAAAAAAGAAAAAGTAAAAGTAAAAATCTGGTGTACGATGTGTGTATCAGCACCAGCGCTGGGTGGTTATTTCATAAAACATTAAATACAAAAGTAAATATAAGGCAAAACACATAACACCAAAATAGAAACCATGCATGCCCAGTAAGATAAGTCATTAAACAGTCAAACATAATCCACATATGAGTGAACACTGATTGCTGAAAGATGAAGATTTCATTTCTAAGTCAGTGGAGTTGTTTCTTTTGGACATTTGGTATTTTCGTCATCCAGTTCAGTTGCTGAATCGTCCGGGATTTTGTTTCTGTGAGCCAGTCAAATGTCTGACGGCTAAATGGCTAGAAAGTTCTATCAACATATAGTTATCGCTCATTCTTACTTCAGACCTCATCCTGCTGAGAATCAGCAGAAATTTTTCCTACACAGATTCATCACCCCCTCACTCCCAAATGCACAAAGTAGGAGGCATGGCGGTGGGATTGTATGTGGTTGAAGCCCTAATCCCTAGGGCCTGGCAGTAAGCGCTGCGGGAGAGCTGCCAGACAACTAGTTCTGTTGATGACGCAGTCCTTTGTTGAAGTAAAGGGATTATTTGCTTCAACGGTCCTAGAACCTTAGATTTCGGGAATCAATGCAACGATGAAGAAGCTTCAAGGAACACTTTGGGGCCAAATAGCTGTGCAATTCGCAAGTGCAAGATCCTCAAGTCTCGAATGAATACCCTTTCTACTTCACCAGATTACAGTCAGTTTAGCTTTGCAGGATGATATCCTGGCAGGAAGCAGCTAAACTTTCTCAGGGGTTTGTCGAATTCAAGAGCTGAGCACGGAGATAAAAGGTTTGCGTAATCATTACACGAAACTAAGGTGTACCGCGCGTGCAAGGCAGATACCCATTCTTAGCGTTGCCAGAAGTGTTGAACCTTTATCTCAGGGGTATCCAATGTTCCATGACTCGGTATATGTATGATGCCACTGCAGATGGGTCTCCGTTGCCTATCCCCGCTGTATATAGAGCAATTCCCAGGGACCAGCCACAGTTTCGAATTGTGGAACTTGCTCCAAACAATTTCCACCTTTCGAGAAGAGACAACCACACACTACGGCGATCCGCAACGAATCTCCGTATTCCGTATTTCCCCTTGGAATCCAACGAGGATATTTTTAGCAACGGGCTCGTCTGGGCCAATTAAATTATCCGATTCCGCCCTGACATGAATCTTGGCGTCCATCTGCTGACATAATGCAGTGACGTCCTGGTTGTTCGTTGAACTAGATATAAATGTTTACAGCCCTCTGACCATATCAAAGGGACGACATCACTCATGTCTCTGTGCTTTCAGGACACGTTTACCTTCCGTTCCTCTCCCTCTCTGAGAGGGAACCTCTTCTTCATTCGTGAATCCTGAAGTAGATTCTCCCGTCCAACCATCATTCCGCATCACTAAGTTAACTACTCCCGGTATCCTGCGCAAGGAACGCCCTCATATTCCAAGATGTTGGATGAGAACTTACCAAGTACGGCCGGGCCCCACTGCTGTTTAGACAGCTTCTATGGAAGTAACTGAAGACCTAATGATTCTTAACAGCATTCTTTCTCAAACCCGCCAATAACAAGCCCAAATTCAACTCCTCGTTTTTCTTTGTACAGCATGGGGAAGAACCCACCCCAGCTTATACTCTCCGACATCTTGATCCCTCATTACCGGGATCAAAAAATCGATATGCTGTTGGTATCTACGATTCATTTTCTCCCGATGTGCTTTATGCAGAGGTGCTGTTGATTCCAAAATGGACTCGCCCAACTCTGTCGCAAGAAACTATACGCCAGAATGATGGCGTACCCCCTCCTCCAGAACCAATACTTCCCCTTGAGTTCATTATTCAGCTATACAACCCAGACCAACAGGTCCTCGTTCGGCACAAACCCAAGAGTTGGAATTCTGTTGCTTCATGGGAATTTGAAGTGCCGCAGCAGACATTTAGACAGCCCTCCGTATCTACACTCGACCGGACGTTAAGTGATCCTGCTGCATCGGATATTACTCCAAAGTTAAAATTTATTTGGCGCAAAGATGGAAAACTCTCTAAGGACCTTGGATGTTATATGTCTGGTAAGAAACTGGATGATAAAAAGGGTAAAGAACCAGACATCACTATAGCCATCCTACGCAGTTTTAAAGAGGTGACCCTATATGAGCCTAATCTTTGCCGGGTGGAAATCGAAGACTTCAAGGGCCTAGAAGTAATCCTTCTTCTGGGCGCTGTAGTGATCCGCGATGTTTATTTTGGCCAAATAAGTGAATGCTTCCACATTTCTGATCCACCCAACCCGGCGATCCCTGTACTCTCCGCGCCACCAAACAAGCCACAAAGACCTCAAATATCTATTCCGCAACGGGAAACCCGTCCACCCCCAGTTGACCCTCGTACTCAATGGGAAATAGATGCAGAAACCGCCAGGCTAAAACGAGAAGCCGAAGCGGAAGCGAAAGAACGCCGCCGCCGTGAGAAAGAAGCGGAGAAGGAGACAAGAAGGCTTCTCGAAGCGGAACAACGGGAAGCAAGGCGACGGCAGGCCGCGATCGACCAAGAAACAGAACGTCTCAAAAAGATATATGCTAAGGAGGATATGGAGTACCGCAGACGGCACGCACAGAGTCTGCATTTGCCAGGACCTAATCCGCCACCTCGACCCGCATCTAACAATCAGCACGCACATGCAAACCACCGCTATTCATCATATCACTCTGCTCCGTCTCACCCTCTCGTGCCTTCCCAGGTGGTGGCTCCCCGACCTGTCTCTTCCATGGCAAACCCTCAGTCATCTAATTCTCCATTAAGGGAGAGAAGGAGCATATTTGGACTCTTTAAGAAGGACGACGATCGCTCCAACACCCTATCTAAGAAGAAGAGTTCGGAGTTTTAAGCACATTTCTTTATGATTCTTCAATACTGTACGATATCTGCGTTGTTTATGTTTAAGGTTCAGGTTACGTGATGGTTCGTATATATATTGCATCACCCTAACCATTTTTCTCAGTTCTTTTTGCTTTCAGTGTCCCCAATCCTTGTCTCCTCTACAACGAACCATTTCCTCCTACCAATGATACCCAAAAATCATTCTGGTTCTATTTTACAATTTTTCATATTTGAAGAGGGATGAAGATGTGATCTCCATATAA